>NC_089505.1:263804751-264119595 GCF_036850995.1 Saccopteryx leptura | reverse complement strand
CCGATTCTCCTCAACCTCCAAAGAGGAACTGGAAACACCAGCTCCCGCTGCCAGGCTCAAGCCCCGGGCTGCCGCCACCTTCTGCTCCGCAGACCCTGCAGCTCCAGACCCAGCTTCAGCCTCAGTGGCCTCCCGCCGCTGCTGGCTCTCTGCAACATCCAGGGCAATCTGCAACTCACGACTTGTGAATCCTCCTCCAGCAGCTGCTCCATTTCCAGGCGAATCTCGCAAACCTGGTCGGCCTCCTCCTCCAGCACTTCCTCCAGCTCCAGGGTCAGCATCTGTTTCTCCCGCGTTTGCTCCAGCTTCTTCCACTGCTCGGTTTGCAGGTCCCGGGCAACCTCTTCCACAGAGCTCTCAGTTTCCTCACGCATGGCTGTAAAAGTCAGCCAGCCTACAATCCCCAAAAGGACAGCCATGGGGAACCATAACAGCAGCCAGTCCTCTACTCCACCACTCAAAGGCTCCTTGCCGATCTGTATCGAATCCTGCCACAGACTACGCCAAATGTAAAGCCAGGAGCCACGGCCAGGGCCACTATCAAAGCAGCCCGGCCCATGCAGGTTCGCATTGGATTCGGACAGTCGGTAAAGAAACAACGGAGCCACAAACTGGTGGGCCATAGTCTTTAATTCTAGCTTGCACCCGGCGGGCAAGTAAAAAATACACACTGGGCTCCAAAACCCAATCACATTCAGTGCTCACAAAGCCACTGACTTATCCGAGTTTCCTAGAATCAAAGGTTTCTAGCTCACCAGCCTTATTCTCCTCAGTTCCCCATCTCCTTCCTTATTCCAGATACAAACTCTGTACAAACTGGCATCTCACTCAGCACTCCGCCATCTTGGCTGCTTTTCCTGGCCTCCTCCACGTGGCCTCCTTCCGCTGCTGGCTCTACTCTCTCCTCTAATGATAATCTCAGGAACCAAGAGCGCAAACTCTCGTTCTGCCCCCATTTTATATTGTAGCTTCACAACCTCTAATCCAATATACAAAATAGGGAAGTCTCCAATACAAAGTCACTTTCTGAGGCATGACTGGATTGTACCACCCCACATCAAAAAGGGTGGGAAAGGCTTAATCCCAAAACCAAGCCCCAGGCTACAAGGATTCTCAACACACATTAATATCACCTGGGAGACAGCCTCCATCTTTAACAAAGTGAGCATAATACATTTTATCTGCCCAACAGCACCTTTGTAATTTCTTTATGGCCAATAATGAGTTCTCCTATTTTACTACACATAGAACCAGCAGATGCTGGTGTATTGGCCAATAAGGTTTGGTATGCCCACTCAGGGCAGCCTCTGGTGCCAGCTACGGTGCTGTCTGCAGACAAAACTCTGGCCTGTATTCTGCCAGAGGGAAAGGATTTGCCTCTCTTGGTGCCACTGACAGCTCTCTCATTTCGCCCATAGTTTTTGATCTGTTAATTCTATTGCTGTAGTTGGTACTATTTCTGTTTATGCAATGTATCCCACTCCTTGCACAGTGACCATCATGGAAGATGCCTGTGGTTTAGATTGTAAAGCGAGCAAAAGGGGTGGAATGTTGGTCAAATAAGTTTGTAAATATGATATATATGTTTGCTCGCTTGTGACTTATATTGGGTGTGGGGGACAGGCTATAAGCAGGCCAGGTCGTTGTAGCCTAAGGTTTGATTTTAGGACTAAGCTTTTCCCCACACCCTTGACTGATTGTATGATCTGGGTGGTGCACTCTCATGAGGAATCCAATTATGCCTTGGATAAGTGACTTTGTATCGGAGACTTCCTTGTTTGTATATTGGATTAAGGGATTTTGGTTTTCTACACTATAAAGTGGGACAGACCAGGAGCTGGCTCACCCAGTTCCTGCTATCACGATTGCAGGGGCTTCCCTGATCCCTTGCCCTTCATGGGAGGAGCTGGTTTTCTGCTTTTCCCTTGTCTTCTTTTGTGGTTTGCCTGTCTTGGTGAGACACCAATAAATAGGATGGCCCCCCATCCTCTGACTCCGCCATTTCTTTATCGTCTGCCCGAATCCAATGGGAACCTGCATGTGAATGGCCACGATGGCGGCTCCTGGCCTTACACCAGACTAAACTAATCTTAACAGGTAACTCAAACTCTTGTGGTTCCCTCAGTAAATTCTAAACAGTAAAAATGTATATTTTAATAACACTGAGGAAACTCCCCAAAATTCATTTCATCCAAGAGAAAATGTATCTGGCAATTTGTAAAGCCAGGAGGCACAGCCAGGGCCACTATCACAGCAGCCTTCTGGCCTATGCAGGTTCGCATTGGATTCGGACAGTCGGTAAAGGAACAATGGAGCCAAAAACTGATAGGCCATTTTCTTTAATTCCAGCTTGCACTCGGCGGGCAAGTAAAAACACACATTGGGCTCCAAAACCCACTCACATTCAGTGCTCACAAAGCCACTGACTTATCCGAGTTTCCTAGAATCAAAGGTTTCTAGCTCACCAGCCTTATTCTCCTCAGTTCCCCATCTCCTTCCTTATCCCAGATACAAACTCTGCACAAACTGGCATCTCACTCAGCACTCCGCCATCTTGGCTGCTTCTCCTGGCCACATGGCCTCTTTCTGCTGCTCTCTGCTCTGCTCCCTCTGCTCTCTCATGCTGATCATCCCAGGAACCAAGAGGGCAAACTCTCGTTCCGCCCCCATTTTATATTGTAGCTTCACAACCTCTAATCCAATATACAAAATAGGGAAGTCTCCAATACAAAGTCACTTCTCTGAGGCATGATTGGATTGTACCGCCCCACATCAAAAAGGGTAGAAAAGGCTTAATCCCAAAACCAAGCCCCAGGCTACAAGGATTCTGCCTGCCTTTAGCCCACCCTAACACACATTAATATCACCTGGGCAATGGCCTCCTCGTGGGCAGCGCCATCTTTAACAAAGTGAGCATAATATATTTTATCTGCCCAACACAATTTAATCTCTAAAATCAATGGTTAATCCAGATATATTTTTTTGTTTTTACTGACCTGACACCTGTCTTAAACAAAAGATTTCCATATTGCTCGTTCCAGAGATATAATAATAAATATTTCCAATAATATTTCTAACCAAAAAGAACTGTGACCTTTTGATGAATGTCAACCAAGAAGACAAAATATTTCCACAATAAATGATCTGAGAGGAAAAAAAATTCTTGGTGTCAGATAGGTGAGGGTTTTCTCTTGGACTTTCTCATTGCTTAGTGTCTTTCTCCTAGAGTTGGGAAGATATTTCTTGCTATTTGCTTTCCCACTGTGATCACCAGTTCATTTTTAAATTTATATTTTCAAGAAATCGGATCTTTTGAAGACTACCCACGCTGAGATGACCAGCAGTGAGCCTGCCAAGGTACGATTGTAGGTTGAATGAGTCTAAAGGACCCTGTAGAAATAAAACAGGGTGTTCATTTCAGCAAGACAAAGATACTCTGTCACACACTCATCTTACTTCCTTTCTCTGGGCTCTGAGCATCCACATGCCCACAGCACATTCATCATGGCACTTTCCTTTCCTGCCAGGTCTGTGAGGGCAAAGAGTTACTTCTTCCCAAGGTGTCAACCTTCATTGTTATTGATGCCTATAAGCCTGCAATTACTTGATGAAGCTAATGGGTAGAAGCACTTACAGGGCTATGCTTTGTGGTTCCATTGTCATAATCCATGTAACACAAACCAGACCCAACACAGCCTGACAAGCTTTCAGCCTGTTATTATTTGGGGCTGATTGAAATTGCAGGTTTGATTAAATTTATAATTTAGCTATGGCACTTAGCATGCTTTCTTTTTCTTTTAAAACTAACCCCGAGAGAGATGTTCATAAAATTCCTATCTCCAAGCTGTCAGATGAGAAAAATGTCAAGTGGCACAGGGAACCAGAGAGAGGGGTTGAAAGTGTATTTAGACTTATAAACTTAAATGCAAATAGAGTTTCCCAGCAAACTGCTTTTTACCACTTTGCCAATGGATACAGCATATGTAGTCATCCTTGTTTTAAGTCCTCCATTAATCCTGCCATAGCTTTGGAAAAAGAGTGGTATAAAACACAAGTCCCCGTATTATCCCTCCTCCCTTTCTTACCCCGGCCTGAGCAGATAAGCCCTTAACAAAGCATGAAGTTATTGCAGTAACTCTTACTATTCTCACTCTGGAGAACGGGTGCCACTTCAGATGTCCTTCTTTGGAAAAGAGTAGTATCACCCTGAGAGGTCAGCAACACATCAATGCTACTAAGACAGATTAGTTACGTTGTAGGCCATTCGAAATGTGCACCACCCTAAGTGATAACTAGCGGCACACACAAGTATTACAAGAAATATGAAGGCACTTTGCAAGAAAATTAAATCTAACACATGTATAGTGCACAGTGAATGTGTTTAGTCATCTGTTCAAACAATCGTTACCGAGCACTGAACCAGGGCCAAACACTATGCTGAGTGCTGGGCATGCACGGACACAGCTCAGTGACGAGCTGGGAAGGTGGGCGTGCAGCCGAGAGACACTTGTCCAAGTTCTATCAGAAGACTGTATACTTTACTAAAAAAGAAAAAAAGGAAGGAAGGAAAGAAGAAAGGGAGGAAGGGAGGAAGGGAGGAAGGAAAGGAGGGAGAACAGGAGGGAGGAAGGGAGGAGGGGAGGAAGGGAGGGACAATATAGTTTTACCTGGTTGGAAGGTGGCAGGGAAGTTGTGAAAGAGTTGAAAAAAAGAGATGATTTTGGTATGGATTTTTAAGAATGAATTATTAACAAAATTAATCAACCAGGGAAAGACTTTCCAAAGAACAGCATGTGCAAAGGTATGGGGTAAGAAGAAGGGAAGGTGTATCCAGGCAAAAGTAGGAAGGGTAGTGTTGGGTAGCTGTGGAAAGTCTCATGAGAAGTAGGAAATGAGACAAGGCAGAGAACCATGAAGATCATGTGTCAAGCTAAGTGGCTTGAGCTTCATCTTCTGAACAAAGGCCATCTGATAGTTTCCAGACATGTTTAATTGATACACACAGTGCTTGGTTTTGTTTTGGTTTTTAAACATTGAGCTAATGTTTCAAACTCGGGAATATCCTCCCCACCCCCCAAAATCTGGAATCTGGCTTTTTTTGAAAACATAGAACTTCTGGCAATAGACCTGTACTCCTACATGAGTAGTACTGGCTTCTCACACAGGGCATGCACTCTCCAATGTGCCACAGTCCTTACCATTCCTTATAATCTGTCAGCTACCCTTGATAACCTTGTTTTCCTTGCAGGAAACAGAAATATTTCTCTGTGCCCATGTCTCTATCACAGATGGAAAAAACAAGAGCTAGTGAGGGGCACATGATTACTCTCAGCCTGCTTTGTTTATTTATGTTACCTGCCTGGCTTCCAAGGGATACATACAAACTTGGGTCTCCCTGCTCTAGACAGAGCAGATCAGGGTAATGATGAGATGAAATGTTTTTTTAAATATGGTTTAGAACTTTGACAAGATTTGGAGCACTATTAAACGATATTTGAGTTGAGGACTCAGGAGCCCTGAATCCTACCTTAGATTCTCTTCCCTGTAATGTTCTTGAAAGAGATAAATCTCCATGGATAAGAGAAACAGAAAACATGACCCATTCTGCAGTATAAGATGGATTTGTGCCCCCTTTCCATTGCAGAAGTTTTTATTAAACGGGACTAAGGACATGGTTTAGGCTTTGCACAGGCAGGCCTTTCCACGCCCCTTCCTGCTAGGCAGCGCCATGTGATAATGGCAGCCCTGCCGAGAGCCTCAGAGGAAGAGCGAGGAGGCCACACCCTCACAGGGAAGGCAGGCTCTGACGCCCTTACCACCCGGGACAGGCCCCAGAACAGAGGAGGCACACTCACAGGCCTGCTTCTGCCTACTAATTCAGTGACCCAACCCATGTCTGGGAATTTGAGTGTCCCTCTGCCGGAGACCTTCGGAAAGGGAACCCTGGTTACACCATCAACAAGACGGCTTGGGGAAAGGGAGACCAGTGGCAAGAACATTCATCAACAGGCAAACACAGCTGTCTATGCAAGAAATGGTATCCCACAGCACCAAGGTGGGATGGAAATGATTTGTATTTGACAAATAATGTAAAAGAGCAGGGGGGTACCTAAACCTGGTACCATCTCCCCAGACACCCCTACCCAGTGTATGGGTTACGTCACTGGACACGACTGCCTCCAAAGGACAGAGTGGACAAATTAGCTGTGCAGGGCAAAAATAGCTCCCCAACAGCGTATCCGTCCTTACTGCAACCAGACGGGGCAGAGGTCTCGGGGAAGCCCAGTGGGAGGGAGACCCTCAACAGGGCACAGTCTAAGGACAAGGGATGCACACTGTCGTTGGCAGACGTGCCCTGCTTCCCTCAGCCATGACTGGAAAGAGAGGCCGCCCACACACACAGAGACTGGTTAACAGAGGCAGACTGCACGTGTCCCCTGAGGGTCGAACACTACAAGCAAATCAAGTTACAGTCTGGCACAATTTCTCCTCTGTGGCCAGAGGAGAGGAATGCAACTATCCCAGTGCCACTTGGGAAGGACCATTAATGACTCTAAGTACCCAAACACCCATTTCAGCAAGAGAAATGCTCAGCCATTAGCAGCAGAAAAGCTTGTTTTGGTGGTGTAAAAACAAAGGGGAGTATTTGCCTCACCTCACAGCCGGGCTGGCGCGGGGGTCCAGGGCTGATGCACTGGCTCCACAACGCGGCTCTTCCCTCCTCCACGCTCAGCTTCTGGGCTCCTCTTCCCGCTGTCACTTCCTGGCGGCCAGCAAGAACGTGCAGGCTGCCCGCCCCATCCCCGGCCTCAGGTCCACACTCACAACGAACGAAGTGTTGTACAGAGAGGGGAGAGACGGAAGCAGCTTCTCAGTAACAAGAGGATGCAAGGGAAGGCACCTGTGCAGCACAGGTTCTCCGCCTCCCAGGTCTCCCAGATATTCAGCAAAGTTCTCACCACATGTTCCTGACAACATCCGGTATCTTTATAATAAACGTGCTTCATTGTCCTCTCTCTTGTTTAGACTAGTTCAAGTTCATTTCTGTTACTTACAAAAAAAGACAAGTTCGATCTAATACACCCCAGAGGTCAGACCCACCTGTTAAATCACGCAGATACCTCAGAGTTTGTGTGGCCTTTGTGTATGTTGGAGGTCCGCTTCTAAATATTCATATACCATATTTCCCCATGTAGAAGATGCTCCCATGTATAAGATGCACTTTAATTTTGGGCCCTGGAATTTGAAAAAAGAATGTATTACATAAAGTTACTGAACTCAAGTTTTATTCATC
Source organism: Saccopteryx leptura (assembly GCF_036850995.1). Taxonomy (NCBI): domain Eukaryota; kingdom Metazoa; phylum Chordata; class Mammalia; order Chiroptera; family Emballonuridae; genus Saccopteryx; species Saccopteryx leptura. Next base: position 264,112,301 of record NC_089505.1, on the reverse strand, counting down.
ATAAAATTCATACAACTCCACATCACTGTCAAAACTCCCATCCGTTAGCTTGTCCTCATCTGTGTCTGATGATGAATCACTGTCTTCAACAATGAGCGCAAAAACAAGTGCGAAAAAGCGGGAAATGCAAGTAAAAAAAAATCTACAACCATTGTATAAGACACCGTCAGTTTTTAGACCTTAAATTTTTCAAAAAAAAAGTGCATCTTATAAATGGACAAATACGATAATTGAGGTTAATCATTTACATACTAGTAAGAATGGCAGCTACTATTTATTGAGCACATGCTACCCTCCAGGCACTATTTAGGGCATTTTACATTCAGTCTTGTCATCCTTTTTCAGTTCTAACAAGTAAATTTCCTTGTTTGTGAAGACATTGACACTCCAAGAAGTAACTTTCTTGATACAGTGCGGCTGTTAATAACGTAAAGCTAATTAATGGTCTGACGCAGGGCTCAGTGCACTGGGCTCAGGTTTTTCTGATTGTGATCTGAGGGCCAACTGTATTAAATTCACAATAAGAATTGCTAAAAATTCAGATGCCTGGGTTCTTTTTCAAACAGGCTGAATTAGATGCTTTGGAGTTGAGAGACTAGAGGTTAGTGTTCAGGATTCTGCAAGTTAACCAAGTTTCTCTGCTAATTCTTCTCCACACCCGGAGCTAAAACCTTCAGGAGCTTCCCAAGTGAAATGTGACACTGATTCTGGGGCACATGAGGGCAAGGAGAGACCAAGAAAGAGGCAAACCACCCCAGACCAGTAGGTGGCAGGTTTAATAAGGGAACTTGAGAAGCTTGTCCCAGGCGACCACAAGACTAGTTCTGCACCTGCCCGCCAGAACCTTAAGTTGTACAGAGCTCTAACTGGGTCCAGTCACACACTTCAGTCGGTTTCAACAACACATGGCTCTCTCCAGGCTGTGTCCTTGGAAACAGCTCCAGCTGTGGGAAGGGTGAGGGGAACATACAACACATGAACAGGAAAGGGGCTGAGGAGCCTCGGGTTTCCCGGGTCTAGCGTGAGGGTCAGCCTGTGGTCACGTCTTCTTGATGACCTCTTCCAACACCTGTGGAAGCCTGAAAGGCACAGCCTCTCCTCCGAGAGGCTCCCACAGCTAGTGCGCTTAGCTGTCCTGTGGTCATTGCCTGACGGCATTTTTCACTAGAAAAATGCAGCAAGCAGTGAGTAGGAGTAGTGTGAGGACAAACAATTAAAAATAAGAGGCTTAATTCTCCCTGTTGAAATAATAGAAGAGACTTCTCTCGTCTCCTTCTTCTTGATTTACCTTAGGAAACTTACCATTGGGAGTACTTTCTACTCTCCTTGAAAGGAACATAAATCTTTTTGAAAACCATGCAGGCCTTGTGTCAGCTTTGTGACCTAGGAATGTCTTTCTCCAGGTTAATGGTTTACATACTAGTAATAATAGCAGCTCTTATTTATTGAGCACATGCTACCCTCCAGGCACTATTTAGGGCATTTTACATTCAGTCTTGTCATCCTTATTCAGTTCTAATAGTAAATTTCCTTGTCTGTGAGGACATTGACTCTCCAAGAAGTAACTTCCTTGATACAGTGCGGCTGTTAATAACGTAAAGCTGACGGCCTGACGCAGGGCGCAGTCCACTGGGCTCAGTGCACTGGGAGCCATCTCTTTGAGAGCTAAATAGTGAGGGAAGTAGCACCCTTTTCCCCAATCTCTGTGGGAATGTAGGAGACTAACTTTGGTGGCTGCCTTGCTCCAATTTGCAAAGCTACTTCCTGTCATAAAGAAAGGGGGGGTTTTTTTCTCTGGATAAAGCCAGTAACACAGATGGTCACCCCAACTACCAGGTAAAGTTAGGATAAATTATGTGTGACAGATGGCACCATCCAGACCTCTTACTTGAAGACTTGAAACATCTATATGTCAGGCTGTATCAGTGGTGGGATTCAGGTGGTTCGCACTGGTTTGGCAGAACTGATACCTAATTTTTTGTTCAGTTCGGCGAACCGGTTGTTAAAGGGCCCTTGTAATCAGGGTTCTTTCTAAGAAGGGTGCCTGGGCAGCCGCCCAATGTGGAAATCACAAGTTTATATTCCTTACTCCTTTTTAATGTTCATCTGTGCAACGGCATATTCTAAGCACCCGTAATAATGTTCATTCCGTCCACACAGCCGATGACGCTCAGATAAAAGCAAAGAAAATTGCAAGCAAGGATGCCAATCAACCTGAAAATGTCTTAAATAACAGTTATATTGTTTTTTGTCAGGTACTATTTAATATTTTTTCATTAATATTTTAAAACTCTTATAATCTAGTTTTGTGTACCTATTTGATTGTTCTTACTTAAGTTTTAAATGCATGAAATAATAAAGTACCTTTCAGTATACTGGGTTTTTTTATACTTAAAACAGTCATCGGGGCAGAGCACCGATTGTTAAATTACTTGAATCCCACCACTGGGCTGCATACTGGGCCGTGTAAGGGGGTGAGACTCCTTTCCGTCCGCAGTCTCAGCAGACAGCCTGCGATGCCCATCACATTCTGGTTTGATGCTTGTTCAATAATAAAAACTTTCCTTTCTCTACTACGTTGGTGAAGAGGATTTCTGGATTGGAGAGAAGATTTGGTTTTTAATTATATTTCCCCAACACTAGCAATGTTTCCAGTAGCAAGGAGAAGAATTGTTTTTAATTCCTTTTAAATCAGCTTCTACGAAAGGTCCCTGAGAAAGTGGTATCATCCGTGGCCATACCAGGGGTAAAGGTAACAACCTAAAGCACAAGGGACAGGTATCACAGGCCCCATCTCATGTTTGCTGCACGTTCACCCTCAGTGCATATCAGTCCGCCCCGGAAGAACAGCCTCGATTTCATCTGTGACCTGGGACGCCGCCACAACACCACCACAGCGGAAGGCCCTTCCCCACAGAGGGTTCCTGTGAAAGTGATTTCCATGAAAAGGTCAAGTTAAAATGATTCTGGAAACCGCACTTGTAAAAGCTCATTTCAGGAAGTAACATACAATAGAAATAAGATAATCAAGTGTAGAAAGGTTAAAACTGACGATTTCTACCCACAACATCCTTTCCCACAAAGCCCCTGTGAAAGCTGAACAGGCCTGCGTTCCGTTCCGGGACTGGCTCTCAGCAGGTCTGGGCTGGCGGAGCTGCCCCACGGGGAACTAAAGGAAGGTGGAGTCCAGGACACAGAGGTTCCTGGGGGATTATGTCAGTCACCTCAGGGAACTGGAATTAAAGAAAGAGGATTTCTTCCTTCCGCCTGTCTAGGGTTTTCACTTGCAAGTCAGATAAGGGAACACTTGGCTGACAGGATTGAGACAAATGAAAGTCAAGAAGATATTAGGTGGGGTTTTTTTGTTTGTTTGTGACTTTTTGGTTTTTGCCTTTCAGTCATTCAATTATTTTTCTTACATTAAATTAAAAACTCTGTGCCTATAAGCATATGGGAAGGAAGGAAGGAAAAAAGGAAGGGAGGGAGGGAAGGAAGGAGGGTGTAGCACCAATTTTATTTTTCATTTAAAATTACCTGCAACCAAAAGCAATGCACAAATCCCATGTTTCTCACTGCTTTCTATTAAATGTATAAAAGGCATAACAACAACCAAAACTTCCTTACTAAAAACCCTGAGTTTTCATTTCCGCTCACCTGAGTCAGAGCATAAATGCTGAAGTGAAACTTCCTCTAGGCTTTTAAATCCAAGAATGGACCCTTGCCTAGGGAACTTCCTCATATCCTTCACTCATTTCTAATTTAACTGCAGGGCCTAGGTCTTTGTCTTTGAGTGTAAGGCTGACAACTCACCATAGATTTCAATTTAGATGAACAAGACTGTCCTGAGATGGGTCCAGCCCCACTTTCCAAGGCTGTTTCTGGCTAATCTTTAATAGCCCCACAACCGCCTCTCAAAGAGCCACAGAATCAAACTGTCCATCCCCCTCTCGGACAACATCCATAATGGGGCCTGTTGGGCAAATGAGTTTGTAAAATTTGTATTTTTTCAGTTTGCTCACTTTTAGTGTTAAAAAATGGCACTGGGCAGTGCAGGTATGTGGTCTGTGAAATTGCAAATTACCTTCCTGCTTGGGAAGGGCCATTGTCTTGCTAATGTGTGCTGAAGGAAAGGTTTCCGTGTCAGAAAGTTTGTGAAGAGAGAAAGAAGCCATGTTTTTTCAGGGAGAACAGAGAGAAAGATGTGCAGATAGGGAATGTTGGGCAGATAAAATATATTATGCTCATTTTGTAAAAGATGGTGCTGCCCAGGCCCTGGCCGGTTAGCTCAGTGGTAGAGCGTCGGACTGGCGTGCAGAAGTCCTGGGTTCGATTCCCGACCAGGGCACACAGGAGAAGCGCCCATCTGCTTCTCCATCCTTCCCCCTCTCCTTCCTCTCTGTCTCTCTCTTCCCCTCCCGCAGCCAAGGCTCCATTGGAGCAAAGATGGCCCGGGCGCTGGGGATGGCTCCTTGGCCTCTGCCCCAGGCGCTAGAGTGGCTCTGGTTGCGACAGAGCGACACCCCAGAGGAGCAGAGCATCGCCCCCTGGTGGGCAGAGCGTTGCCCCTGGTGGGCGTGCCGGGTGGATCCCGGTCAGGCACATGCAGGAGTCTGTCTGACTGTCTCTCCCCATTTCCAGCCTCAGAGAAATACAAAAAAAAAAAAAAAAAAAGATGGCACTGCCCACATGGAAGCTGTTGCCCAGGTGATGTTAATGTATGTTTAGGGCAGGCTATGGGCAGGCAGGATCCTTGTAGCCTGGGGCTTGGTTTTAGGACTAAGCCTTTCCCACCCTTTTTGATGTGGGGTGGTGCAGTCCCATCATGCCCCAGATAAGTGACTTTGTATTAGAGACTTCTCTATTTTGTATATTGGATTAAAGGTTTCGATTGCTACACTATAAAATGGGGGCAAAATGGGAGCTTGCGCTCTCGGTTCCTGAGATTAGCATTAGAGCAGAGAGGAGAGGAGAGAGAGGCCACGTGGAGGAGGCCAGGAGAAGCAGCCAAGATGGCAGAGTGTTGAGTGAGAAGCCAGTTAGTGCAGAGTTTGTGCAGGGAGAAGGAAGGAGATGGGGAACAGAGGTGAATAAGTCTGTTGAGGTAGAAATCTTTGATCCTAGGAGACTCGGATAAGTCAGTAGCTTTGTGAGAACTGAATGTGAGTGGGTTTTGGAGCCCAGTGTGTGTTTTACTTGCCCGCTAGGTGCAAGTTAGGATTAAAGATGATGGCCCACCAGTTTTTGGCTCCGTTGTTTCTTTACCGACTGTCTGAATCCAATGCGAACCTGCATGGGCCAGGCTGCTGTGATGGCAGCCCTGGCTACTGGCTTTACAGGGAACCAGAGGTAAGGAGCTTTTGTGATCTCCACTGAGACTGATGGGGCTTTCGATTCTAGGAGAAACCAGAGAAGATTCTCCTGGTTGTGGAACCAATAATGTGTCAGGGGTTTGTGAGCTCTGAATGAATGGAAAGGGAAGTGTTTTCCCTGTGTGTTTGCTCGTCGGCCAGTGCGGGACTTTAATAAAGGAATGGCCCACCATTTTTTGGCTCCACTGTTTCTTTACTGTCTGTCCAAATCTGAGAACCTGCATGTGCATGGCCAGGATGGTGGCGGCCCCTGGCCCTACAGGGCCATTTGGACATTTGGAATGTAATTGCAAACTCCAGTGGCCAATAAAAGGTTTCATCTAGTCAACCTTTTTATACCTACCGCCCACTTTTGTATCTCTGTTAGTAGTAAAATTTTCTAACCGCCCACCAGTTCCACAGTAATGGTGATTTATAAAGTAGGGAAGTAACTTTACTTTATAAAATTTATAAAGCAAAGTTACAGCAAGTTAAAGCATATAATAATAATTACTTACCAAGTACTTTATGTCAGATTTTCGCTGTTTGGCAGAATAAATCTTTATAAAACAACTTACTATAGTTAAATCTATCTTTTTATTTATACTTTGGTTGCTCCACTACCGCCCACCATGAAAGCTGGAACACCCACTAGTGGATGGTAGGGACCAGGTTGACTACCACTGCCCTAGATGGAAAAATAAAGAAGTTGTTACACAGGATACCTTTGGCTGAGTCTGACATGCCTGCCCTTCAAGCAGGGGAGACGGAGATCACATGAGAAAGGAGTGGCGATTAGCAATCCTTCCTAGGCCTGAGGAGGCTTTGCTTCATACTAAATGCTGGGTGCATCTCCTCTCTGGAAAGGGAATGCAAATACTATGCTTTTATAACTGTCAAACAGCCACCCACATGAGGCACATGACAGATGGCAGCTCCTGCCTGCACTGGGTGCAAGAGTGGTCCTGGTGAAGAGGTACCCTTTGGAAGCACACGGTACAAATGCATCTTCAATATCCTCTGTCTTAACCCCCCTCCCTGCAACTAGCTCCAATCCTCAATCCTCAAAACATGACTGCAAACCAACTGGTCATAATTCTAATTTATTGCTACCAGGGGAGGAAACATTCTAGGACAAAAGAACATTAACATAAGACAAAGCTGAAACAAAATGTCAATGTATAGACACTCTACTTACCTGCCACCAATGATGAAAACTGTGTTTCCTCTCTGTTGGATAGAGCTGTGATACTAACTCTAAATTCTTTCATCATGAATTATCTCTGGATCTCTACAGTTTCGGGTTGAGAGATTCATTCTGCTTTTCATTTAAACACAAAGAGCATCTGTTGACTGAAATAGTCATCTATTTCTTATGCCCTATTTTCCCCTCTATTATCAGCCCCAAAAGGTGTGCATGATTGTGACAAGCAGAAAACCTCTGCTGTTTACTCTGCAGCCATCAAAAGATTTTGGAACCAAGCTTAGAGGGAGGTTGGGGAATGAGGTAGCCTGTTGCTCTCCACGTAGGAGTGAACTATAGGAGGTAGTACCCCTTAAAAGACACCAACTACAACATGAGACCATTCCATCACTTACAAGGTGGGTGTTCCTGGTTCCCGCTGTGCTCTGAATCACAATGAGAATAAAATTGAAAATAGTGGTCCTCTTTAGTGCTTTCCAACATCCTGTTCCATGTGGCTTCTGATGACGAAAATGACAGGGAAGAGGGACTATGGGGTGCACATGGGCAGCTGCCTGTTTCTCCTTCTTGCCAATATAACCTTAATTTTGATTGGGGTGAAAATCTGTCCCATCCCGGAGAATAAATTTCAATTGGGATAAATCAGTCATGATCACCCACTGTCCACTTTCCCAGACATTCCTACATGGAAGGATAGCCACGTGACCCAATCCTGGTTATGACCTATTAAGGGAAGTCAGACATGGAGAGGCCTTTGGGGGAAGTCTTACTTTCCTCGTAAAAGAGAGAGACATTTTTGGCACTTGCTGTAAGAATGAGACGGCACTCGAACACCAGGTGTGCAGGCTTTATTAGAGGAGAAAGACCTGCTGGGGCACTCCTCCAAGAGAAGTGCACTGAAACAGACTCTAAGGCAAATTTTTTATAGGGTTAAAGGTTACAATATCGGCTTCTTGGAACACTTCTCCTTGGGGTGGCTGCCAGCTTCCTAGAACTTTACCGTTTCAGGGGCGATAGTCCAGTAAGTAAGGGTGGGGTTAGATAGACAAGCGGAACAGCAAAAGGGCAGTTGGAAGTTCTGGTGAATTCATGTATCTATCACTTGCCAAGTCCAATATCATTAAACCACTGAGTTAATAATGCCAGCTTATTGCATGAGAAAAACAAGCCTGCAGCTAGGGCTCCCATTGCTCTCAGTAAAAATTATCCCCAAGTTCAAAATATCTGCTCATCTTCTCTTGCTTTGATAGAAGACTACAGAATTAGGAGGTTCCTTCCGAGAACACCAACGCTTAAAGTGTCTTTGTGTTTGAGATTTCCTTCATAATCCATTATTTATTCAGCTTTAACATTCAGATTTACACCAGGTCCACAAGAACCTACTTTGGTGAAGGACCAGCTTATTTAAGAGATGAAAATAGTGTCTTTACCTGATAGCCCAAAACTGTCTTAATCAAGAAAAGAAAACCGGGTTGGGTCATCTGCCTGGGTCTGCCTTGGCCACACACAAAGAAATGGTTTTCCCAGCCAGCTAACACCAAAATTTTGCAGGAGGCTCAGGGACAGAAGGGAAAGGGATTCTTAAACCATGTGAGGACAAGTCAGAGGGCACATCCTAGAGATGGCGCACGGACAAATGGCATGACTTGGGTTCGAGATGGTGTAGAGCCAAGGAATTAGTCAACTCCAGAATTAGGTGGACACCTAAGAATGTGTTCTGTGAGCGAATACCTATTCCTATTTTTAAGCCACTTTTAAGTGTCATTTCTGTTCATTTTAACTGAAGGTATCCTAAATTTAAAAACCTCTTTTGATTTTTTTTTTTTGTCTTGCTCATTTATTGCTCTAATACCATTTATTAAGTATGGTATACAGGTTTAAGAACCTGATTCCTGAATTGCAAAAGAGGTCAAAACCAAAGCACATCTAGGAGAGGGTATTCCATGGAACCTCCCTGTTTGCAGGAGCCCCATCCTCATGGCCCCAAGAGCCTGCAGACGTTTCTAGCCTATATTCCAATTGCCTTGGTGCTCAGGGCTCTTTACCTTCTTTCTCAGTCACAAGTACAAAACCCTGAGTACTACAGCTCTCGAATTCAAGAGGATGAATTGCAATGAATGACAAGCTCCATTCTCCATTGCCATTAAATGCAAATCTCTTGACACTTCTTTATTTGCAACAATACAATGAAAACTAAGCCCTCTACAAACAAGAATTTCAGAATAAGATCCCCAGCTGCCTTGCTGCTGTACAGATCCTAACACAAAGAAACAAGGGTTGGCTCTACTGACAACCATCTTAATGATTGCAAATATTCAAACAACCTGAGGCTAAAGGAATAGTTTAAATAAATCAGGTGGTTGGTTCTATACCAGTGGTTTTCAAATTGAGCTCCATGGAACCCCAGGGGTTCCATAAAGATACCACAGGTAGAAGGAATTGAGCAGACAGTTCTGGTCCCTCTTCAAATGAAAAGTTCCACATTTATCTGGACTGCATATATATTGGTCTTGTACAGAATAGTCCATTTGAGGGGGGAAAGGGTGCTTTTTTTGGTAAGTTTTAAAACACTAGTCAACACTCTTGATATTTGGAACCATCCAGATGTTCGCAGTCAGGTAAAATAAACAATCATAAAGAATCAGATCATTAAGGAAAAGACAGGAAGACAGACAGAAAACACCATCTCTATATTTTCCATATGAAAAATGAAAAAATGAGACTTTCAGTATTGGACCCTTGCTCTATATCTGATCTCCTTCTCCTTCTCCTTCTCCTCCTCTTTTATTAACTGAATTTATTGGGATGATGGTGGTTCACGAAACTGAAAGGCAGAAACCGCACACGGGCCGAACCAAAAACACGAGGCTAGTGTGTTCAAAGAGGAAAATTTATTTTAAAAACAACCTGGGTGCAAGCAGGCTGAGCCCAAGCTGACGGAGGGAGAATTAGGTATAGGGGCTAGAGGTGGATTAGGAGATCCTGGTTTATGGGCTTGCTCACTGACTTGACATGAGCAGGAGGAGCGGGATCCAGCCACAGTAACATCTCCACAAGTTCTTCCCATGTGGCACAGGCCTAATCCACGTGGTCCTATCTGGTGCCCTTGGTAAATCTCCAAGACAGTCAGGGACAGGCATCTCCCAGGAACAGCCGGGTCCTGGCGCCTCTGGGAATTATCTGTGACATTTCTCACACAGCTTCTCTGTTTTAGTAGGGGATGAGAATGTTCTGTTTCAAGCCCTTCTTCCTCCTTTGGGCCTGCATTGTTCTCAGGATGGCAGCTGAGTAGCCATTTTATTTCTCAAAAATCACATAGGTTTCAAGTGTACAATTCAAAAAAATACCATCTGCACACCCCCAGCTTCTGCCCTCCACCCCAGGCAAAGTCCCTTTCCACCCCCACTCCCTCCCCCCCCCCCCCGTCATCACTTTGTCCACCTCCATCTAGCCCCACCTCCGGTTCCCTCTGGCTATCACCACACTGTTGTCTGTGTCTCTGTGTTATGTATACATGTTTTTTGGTTAATCCCTTCCCTTATTTTCGTCCAATTTCTCACCCTCTCCCCTCTGACAGCTGTCAGTCTGTTCTATATGCCCATGCCTCTGTTTCTATCTTGTTCATTAGATTCCACATATATATGAGATCATATGGTATTTGTCTTTCTCTGTCTGGTTTATTTCACTTAGCGTAATAATCTTTAGGTCCATCCATGCTATAGCAAATGGTAAGATTTCTTTCTTTTTTATGTATCTGGTCTTCTTGTCTGCTGTAGGGGGCTGAGCAGTAAGGGAAAGGCGGTTTCTCATTGTTCCATTATAATAACCTGACAGCACAAATTACTGGCATAGCTTTAGCCATATTGGCAAGCACAGGCTATTTCTATTGATCCCTAAATTTAAAGAGTCCATGACCTCATCCAAAGTATGCTTTTTAATAATTCACTTCATTTAAGGGGCCATTAAAATGTCAGAACTATCATAAAGCTTGCAAACAGTTACCTCTAATGTCTTAAAAATAATAATGCATTATTGATGAAACCTTGGTTCATAATCACTTTGCTCCCATTTGACAAAGCAAATATTGCAACATGCTTTCTCCACTTACCCCCACACATTACCTCTCCAGCTGCAATGCTTTGTCCCCAGGGTTCCCACAGTTCTTCCCAAAGAGTCCTTTCAAATCCTCTCTTGTTCTAAGCCAAGAAGATTGACTTAAGGGCTCATTTATTTCAAAGAAGAAACTAGTATAATGATATGATGGTCAAGTTTCCTGGATAAGCCACCAAGCAGAGCCTGCAAAAGGAAAAGGGAGCTGGGCAGTGAGAAATCCATTGCTAGCTGACGCACTGCTTCTTTGGATATATAAGGCTTTACACTATACAATTTCTGGGAGGGGTTAAGCATGAAAACTTGATTTTAGGTACTTTTGCAATAAAACATGAGAACAAGGAACAGTATTAGTTTGAAGCTCAATCAAACCAGGAAAGGGAAAAAAAATTTTCTCCAAAGATCCTCCCTAAAAATAGGGTTGTCAAATAAAATACAAAATGCCCAATTAAGTTTTAAAGTTTAAATTAGAAATAATAAGTTTTAGTTAAAATATGTTTTAAATAGCCTGGCCTGTGGTGTTTCAGTGGATAAAGCTTTGATCTGGAATGCTGAGGTTCCAAACCCTGGACTTGCCTGGTCAAGGCTCATATGGGAGTTGGTGCTTCCTGCTTCTCTCCCCTTCTCTGTCCTTTCTCTCTCTCTTTCTCTCTCTCTCTCTCCTCTCTAAAATGAATAAATTTTAAACTATATGTTCCAGATATTGCATGGGACATACTCTAAAAAATTATTATCATTTATCTGAGATTCAAATTTGACTTGGTGTCTTTTATTTTTATTTGCTAAATCTGTCAACACTACCTAAAAGGTAAATCGTAATCCTTCATCTTACATTAAAAATGCTAACAGTGTTAGTTCAATAGTCCCCAGTCCTGACTACACATGAGAATTACCTGTGGTTTCCTGAGCCCACCACACCCTTCAGAGCAGTCTCTGGAATGAAGCCCAGATACTCTTTCAAGTTCCCCCCGGAGTTCTAATGGGCAGATAGGTTTCAGACCACTGTGCTAGAGAGTTGTACTGACCCCAGTGTGAAGTCCAGAGAGCCATACCGGAGGCATATCAGGGGTGTCTCAGGCTCTAACTGCAAGGAAATACATGTATTTCTAAAAGTATATCCAACGTTTTAATATAACTTTACACTTGAAATACAAAGCCTCATTTTTTTATTTCAAAAACTACCCACAAAATTAAGGATAGCGGTGGTTTAGACCTGGAGAACTAACAGAGATAACAAAGCACAGGGCCCAGGGCCTGGGGCAAGCTCTAGATGGGGCGAAGAACCTGGGATAGAGAACAGGAGACAGCAGGCAGGCAGGATTTAATGGAAGCACAGGTGTCCCAGGGTAGAGGACAACACAGACCAGGAAAGAAGACGTCAAGAAATAGGACCTCAGGCCAAGAATCTAGGCAGAGTCACCAGCCAGACATGAGCCGATGCATAACTTATCATGCAGTCCTGCTGATCACAGGACTTTTGGGGGCATCGATCTCAGCTCCTGGCTGACCCACAGTTCACAGGTGATACAGGGGCAAGTGTGTAGCTAGATTGGGGAACAGAGGTACAGAGAAGGGCAGCTGGTCAGGTCACTTATCTGAGTGCAATGCCAACTGACCTGCACCTGCCGTGATTTGAAATGAGTTTGGCACTTGGAAGGCACAGCTTTTAGTCCTGTGTACTTTATGCGAGTTCGGTGGTGCCTCTTAATCTCAGTGGTTTTTCTTTCTAAAAAAATGGGAAATCATAATTTTCTTTGCAGGGTTGTGTAGGCAGCATTTCAAATTATGAGGTATATGCAAAAGAAATGATATATGGTCTTCAGGTATCTTCACTGGAACCCATCACTTCCCTGGTAATGATCACTACTGAAATGTGCCCATGACTTTCCGTGTCACAGGCCACCCTTGCTCCTCCCTGAGGCTCCTTCATACTCTCACTCATGCAGGTGACTTGTTTAGAGGGCAGTGGGAATCCTGAGCCTGTCCCAGTACCCAGCAGAGTGAACGCTCGATGAATGCTTGCTGCCTTAATTAGCCTGAGACATCTAATTAGAAATGTTCCTCCTTCCAAAACACTTTTTTTGGTATTTCCAACACTGTAGACTTTTATCTATCGGCATCAATTTAAGCCTTGTATTTATTAGCTATGTGACTTCGGACAAACAATTTAACTTCTCAAAACCTCACTGTACCCGTCCTGTAAAATGAGGACGTTCGTGATATCTACCTAACAGTTTTGCTATGAGAATTCATCAGATTAGTTATGAAAACCTTAGCCCAGGACCCGATACATTCTAAGTACCTAGAAAAATTTAGCTATCACTGGAGTGATCACTAGAATGATCACCACTCAGTTCGTCCACTGTCTTGGCAAGGGTCTTTTTTTTTTTTTTTTTTTATAAATTTTTATTAATGTTAATGGGATGACATTAATAATTCAGGGTACATATATTCAAAGAAAACATGTCTAGGTTATCTTGTCATTAAATTATGTTGCATACCCATCACCCAGAGTCAGATTGTCCTCCGTCACCCTCTGTCTAGTTTTCTCTGTGCCCCTCCCCCTAACTCTCTCCCTCCCTCCCGCCTGCCTCCTCCCTCCCCCCACCCCTGGTAACCACCACTCTCTTGTCCATGTCTCTTAGTCTCGTTTTTATGTTCCACCAATGTATGGAATCATGTAGTTCTTGTTTTTTTCTGATTTACTTATTTCACTCCGTATAATGTTATCAAGATCCCGCCATTTTGCTGTAAATGATCTGATGTCATCATTTCTTATGGCTGAGTAGTATTCCATAGTGTATATGTTGGGCAAGGTTCTTGACTCAGATGTACGTACTGCTTGCCCACTCCTCATCCAGGTACCCAGAGCTGGGTTTGCTGCACAGTTCCACAGCAGAGGCCATGCATTCTGACGTCACCCACTGCCTCAGGAACCATGAAAAGGAGCCACAAATATCCCACGGCTCCCACTGACTACAAAATAATAAAAGTCACTCTGCATTTGCTGTATCCACTCCCTTCATCTCCATTCTCTGTCCTAGGTATATATTTTACTGAGATTTCTATTTTCCTAATAAAATAACAGTGTGCTTTTATGATCTCCTCTATGCAAAAAAGGCTTTAAACCATCCCAGCCCACCCCTACATCCCACCCAAAGGCATAAAAGTAAACCTAAAGCCATATGGCTCTGGAATTAAAGGCAACATATTGTTGCATTGTATAATTCACCCATCATTATAAATGATTTCTCAGTGATATTATGGTATTAACTCACTCTGGTGTGCAATGATTCATTATAGGTCTACTTTATTTTTTGCAGCCCAGGCAGCTGTCTTTCAAATGGAGCTCAGCTAAATTTAGCTGCACAAACATGTTATGTTGCCAGCACCATTCCCCAGCCCAGCAACTGCCTTGTAGAAGCTGCCTGCTTCAGACCATCCACAGGCCTCCTGGCTTTCAGCAAAGAATGCTGCAACTCTATATCTGCAAGGTCCCATTACAACTTATGGAGGTAATCAGTTCTAGCCAATATTAAAGGCACCTGACCCTGTCACTCAATTTATACTAGAAAGTTTGAAGTCAGGAGCCCAGCTTCCTACTTAGTTCATTTGCAAGTTTGAGGGTTATATATAGGAGTCACTGGAAAGATTGTGGAATTTCATTCAATTAATGAAGACAATGTGGCTTTCTCCTTTCAAGGAGGGAGCTTCGTATTTAACATACATATTAACATATTCAACAACTGCCTATGCAACTTTTATGTACATATAAAATATATCATACATGTAAGCATACAAATATATGTTTGGCACTCTGAAGTTCTTAATCTTACAACCTGTCTAAATATTCAAGTAAATGGTTCAAACACCATAATGCTGAGGAGGAACGAAGGCAACCCCTGACATCCAGCAAGCCTGGTGTTCATTCCTCTGTTGAATATAAACTATTTATAGAACTCTATGGCCATTATGGATCCAGACAGAAACAAGAACCATGCCATTCATTTAAACACAAATAAAATACAAACATTGTCCAACCCACAAATATCAAAACCTCTCCCCTCCCAGATAACACAGGCAGCTGCTGCTTTCTGCCCAGTCACACCTGCCTTCCTCTAGACCACCCTCTGTATAGATAAGATGGTTAAGATAGCCACTCATGGAATTACTCCACTTCCTGACGGCATCCAATCAGAACAAAGCCCTGCTTCCTCAAAACCTCCCAAATCTCCAACACGAGCCCAAATCCTACAAGTCCTTCTGAACACCTTTTCACTGAGATCCCCCACAGTTCGAAACATGATAGACTCGGCTGTGCTCCCTGTGGTCTTTCCTACAGGACACTGATGCCACCCAGTGTCAGTACTTATCCTTCCTACCTTTTCCGATGCCTTCTTTCACACCTGGGTCAGTCTCACTTCACAGATGTTCTCTGGATCCTAACGGGCACACTTAGCTCCACCTTAGGAGTTCCGGGACCACCCTCTTTTGCCCACTTCACTTGGGCGAGGCTCAAAACAGAGCAGCAATTCACATGGTGATCAGTGTGTATGGAGGAGTTCTTTTCAGGTGGAGGGAGTTGAAGCTCAGCCAAAGGTGAAGCAGGTCAAGGCCCAAAGCAGAGGTCACTCAGATCGCGACTGCAGTGACCTCCAGGGACAGAAACAGGAATCCAGTGGTCCAAGAAGTACATAGAAGTGGAAGATGGGAGAATACAGTGAGACAAAATGAATAACGAGGCCAAACCACAAACAGGGCAGCTCGATGGAGCCTGTGTCAACATAAAGGAGGAAAGGTGGTTGATGCCCAGTCCGTCGGGAAATGAGACCAGCTGAGGAGAAAGGAGTGGAGACTGCACTGGTGAAGTACTTACCCTGTGACCACAACCAGAAATTGTGGGGCCTCTGGGAAGTGGATGCAGCTTTGTACAGATGTCAACACACCCTTCAAGCAATCAGCAGCTCTTCCCTGGGCCAGAAAATCCACTTGTGAATTTGAAGACCCCTGATATTTTTGCAGGGTGAAATCTCATTTCTATGGAAGCCAAAGGCAAATTATGATACAGTAAGCCCAGCAAGTTTGATGATGATGGAGATGACAATGAAGATGTGGTTTTTAGCCAGAATTTGAGAGAGCATCCCATTCTGGCTAGCTACTTTACCCCTAGGACATACATCTTCTCAAACAGGACTTTAAGATGTGCATTCATCTTCTCCTGAAATTAAATTTATTTTCACTGTTGTTTTTTCTAGCTCAAGATAGCTTTGCTGATATGTTTACACTGTGGTGTTTATTTTCAGAGTTTGAACTACAATAAATGAAAAATACATATTTTCTGTTCGGTAGAAAGGAAAATATTACACTTAGATATTTATAAGTTTGACTAGTTATTTTTTTTAAAAAACACAAGTCAAAAATATTATAATTATTCGACATTGCTGGCAATAATTTTCAGAGTGTTTCTAGCTTAAAGTCTGAAAGTAAGATTCATGACAAGAACCATACTTCTAACTGAATATGGAATAAAAATGGATTTAAATAACCAAAGAACTGCATATCTAAGTAGTACATGCAAATCAGTTTAACTGTTTTATGTTAGAATTACTGTGATGGAAAATCACCATAATAAAAGTAATAGTTACTATTTTTTAAGTGCCTATTTTAAACTAAGTACTGTGATTGGATATTTTATATGAGTTCTCCTCTTCCCACAATAACCCCTAAGTAAGTCATATTAACCCCATTTGGTAGATGCAAAAACCAAAGTGCAGAAAGATGAAGTAATCTGCCCAAGGTCACACAGCTAGTAGGTGGCCAGAGCAGATTGAGACCGGCGTCACCTGGCAGAAGACACTGTCTTCTCCACCTCAAGTTTTAGAGAGATGACACGCAGGTGCTTATTCTGAATACAAGGTTTGGGCCAGTCAGATGCTGTCATCTTTAGAACCTGTCAGTGAATAAGAAGGAAAGACTCTTCAGAGTCATGTAGAGTCATGTTCTATCACCAAGAAGGAACCGGATTGCATACGCCCTTGTTCAGAATGCAAGCTACACTCACGTGGGTTTGGAGGGCTTCCCTCAGAGAAGTGTGCTCTCGGCAGGAGCCTGCTACACCACTGCAGTGTCAGGGAACCTGGCTCAACCTGAGGGTTCAGACAGCTTTAGATTTTCCTCCAGCAGACTGCATACTCCTTAGGGAGTATTGTATGTGACGCAGAATGGGACACTTAATAAATCCTGATTATCTACTCAGGGTCTGTCCTAGCAAAACGCTTCAAAAGGGTTGTGCCTTACAATGACTCACCCCCCAATCCTTCACTCCCAAGATTTTTCTCTTCCTAGCCTCCCTTTTAGACGCTCTTAGAACTGAAAGCACCTCCCAACTCTCTTTCCTAGAGGCACCTTCCTACATTCAAATGCACATACTCAGTAAGCATATCAAGGTGACAAGTCTGAGTTTCATTCCATTCTTCCTCCACTGGGAAAGGAGGGGGCTGAGGAGTGTTATCCAGAGTCACATTTTGTATAAAGACCTCAGCACCAACCAGGCCGTTCTTGGTAAGGAAGCAGATGGCTATCTAAAATGGGCCAGGAAAGTATTATATCATTTGACCAGGAAGACATTTTGGGTCACAAAACTCTTTGTTTTAATATTAAACTTCAGTTTTAATGACCCAGTAATCCATGTTTCATTGGGTTTGGAATATACACACATTTTTCATGGACATTATTCTCTATTGGAAGTCGGCATAATTATGTTTTTGCCATAATTATGCACTACGTGAACTAATCATGATTTCATGTACTAGTGGTAAGGCTGTAAAATTTTAATAGGGGTGAGGGGAGAAACAAAATGGAGAACAATCTTTTAAATTTAACATAAATGGAACAATAAACAGTCATGAAGGGAATTTGGATGATACAATAACTCTTATTATCTTGACGTGCTGAGAAAATAAATAGCATGCATTTTTAAAAAGTGACTTTTACGGAAGAATAATTTGGTTGCATAAAGTATGATTGCTTACCCTCATAAATGTTTATTTGAATTTATTGCCCTCTAACCAAAGCCAACTGCATTGGCCACAGCAGGGAAAACCAATTCTGAATCACAAAGAAACCCAAGGTGTGACAGCACCGGCTCCAGCCCGCGCTGACTCAGGGAAATGATAGGCCATTAAAATTCTGCTCATTTTCCAAGTTGAAAGGCTCTAATGAGGCCCAACCCTTTAGAAATGGAAAAAGGAAAATAAAAACACTACAACTCAGCCTGGGGCACCCCTCCAGAAACAAACCGCACCCAGAAGAGGCCACCAGCACCTTGCTCAGGTCCTCCCGAGTTTCCGAGTTTCCAACCTGCCGTCCACACTAGAATCTGTCAACGGGCAACCTGAGACCAAACCCAGCTGCAGGTGCCATTTTTATAGGTTTGAGTTTAAATAAGCTTGGAGGAATTTAGAGCCAAGGTTGCATAGGCTGTGCCTTCCGGCTCACCAGTCACCCCCTTTTCTGCTCCTCTTGGACTCTCTGCTCGGTTCCTTTACTGACCCATCCCTGTGGGCTCCAGGACTCATGAAACACCACTATCCTGCTGTCACCAAGCCAAAAACTGAAAGCCCTCAAGCACAAGGGCTTGCTCGTGTGGTCTCCATCCAGAAAGAGAGTGCAAAAAGGAGGAAGAAGAGAACTCATTTCTGATGATGGCTTTTATACTAATTCTTTTTCACTTGAGGCTGGCTGCCCAAGAAGCCACAGCCAGTCAGAGGTAGAAGGAGCCCCAAGACTTAGTCTCCCCATTTCCTAGTGCCCATCTCTTCCAAAGATCTTAAAGCTACCTCTGTTTCTAACCAACTGGATGTTCTATGAGCATTTACCGATGAAGACACAAGAGATGACTAAAGAAGGTTACAGAGGAAATGCAAGATGGGCAAACTTCTACAGGTCAGAACAAGACATCTTGAAATCATGTAACCATGCAAAAATATGTGTGTGTGTGTGTGTGTGTGTGTGTGTGTGTGTGTGTGTGTGTGTGTACATATATGTATATAATAGTGATGTTTTTCTATAATTAAACTATTTACTTGGTATTATCAAGGAAAATCTTTTTTAATACTGTAATTTTTGTTTTTAAATAGACAGGAATGCATTTACTTTTACTGTTTAAACTTGTCATACTAAAACCATAAAATATGGACAGGAAAAGGGATGAAAATAGAAAAGTAGAAATATTGAGCCTCCCAGTGTGCCAAGCACAGGGTTTGGTGAGTTACATGTGGTGTGCTATAGGACCCTCATTACTCTTCATTTTTGAAATCAGGAAACAGTAGTTAATTTGGCCAAAGTCACAGAGCAAGTAACAAAGTAGCTGGCCCAAACCTGATCTTTTAGAACTGTGGGTCAGTTACCATGTGGACTCATTGCTTTGCTTTTTTTGTTTTGTGGGAGGGTTTTGGGGGGGTATATTGCCTGGGTTAAGGCTGAAATAAAAACACAACAGTTACTGTTACATTTTCATTTACCCAGCGATTTCCATCTCCCTTCACATACCTAGTTAAGGCCCTAGTAGTCCACAGATCATTGAATAGCTACAATCTTTAAAATCTGACTCCCCGAGCTGTTTCTTTAGAATGCAGCTGTAGAAGACAGAAGGGGCAGATTTCAGTAGTAGTGCCACTGTATTGAGATGATTACTGGAAATGGAGCCTAAAAGAGGAATTTTCTGAACTGTATTGATAACTACTTCAGCTCTTTTATTCCCTTTGGCTATAGAGGAGCGGTGCATTCGTGAACAATTTCAGCCTCATCTTGTGGAGAGCTCTTCGCCCAGCGATTCACTTCTCTATCTGAAGCACTAGCAAACAGCTCAAATATAAAGCCTGTAACTGTATTTCCAGACACCGTGTTCTGACTGTGTCTACCACAGAAAGTTGGCTTTGTCGCTTTTAAAAAAATCATCCCAAAGTATCCTCACAGCATGAAACCCGAGAAAGAGAGCTAAACACCTCACACGGTGTGTCAAGAGGAGAGTGAATAAAAAAATTGCGAATAGTTTATGTCCACATTATTTCCCCAAGCCCTGTTCGTGCCCAGACCTTTCCAGCCTTTTAACCACAGGTAGCTTCTGGCAAAGTATGTGACAGATGGCAACGCAGAGTTCCTGGCAACAGAGATAAATGGACATAATATCAAGCACCCACCTTACAGCTTCAGGGGCCCACAGAGTGAGTGGGTCGCTGGCTGAGGACTCTGGAAGGGTCGCTTGCTAAAATAATTTTCTGGTTAACAAGAAATCTATGCAACATTTCGTGCCCAGTGTTTCGGAAACCCCCTGTGAGGGATCCACACTATGCATTTTAATTTAAGTTTACACATTTCATTTTTTAACAGAATGAACTGTGCATAACAACGCATTTCACAATATGACATGAAAAGCCCTTGATACAGTTCATCTACTGGAAGGTTTTAACTCTAAATCCAGAACAAATAAAGCAAAATAAACACAGCAGGACTCCAACTTGCCTCTTCCAACATTTGGTCATTTGTTTGGGCAGGAAAGGTGAGGACATTTGGAGCGTGGAGGACGTGGAAGCAGCGGGAAACCACAGAAATGTTCGTGACATGCTAAGGAATCTTTACTTCCATTCAAGTCAATGTCCTTTGCTGTCCTGAATCCCTCTTAGTCATTTTGCCTCATTTGCAGGAAATCAATCCTCTTGCAATCAGCTCAGATTTCAGATGAGCTTTGAAAGGCTTTTTACCATGGCAGCATGTAAATGGGGTCTCAGATCCATTTCAAAACACAACAGGAGGGCTGATTGGGAGATGACAGACACTTTCTATTTGTGTTTAAATCCACAAGGTTTTATAGAGCTCTAGGAACTTGTTTTAACTCAAATTTTCTAGCAAAAAGTTCTGTCCAGGAACTGGCAGTGGCCTATGCAGCATGTACTTGCCCAATGTCTGACCCACTAAAACTAAGACCCAAGGTTCTTCTTTGATTTGCCTACAATCACATGGTGTGCAGAAGAGCCACCTTCCAGCATGCCATCAGGAGGCTGGGCTCCATGTTTGGCGTCTGATTCTCAGGGTCTATCCTAAAGACCCTGAAGCAATGGGAAGCCCTGAAGATGCTGAGTAGCTCTAGGATGCTGCAGCCTGCCTCTCCCGCTCTCAACTGGTAGGACTTAAAGGCAGGAGTGTCCTCTGGCCCATTAACCCATTTTTCCACAGACTTAAGTTTCACTAGTGAGTTTGGGCCAATAACACTTCTTTTTATTTTAATCTTTATTGGATTTATTAGGGTGGTATTGCTTAATAAAATTATGCAAGTTTCCAGTGTACAATTCTATAATACATCCTCTGTTTATTGTATTGTGTGTTCATCATTCAAAGTCGAGTCTCCGTCACTATTTGTCCCGTTTACCCTCTTCTCCCTCCCCCCACGTCCCTTGCCCTCTGGCAATCATCAGACTGTTGTTTGTGTCTATGAGTTGTTTTTGTTTTACTTTGTTTTGTTGTGTTTTGCTTAACCCCTTCACCTTTTTCACCAAGTCTCCTAAGCCCCGTCCCTTCTGACTATTGTCAGTCTGTTCTCTGTGTCTATAAGTCTGTTTCTCTTTGTGTTTCTCAGACTGACTTTTATCACTTAGCATAATACTCACCAGATCCATCAATGCTTTCACAAAGGATAAGATTTTCTTCTTCTATACAGCCAGGTAGTATTCCATTGTGTAAATATTCCACAGCTTTTTTTATCTACTCACCTACCAATGGACACTTGGGCTGATTCCAAATCTTGGCTGTTGTAAATAACACTGCAATAAACATTGGGGTACATATATTCTTTGGAATCAGTGTTTCAGTATTCTTTGGATACACTACCAGAAGTGGAATCACTGGGTCATACAGCAGTTTCATTTTTTAATTTTTGAGGGAACTCCATACTGTTCTCCACAGTGGCTGCATCAATCTGCATTCCCACCAGCAGTGCACAGGGTTCCCTTTTCTCCACATCCTCACCAACACTTGTTTGTTGATGTATTGATGATAACCATTCTGACAGGTGTGAGGTGACATCCCATTGTGGTTTTAATTTGCATTTCCCTGATGATTACTGAACGTTGAGCATTTCTTCATATGTCTATTGGCATCTGTATGTCCCCTTTGGATAAGTGTCTATTCAGGTCCTTTGCCCAATTTTTAATTGGATTGTTTGTTTTTTGATGTTGAGTTTTACAAGTTCTTTATAAATCTTGGATATGCATCCCTTATCAGATGTATATTTTGTGAATATGTCCTTTCATTTAGGCTTTTCAATTTGCTGATGTTTTCCTTTGCTGTGTAATTAACTTCTTAGTTCTATATACTTCCATTTTTTTACATTTTCATCTATTTCCCTTACCTGAAGAGATATATCAGGAAAAAAATACTGCTATAAAAATGCCTGTTTTCTTCTAGGATTTTTGTGGTTTTGAGTCTTACATTAAGTCTTTAATCCATTTTGAGTTTATTCTTGTGCATGGTGTAAGAAGGTGACCTAATTTCACTTTTTGCATGTATCTGTCCAGTTTTTCCATCACCATTTATTGACTAGACTGTCATTCCTGGGTGTTCCAGGAATATTTCTGTGTGGGTTATGTGAGTCTTAACATCATAATTTAGTTTTGACTACTATTGGCCTATTTGTGCTTGGGGTCAACCCTCAGGCTGGCTGACTGTGAAGATTGACCTAGAACAGAGGTAGTCAACCTTTTTATACCTACTTCCCACTTTTGTATCTCTGTTAATAGTAAAATTTTCTAACCACCCACCGGTTCCACAGTAATGGTGATTTATAAAGGAGGGAATTAACTTTACTTTATAAAATTTATAAAGCAGAGTTACAGCAAGTTAAAGCATATAATAATAATTACTTACCAAGTACTTTATGTCAGATTTTCGCTAAGTTTGGCAGAATAAATCTTTATAAAACAACTTACTATAGTTAAATTTATATTTTCATTCATACTTTGGTTGCTCTGCTACCGCCCACCATGAAAGCTGGAAGGCCCACTAGTGGGCGGTAGGGACCAGGTTGACTACCACTGACCGAGACCTAAGTGTACAACTGCTGACCACATAGAGTGGAATTCACCTCAACAGGGTCTGGTGCCTGCTGAGATCTCCCTTTGGATACGCCACTTGTGAAGCTAAATGGATCCTGCCCTGATGTTTTCTAAAGCAGGTCACTGGGTGTGTTGGTTCTGGGGCCTCTTGGAAGGAATTCTGGTGCCAGTCAATGTCAGATGCTGCCTGTGAAAGGTCCTGGGCAACGTGTTTGGATCTACAAGTGGTCCACAGTTTGTGGCTGTCTCTGCTTGGCCTGAGTGTGTTTGGGAAGGACCAAGCTATGCACTAAGTCCAGCTTCAGCAAAAGGCCCAAGGCACCCAGAGATCCACTTCTGCCTACCTCCATCTGTTGGTTGCCTGTTGCTTGAGGAAGTTTCTCAGTGAGTCACCAGGTAGAGGGTGAGTGTTGTTCACCAGATTAATGCAGGTTCAATCTCAATGTCATTGCTGGGTCTGAGGCCACTTGTCAAAACACTCAGGGTATACATACAAATTCTATCTGCCTCCTGCTTGCAGACGTATGTGGTGGGATAGGGTCTCAGGAAATTGTCAGGGTGGGCCAGCACAGTTTACAAGGCCCAAACAGACCTAGACTTGGCCATGTGAAGGGAGGGCCCTGCACTGGTTGGGTGTGTGAGGGGAAAATGATCCCTGTCTTAAGAGTCACACAACTCCATCTATCCTAGATTTTTCTGGGAGTCCATGCTTAGCAGGGCAGACTGGCAGGAATTGGGAGGTAGGTTTAGTGGATCTCCCATGTGGGAGAGTGCCAGGTAGGCTTGGAGAAGGAGGGAGGAGTTGCCTCTATCCGAAAGTCATACGACCCAGTTACTGACACCCCTTGAGTCTGCCCAGACCTCTACATTTCTGCCCAGGCAGCTGACTCCACAGCAGATTGTGATCTCTCCAGGGTAGGGTGACAGGGAGTCCAGTGGGTGGGGCTATTGCATTCCCCCAAGTTGATGCTATAAGAAGGGGAGTGCTTCACCCAAGATGGAGTCTGCAGTGTGGAAGAGGGACTCAGCACAGGGCTCCTGGCAGCCATCCTTTCAGCTCTCTCCCAAGAGCTATAAATCCAGATTCTCTTTACGTGACTCTAGCCTACTCCACCCTCCCTTCACCAGAGCCCAGGGTAAGTGGCTGTGAATGAGATTTTGTGTGTTGGCCCTTTAAGAGAGCTCCTATGTCTCTAGCAAACTCCTGACTCTTCCTGACAGACAGAATTCCCACTAATTTTCACAGCCAGATGTTATGTAAATGCCTCTTCTTGGCTCTGGTGCTCTAGGTTGGGAGTCCAGCATGGAGTTGAGACCCCACACTTCTAAGGGGAATCTTTGCAACTGATATACCCCTCAGATCTCAGCCACTACCCACCCATGAGAGCAGGGCCAGCCCCTTCTACCAGTCTCTACATGGCTTCTTCTGTAAATCCTTGGTATAAGACTTCTGTTCAGCTCATCTTCAGTTGGTTATTCAGGTTGATTGTTCTATGTTTCAGTCGTAATTCCAGTTGTAATTTCAGGTGTATGCGGCTTCCACCTACTCCACCACTATCTTGGATCTGGTCTCACACATTTTTCAAGGCAAGATTATCCACTAAGACCAAGAGTAATGTGGGAAGTAATAAAGATTTAAAAAGAGAAGAGAGGGTATGGAGTACCTGCTACTGACTCTCTACTGGACAGTCACTGAGCAGGACTTTCTGTTTCAAGAATTCAAGATTTTGCAGAATGTGGCTGTGAATGAATCACAAAAGGATGCTGGGCATTGGCTCTGCACCCAGTGGAACCTCCACAAGGAGGAGACGCTAGAGGGGGAGGCAGAGCTGGTCTCACAAGGTAAGTAAGGGCTCTGTCCTCTAACTTAGAATCCACATACTCTGAGTTCTCTTAGATTTCGTTTTTCTCCTCCCCAATAATTGTTTTTGTTTACCAATGAACAGTGGTAGGTTGTGGTTGGGAATATTTTCTCCTTGAGAGTAACTACTTCCTGGGCTTTAGTCCCCTGATCAGATCTGGGAAGAGGTAAAACCAAGCCAAGAGGCAAAGCCCATCAACTGTCTGGTCAAATAACCCAATCGCACTGGCCCCACCTCCACTTGCACCATGACTGCAATTCCCAGCTTCCGCTTCCCGTCCCTGGGGTGGAGACACAGGGACTGCAGTCTACCTGAAAACTAGTGACACTTCTTTAGGGAACGTTTTGAAGTTAGACCAGTTATGAACAAGATCTTGCTTCTATCCACAAACCTAGGAAATTATAAAACTCCGGAATTCTTTTCTTAATTTCTTTTCCTTTGTGATGCTCTTGAAAATCCTTCTCCTGGCCCCATGAGGTCACCTGTAATAATAAAATAAAATAAATAAAATAAAAATATTTCTCCCTACTACATTAGTCTAAAAGTAAACGAGATTGCAAATGAGACTGAAGGGACTGCTACCTTCTTTCTGTTTTCCAAGTCCTAGTTATCCTTAAAGATCCAAACCCAGTAAATCCTCCCCAGCCTTCCCCAGCCACTCAAACCCCACATTCTTTCCCTTGGATGTTAGCTTCAGTATCACATATTGTTCAGCTCCCTTCTTAAAAATTGGTTTCTGTAAAAATTGAGAATTAAAGCAAAGATTAAATATGAAGACCAAAATATTAACTCTATTACTAAGTGGTTTTGCTAAAACTATCCCTTAGATTTATTTAGTTAGACTTGTCCCCAGTCTCAGATGACGCTGGGCCAGGGCAAGGATGGATGCGTGTCCAGGTAAAACATACACCTTGTAAGAGAAGTGCTGAGGAGCGCACATGCTCTGTGTAAACAAGCTAGCTTCCAAGAGGAGGAAGGATAGAACCACCTAGAGCAGGCGTGGCCAACAGTTTTTGCTCCAGGGCCAGATTAGAAAGAAAACTTTTTTCACAAGCCGGACAAAATATTAAAATTAAAAAATGTTAAATACAAAAACGATTCGTTTAAGTAAACAAAATTTTATTATGTAAGTTGTTTATGAATAAATGTGAGTGAAAAAATTTTAATATACAATATTATTTTAATAAAAATATAATTATATACCGTATAAATATCCAAACTGTATCACAATCAATTGAAACAATATTTAATTAATAGAATGAGCTTGAAGAGCTTATATCACAAATAAAACAATTATTTTGTTTTACAAACAGCCTGGACATGTTTTCAGTTATCAACTGCAGCTACTGTCTGTGCTACAATGCCACTTGATTCAGCACACTTGACCACAAAAGTAACAAATTGTTTGACTTTGCGCACTAGCTAACTCTGTCTAAAAGAATGTGGGTTTCACATCGCCGCTAAACGTCAAACAGTTCATATCGAGTACAGACGAATACAAAAGTTGTAAATCTCTATAATGGAATTTTTTTTAAAAATAAAGAAGTATTGCAAATCCATTCGACCAATTATTGGAAGTTAACCCTTGATTAGTCACACGCAGAATTCTTTTTCACGTATCACTATCTTTTAAATATCTTGATTTCCAATAATCAAAGACGCTTCCACTTCTGAGGAGCTGAGATTTTAAAGAAGCAAAGAATATTAAAAATTTAATTGCAGGCCGCATAAACTCATTACGCGGGCCGGATCCGGCCCACGGGCTGTATGTTGGCCATGCCTTATCTAGAGCATGTTTTACCAATCACCTGGGACACACACACACACACACACACACACACACACACACATGCACGCACACACACCGCCCAATGGACATGGAGTGAATAAAAGGGAAAGAGAAGCCTGGAGTGCACTCAGGAAAATTCCTCCTCAAAAATGCCAGAGATGGGAAAGAATTGTTCTCTTTTGATCATATAGTTTTGTATTAAATTTTCTCATGCATGTTAGTTTAGTTCTGTCCCTCTATCTGGATTTTTAAGCTTCTTCAGGACTAAAACCATGTTTTATATGTCTTACATCCCTGATGGATGCAAATAAAATCCTGGGTAAATAATGAGTATTTAATAAATATTTGTCTTTTAAAGGACTGACAGTAACAGCAGGGGTTGTGGAAGGTTAACTGTTCAATTTTGTGACAAACAATAAAACTTTATCAATTCTAACTTCCTTCATTAAATGGGTTGCCCAGTTTGGACCTGGCTCCCAAGTCAAATCATCATTTCCAAAGACCTGACCTAAAACCATGCAGCCTTATTTCCTATTATAAAAAACCCTCTGTTTCATTATTCAGAACACATTATAACCCGAAGAACTTGAGCATAATTTGACATAAGTTTATTCTTCTCAGAGTCAGAATTTCTGTTCTCCCTTACTGAAATATCTATAGAAAATATTGTAAGAGTTGTTTGAAAGAAAAAAAGAAAATACATATTAAATTACGAGAAATAAGAGGTGGAAACTACTGGCGAAGGTGCAACCACATGTAGGATGTACCCAAATTCCTCTTGATTGGTTGGTGAAAATCTTGCAGTTATGTCACAATTAAAACATAGAAAAATTAATATTCTGAAGAAGTGCCCTACCAGCACATCAAGCAAAGAATGGGTGTAAAATCTCGGAGTGTTCACACACCATCTGCCTAGATATTCAAAAGGTAGTTCCAGGCATAAAAAAGAAGCATAATAAATTAAAGAACTTCTAAATAGGAATGTTCTGAAATTTGGGCTCTAAAAGTTCCCCCAGTGGAAACTGATGAGGTGAAGCCTTTTTCCTGAACAAACACAAGTTACAAGAGCATTAACAAAACTGTCGCATATATATTGGTCAGTGTCCTCTCCCCAGGAAGAGGTCATTTTTAAATATTTCTGAAGAAAAAAGAAACCCTCCCTGGTTCTCCACGGTCTGGATATACATGCCTGCACTGGTTCATACCTAATGGAAACTGTGACCTCACACAGTAGAAGGGGCAAGGGACCTGTTGGAGGCCTCTTCTATAAGAGCACTAATCCCATTCATCAGAGCTCCACCTTCATGACCTAATCACCTCCCAAAGACCTCACATTTGAATACAATCACCTTGATATAAGTTTGAGGAGGACACAAACTTTCAGACGATAGCATTTTCAGACCTACAAGTTCTTGATTTTCATTACATTGAAATTACTTATACACCTAAAACACAATGAGTTTAAGAAAAGGTAAACTGGTCTTAGAAACATAGGGAATAAGGGATTTCTAGCAGCTAATGGTATTGGGCCCATTTGTGTAGCATCCAGAACTACTGAAACAAGTGGTCAGTCCTACTTGAATGCCAAACCACCTGATATGATGTCTCTTCTTTGGAAACATATGTGCGGGGGTGTGCCAGCAGAGCTGATGACATGAAACAAAACATTTGAGTCATAGTCCATCCCCTCCCTAGGTTTGCTTCCATAGTCAACAAGCAACTTGCTGATTATTTGGTTTCCCGTGCACATGACATGTCTCCAAGGAGAAAATGCTTTGTCAGGCCAACCAAGAATTTCTGGTCCCCTGGCAATTCTATTTCTCATAGTGAATTATTAAGCAGGTATCATGACTTTAAACATCAGCCTGTGCGAGGAGTCTCCTGAGGTATCTTCAATCAATTCAGTAATACCAACAAGATGTCAGTTTCTAAATTTTGGAGCCCAAGAACCAGACTCTGATTCCCTCAAGAACATGCCATCTTGTGAAGGCCAGTGACCAATTACCCAATTGTGTAGCACCCTGAATGGATGACCTTGACAATATAACTGAGTTGTATTGTAGTTGAGCAATAGGATCACACTTAAAGGACAAGTATAGAGCAAAAAGGAGAGGCTTTGGACTTAAACAAACATGTGGTTAAATCCTGGCTCTATGAGTTACTAGTTTTTTACCTTACTTCTGACTCTCAATTTTCTCATTTACAAAATGGGGGAAACACCTATGTTATAAATCAGTGGTCCTAAAAGTGTAGATCCTAGGTGTCTTAGTCTCTTCAGGCTGCTTTAACAGATTACCATAGACTGGGTGGTTTATAAATAACAGAAATTCATTTCTTGCATTTCTGAAGGCTGGAAGTCTAAGATCAAGACTGGCAGATCTAGTGTCTGGTGAAGACCCGATTCTGGTTCATAGATGGCTGTCTTTACAGTGTGGCTTCACATGGTAGAAGGGGCCAGGGAGCTCTCTAGAACCTTTTATAAGGGCCCTAATCCCATTCATGACGGTGCTGCCCTCATGACCTAATGACCTCTCAAACACCCCACCTCTTAAAACACATTATATTGGGGATTAGAAGTTCAACATAGGCACCTTGTGGAAAACAAACCCTTGCTCTATAGCACCAGACCAGCAGCAACCATACTTCCAGGAGATCAATGGCCAGAACTGAGACAACTAAAGCAGATATACCCCCAGAGCCCTCAACACAGACAAGAAGACAACTGCATCCATCACCTGAGGCTCCATGCTGGAGTGTGTGAGGGAGCTGGAGCTCTTTCCAATGTCCTTCCCAGGCCAGTCCCTTGGCCTCTGCACCCACCTGCAAGGAAGCAGGTGTGAGGGAGAGCTATGTATGCAGGGTACCTGAGGGGTGGGGGTGCCAATCCCTGCCCTCCCCACATCAACATTCCACAAGGGTTCTGGGAACAAAAAAGAAATACAAATTCTTAATTCCACTTCAGACCTACTAAATGAGAAACTCTGAAGATGGAACCCAGAAATCTTGTTTTAACAAGCCTTCCAGAAAATCCTGATACTTACTAAAGCTTGAGAAGTACTGATACAAGTTTTTGTGAAAATTAGAAATCATGTTGTATTAAGTGTCTAGTACAGTGACCAGCACAAAAGCAGAAAGTCATTTTTGTGGCTCTTACTACTTCCACAACAAAAAGTTTGGAAAATGAAGGGTTATCCCATGATCTCACCACCCCAGTTAACTACTAATATTATTTTTTACTTGGTCAAGGACACATATTTTAAACATAGTCAAATTCTTTGTATTTGTTCAATTTTTATGGATTTTCTTTCTTAACTTAGCAACATAGATACAGAGTCCTCAAATTTTAATGACTTCCTACCATTTCATTGAGTAAACATGCCATAATTTATATAATATTTTTCTTAGTTTTGACCAATTATGCTGTTTCTAATTTTTCAAGAGATATTTTTGGCATACAATTTATTCTTTTCTTTGGAACATTTCAAACTCCTAAACAGAAGAATATCATGTCACAGAGAATGAATTTGTGTTCTTATATATGATCTAGAAACAAACAGCTATGCTAGTGTTCACACTGGACTGTCCCTAACTCGAAATGGAATGTCTTGGTATTTTATAGCAGAAAAAATAGTCACTACTGCTAGAAATTTTTTAAATTACTACAAAATTTGAATATTTATATTTACTAAAATGGGATGTGACTACCTAAGCTGTTGAGTAGTTCACAGAAATTCACAATTATTCTTCTCTGTAAATCCATATAAATGAATAATTTTTATAGCTAAAAAGTTATAATTCTGAATTATCTTAAAATTGATGGATTTTTGAATCCTTTTACATCAAGAGAAGATGTAAATAAAGAAAATTGAAAATAGATTCCTTTTACAGTCTTGTGTTTAAATACTTAAAATACCTGGTGAGTTTTACTATTGCTATATAATTCTAAATCCTGATGTATGCAATATACAAACAAAACTGAAAACAACATAAAATTAATGCCTATATTACCAATAAAGGCAAGTATGTATTATGAACAAAAAAATAAAACAATATTTACCTGCAATGTAATAAATTTAAAATGGGTAAGAGATTAAGGTATCAATATCTGCTTCTGAATTACTCTAATGAGAATATATATGAGCTGAAAGATTAGCATTTTTACTGTTGCTAGTAAGAAAGATCTGTTTGGGAATGTAGTTTGGTGCGATTATACTTGGACAAATGTTTATTCCTAGCTGTGGTTTTGCTAAGGTCCTAGAATTGTACATATTGTTTAGCCTAATAAAAATGAGGGATCTTGAAGTTTCATTTTTATTAAAATCAGAAATTAAACTTTCAAGCAAAAAAAAAACTATGTACTTAATTCCAAACTATAATAAATTATAGAGAATTTCAAAACATGGCCAAATAGAGATACCTCAACAAGGTTTCTAGAAACAAGATCAATCTATATAAATGAATAACGTTCCTTCCTTCCAGCTGTAATCAAATAGAAAATAATATACTCTTCACTAATAAAGCATTTAATATGGATAATATTTAAGGCTCTATAGGGCATTAACTAAAGGATATTAATAAACTGGGGAGCTTGACCATGTACATTGATATGATAAGATGGCAAAAATGCCAATTTTCTCCAAATTAACTTCCAGAGTTAGTATAATCTCAAACAAAATTTCTGTTTGAGGAACTTGATAAACTTATTCCAAAATGTATCTAGCAAAATGAAAGAACATAGATAACCAAGTTATCTCTGAAAAAGAAGAGCAGAAAGGACTCACCAGATATAATACTAACACATATCACAAAGCATTATTAGTAAGAATATAGTGCTCTCAGAGAAAGAGACAAACAGATAAACTTGATAGAACAGAGCTCAGAGATATGCATACAAACACACACACACACACACACACACACAGAGGCACTTGATAAAGACAGTACCACAAAGTACAGATGATTCATATGTTGTCATGTACAATTCTCAACACCTCAGCTGTTAACTACCTTGTCCAAGTACTAGAGTTCCTTACTATGATTCCTAATAATGCTTCCTAGCTGATCTTCCTGCTTTTTCTTTAGATTTGCTTCAATTTATTTAACAGCAATTCTGTTAAAGCATAATCAGATCAAGCTTTTAATTTTTCCTAGTTTTATCAGGATAAAATTGACACATAACATTGAATATGTATAAGGTGTATAGTGTTGACTTGATACACTTACATATTGCAAAATACTTGCCTCCATATTGTTCATGCTTGTGTTTTTAAATACCAAAAACTTATTTGAAGACCTTTTCTGGTCCACTCAAATTAGGTAGAGAACAATAGCTAATAATATTGTACACTTTCTATTAGACACTATTTGATTTACACATCTTCACTCACAATCTTCATAACAAACTTATGAACTACACACTCTTATTCCCCCTATTTGAAAGAGGCACGGAGGTAGTGATTTACCGAAGGTCACCAGTTACTTAACTTCTCCATGTTGTGATAGAGTTGGGATTTGAACCCTGGAATTCTGGCTCCAGGATATTTGGGCAAAGTTTGCAGCACAGAAAGATTTGTTTACTAAATTTTAAAATTCCTATGTGGTTTTAATTGATTAGAAAATTAAGTCATAATGTTCATAATTGATTTTATAGCTATTATTCAATTTTATGGTAAGAGGGAATTATCACATTTATTACAAGAATCCAGCATGTTGCCTGACTCTGTCGCAGCCTTCTGATGTCTGTTTTCTTTCTATCTCACTGCTCTTACCATTATTCTGCTCTGGAGTGTGCACAGGGGGCCCTTCCTTGGTTCTTTGTTCACTCATCTCTCCCATGGGAGGTCAACCTGACAAAGAGGCCAGCACATCCCAAGGCTGTCCTGACACATAGTTGTGATGCAGCAGCACAGGTGTGGCTTTGGGAGGATACATCACTGGGTTTTACTGGAGCTGAGCCAGGCTGGAAAGGTAGGGTAGTGAAGGCAACAGAGTTAGTGTGGGCTGAAGGGATTCAGGTTGCAGGACTCAGCTTGAAGTTAGCTGGCAGTAACCCAAACGCCACTACAAACTTGAAAGCCAGAACACTAATGTAAAGTGCAGGATGCACTGCAGGGGGGAGGTGTCTGGTAGGCAGGAATAGAAATGATGATGTATTTGCTACTGACAACTGACACTACTTTTTTTCCAGTTTTACTGAAATGTAATTAACATGTAACATTGTATAAGTTTAAGGTGTTTGTTTATATTGTGAAATGATTTCCACAATACGTTTAGTTTAACATCCATCACCTCACACAGTTATAATTTTTTTCTTGTGATAAGAACTTTTAAGATCTATTCTCTTAGCAAGGGTGGCAAGATGGCGATGGAGTAGGCAGACGTTCCAACTTCCACCTCCCACAACCAAAGTGGATTACAACTTAATTTTAAGATCAATTATCTGTAAAAACCAACTTTGGGCTAAACCAAGAGGAATCTATAACCAAAGATCACTGGAGAAGCCACACCAAGACTGGTAGAAAAAGCAGAAATGTGGACAGGGCTGCCCAGTTCTGGGAACAAGTGGCAGCCCAGAAGGACTTGTGTGGCAGGAAGGGAGTTTCCCAGAAAGGAGAAGGTCCTAGGCCCCAGGACCGAAGCCCCAGCCTGCAGCCTGAGAGCCTAGAAGAGGCATACAGACAGTATTTAGCTGCAAAACAAGTCAGGATACTGTTTGTGAGAAAGAGACAGATTTCTCAGACCCAGGATTCGTCTTAAAGAGACCACACAGAAAATCTCTTTCATAACCACTCACCCGGGGCTACAGGGGATGGAGTGAACTGAGAGGATCGGAGTAGCAGGAAGAGAATGTAATCTAAGAGGCACAGGGAGAAACACTTTGAAGGACAGCCACCCTAACCCCTGGGCTGAGTCACTCCTCAAATCTAAAGTGAATATTTTTCCTGGAACCAGCAATACCAGCAAAGAGAAGCTGGTCACCAGCCAAACAGAAACTCTCCTGCTGCAGTCAAAACAAAGAATTGCTTAGAGGCAGGGACCCAACAGGGACACAGGATACAGTATTGAGTGCTGAGGTCTGAGCTACATTGCCACCCCCACACTGCTGAGTGTTTGCTGGAGGGCGGGCAGCAGCAAGAGGCAGTAGCATGGTCCCATCGGCGGGAGCAGAAACCATGGGCCAGCCACGGCTGCAGCTCAGGTGCCAAGCACAGTCCTGCCCAAGGGGGCAGAAGCCAGGGACCAGCCACGGCTGCGGCCCGGAGTGAGCACAGTCCAGCCTGCAGGGGCAGAAGCTAGAGGATGGCCATGGCGGACAGGGTGCACAAAAGCAGTCCAACCCACAGCTGCGGGCCAAGCATATGAGAGTGGTCCCACCTGCAGTCTCACCAGCAAGGGCAAAGCAGAAGCCGGGGAACCAGCTGAGGCTTGTGGCTGGGCACGCAAGCATAGCCCCACCTGTGGGGCCAAGGCTTGCAGCCTGGACGTGGAAGCACAGTTCCACCAGTGGGGGCTGGGCGATGACCAGGGCCGGCCAGGTCTTGCAGCACAAGCACGCAAGCATACTCCCACCCACAGGGGTGGTGTGGAGGCCAGGAACCAGCCAAGGCTTGCAGCCTGAGCACGTGAACACAGTCCCACCCACAGAGGTGAGGGGGAAGCCCAGTGACTGCAGCGATAGGCCAGCACTGGCAACACCCATACCTGAAGGCCCTAGATGATGGCAGAGGTTCTGGCAGGCCTGCAGATAGACCACACCTAGGGAAAACAGAGGCCACACCCATTGGATCCCTGTGACCACACCCTTCTTATACACAGACAAAATGGGAAGGCAGAGAAATGCAACCCAAATGAATCAACAAGAGAAATCCCAAGAAAAAGATCTGAACGAGATAGAAATACCAAATTAGCAGATGCAGAGTTTAAAATAATGATTGATAGAATGTTCAAAGATCTTGGAGATACAATGATGGACATAAAAAGCACCTAAATAAAGAGATAGCAAGTATCAAAAAGGACATTGAAATAATAAAAAAGAACCAGTCAGAAATGACAAATACAATATCAGAAATGAAGACTAAACTAGAAGGAATTAAAATCAGTATAAATGAATGTGAGGATCGAATCAGTGATTTAGAGGACAAGATAAATGAAAGTAGGGAAGGAGAGCAGCAAAAACAAAAGAGGCCAAAAAGTCTGAGAAAACTCTAAGAGAGCTCTGAGATAACATGAAGAGAAACAACATCTGCATCATAGGGAATCCTGAAGGAGAAGAAAAAGATCAAGGGATAGAGAATCTGATTGAGAAAATCATAGCTGAAAACTTCCCTAAATTGATGAAGGAAAAAGTCACACAAGTTCAAGAAGCAGAGAGTCCCATTAAGAATGAACCTAAACAGGCCCACAACAAGACACATCATAATTAAAATACAAAAATTAAGAGATAAAGAAAAAATACTAAAAGCTGTAAGAGAAAAGCAGTAAATTACCTACAGAGGAGCCCCCATAAGGATGACATCAGACTTCTCATCAGAAACATTAGAGGCCAAAAAGGAATAGCAGGAAATATTAAAAGTAATGCAAAACAAGAGCCCACAACCAAGACTTCTCTATCCAGCAAGGCTATAATTTAAAATTGAAGGAGAAATAAAAAGCTTCCCAGACAAAAAAAAAAAAAACCTCAAGAAATTTCTTACAACCAAACCAATGCTACAAGAAATGTTAAGGTGCCTGCTGTAGACAAAACAAAGGAGAAAAAATCTAGTAAAAGAGGAACATAGATTTAAAGAATAAAATGGCAATGAAAAACTACATATCAATAATAACCTTAAATGAAAATGGATAAAATGCTCTAATCAAAAGACATAGGGTAGCTGCATGGATAAGAAAACAGAACCTATACATATGCTGTCTACAAGAGACACACCTTAAAACAAAAGATGCACATAGACTGAAAGTAAAGGGATGAAAAAAAATATTTTATGCAAATGGAAATGAAAAAAAGCTGGGGTAGCAATACTTATATCAGACAAAATAGACTTTAAAACAAAGAGATAAAAAAGGTCACTACATAATGATAAAGGGAGCAATTCAAAAGGAAAAAATAATCATTATAAATATCTGTGGACCTAATATAGAAGCATATAAATATATAAGCAGATTTTGATGGACATAAAGGGTGAAATCAACAGCAATACTATAGTAGGAGATTTCAATACCCCACCAACATCACTGGATAGATCCTCAAGAAAGAAAATTAACAAAAAAACAGCAGACTTAAAAAACACACTTAGATCAACTGGATTTAAGATATATCTTCAGAACTTTTCACCCTAAAGCAGCATCAGAATATACATTCTTTTCAAGTGCTCATGGTACATTTTCTAGGATAGACCATATGTTAGGAAACAAAACGAGTCTCAATAAATTTAAGAAGATTGAAATCATATTGTGCATCTTCTCTGGTCACAATGGCATGAAACTAGAATCAACTACAATAGAAAAACTGAAAAACACTTGGAAACTAAATAGCATGTTATTAAATAACAAATGGGTCAACAATGAGATCACGGAAAAAATAAAAAATTTCCTTAAAACAAATGAAAACGAACATAAAACAACTCAAAATTATGGGACACAGCAAAAGCAGTCCTGAGAGGGAAGTTCATAGCACTACAGGCATACCTCAAGAAGCTAGAAAAAGCTCAAATAAACAATTTAACCCTGCATCTAAAAGAACTAGAAAAAGAACAGCAAGTGAAACACATAGGAAGTAGAAGGAAGGAAACAATAAAGATCAGAGTGGAAATAAATGACATAGAGGCTAAAGAAACAATACAGAGGATCAATGAAACCAAGAACTGGTTCTTTGAAAAGGTAAACAAGATAGATGAACCTTTAAATACACTTACCAAAAAAAAAAAAAGAGAGAGAGAGAGAGAACTCAAATAAATAAAATTAAAAATGAGAGAGGAAAAGTAACAACTGTCAGCAGAAATTCAAAGAATTGTAAGAAAATACTATGAAGAACTGTATGCCATAAAATTAGAAAACCTTGGCAAAATGGACAAATTTCTCAAAACATAATAATCTTTCAAAAATCAATATAGAAGAATCAGAAAACCTAAATAGACCAATTTCATCAAATGAGATTGAAACAGTTATTAAAATCTCCCAACAAATAAAATCTTGGGCCAGATGGCTTCACAGGCAAATTTTACCAAATATTCAAAGAAGAACTAACTTCTATCCTTTTCAAGCTATTTCAAAAAATTCAAGAGGAGGAAGACTTCCAAACTCCTTTTATGAGGCAAGCATAATACTGATTCCAAAACCAGGTAAAGACAATACAAAAAAAGAAAACTATAGGCCAATATCCCTGATGAACTTACATGCTAAAATTCTCAAAAAAAATATTAGAAAGCCAGATTCAGCAATACATGAAAAAAATCATACATCATGATCAGGTGAGATTTATTCTGGGGAGACAAGGCTGGTACAATATTCACAAATCAATCAATGTGATTTAACACATAAACAAAAGAAAAGATAAAAATCACATGACAATATCAATAGATGCAGAAAAAACATTTGATAAATGATCACCCATTTATGATCAAAACTCTCAGCAAAGTGGGAATACAGGGATCATACTTGAACATGATAAAGGCCATCTATGAAAAACCCAAAGCCAATATCATAATCAATGGGCAAAAATAAAATAAATCCCTTTAAGATCAGGAACAAGGCAGGGGTGCCCCCTTTCACCACTTTTATTCAACATAGTTCTGGAAGTCCTAGCCACAGCAATCAGACAATAAGAAGAGATAAAAGGCATCCAAATTGGAAAAGAAGAAGTAAAACTATCATTATTTGCTGATGATATTATACTGTACATAAAAAACCCTAAAGTCATAGTCAAATAGCTACTGGACCTAATAAATTCAGCAAGGTGGCAGAATATAAAATCAATATTCAGAAATCAGTGGCAGTTTCATACACCAACAATGAACTGTCTGAAAGAGAAATTAAGAAAACAATCCCCTTCACTATTGAAACAAAAAAAATAATAAAGTACCTAGGAGTAAATTTAACCAAAAAGTTTAAAGACTTGTACTTGGAAAATTATAAAACATTGACATAAGAAATCAAGAAAGATACAAACAAGTGGAAGCATATACCATGTTCATGGATAGGAAGAATAAACCTCATTAAAATGTCTATATTACTCAAAGCAATCTATAAATTCAATGCAATTCCTATTAAAATAACAATGACATACTTCAAAAATATAGAACACATATTCCAAAAATTTATATAGAATCAAAAAAGAACATAAATAGCCTCAGCAATCTTGAAAAAGAAGAATAAAGTGGAGGATATCACATTTCCTGATATCAAGTTATACTACAAGGTCATTGTTCTCAAAACAGCCTGGTACTGGCATAAGATAAGGCATACAGATCAATGGAACAGAACAGTGAACCCAGAAATAAACCCACACCTATATGGACAATTGATATATCTTTTTTTGTCTTTATTTTTTTTTATTATTATTTCTTTTAATGGGGTGACATCAATAAATTAGGATACATATATTCAAAGATAACAAGTCCAGGTTATCTTGTCGTTCAATTATGTTGCATACCCATCACCCAAAGTCAGATTGTCCTCTGTCACCTTCTATCTTGTTTTCTTTGTGCCCCTCCCCCTCCCCCTTTCCCTCTCCCTTTCCCCCCTCCCCCCTGTAACCACCACACTCTTATCAATGTCTCTTAGTTTCACTTTTATGTCCCACCTACGTATGGAATAATGCAGTTCCTGGTTTTTTCTGATTTACTTATTTCGCTTCGTATCATGTTATCAAGATCCCACCATTTTGCTGTAAATGTTCCGATGTCATCATTTCTTATGGCTGAGTAGTATTCCATACTGTATATGTGCCACATCTTCTTTATCCAGTCATCTATTGATGGGCTTTTTGGTTGTTTCCATGTCCTGGCCACTGTGAACAATGCTGCAATAAAGATGGGGCTCCATGTGTCTTTACGTATCAATGTTTCTGAGTTTTGGGGGTATATACCCAGTAGAGGGATTGCTGGGTCATAAGGTAGTTCTATTTTCAGTTTTTTGAGGAACCACCATACTTTCCTCCATAGTGGTTGTACTACTTTACAGTCCCACCAACAGTGGATGAGGGTTCCTTTTTCTCCACAGCCTCTCCAACATTTGCTATTACCTGTCTTGCTAATAATAGCTAATCAAACAGGTGTGAGGTGGTATCTCATTGCAGTTTTGATTTTCATTTCTCTAATAGCTAAAGAAGATGAGCATCTTTTCATATATCTGTTGGCCATTTGTATTTCTTCCTGGGAGAAGTGTCTGTTCATATCCTCTTCCCATTTTTTTATTGGATTGTTTGTTTGTTTGTTGTTGAGTTTTATGAGTTCTTTGTATATTTTGGATATTAGGCCCTTATCTGAGCTGTTGTTTGAAAATATCATTTCCCATTTAGTTGGCTTTCTGTTTATTTTGTTATCAGTTTCTCTTGCTGAGCAAAAACTTCTTAGTCTGATGTAGTCCCATTCATTAAATTTTGCCTTCACTTCTCTTGCCTGTGGAGTCAAATTCATAAAATGCTTTTTAAAATCCAGGTCCATGGCCCTGGCCGGTTGGCTCAGCGGTAGAGCGTCGGCCTAGCGTGCGGAGGACCCGGGTTCGATTCCCGGCCAGGGCACACAGGAGAAGCGCCCATTTGCTTCTCCACCCCTCCGCCACGCTTTCCTCTCTGTCTCTCTCTTCCCCTCCCACAGCCAAGGCTCCATTGGAGCAAAGATGGCCCGGGCACTGGGGATGGCTCTTGGCCTCTACCTCAGGCGCTAGAGTGACGCCCAGGATGGGCAGAGCATTGCCCCCTGGTGGGCAGAGCCTCGCCCCTGGTGGGCGTGCTGGGTGGATCCCAGTTGGGCGCATGCGGGAGTCTGTCTGACTGTCTCTCCCTGTTTCCAGCTTCAAAAAAAAATAAAATAAAATAAAAAAATAAAACCCAGGTCCATGAGTTGAGTACCTATGTATTCTGCTATGTACTTAATTGTTTCAGGTCTTATGTTTAGATCTTTGATCGATTTTGAGTTAATTTTTGTACAGGGGGACAAACTGTAGTCCAGTTTCATTCTTTTGCATGTGGCTTTCCAGTTTTCCCAGCACCATTTATTGAAGAGGCTTTCTTTTCTCCATTGTGTGTTGTTGGCCCCTTTATCAAAAATTATTTGACTATATATATGTGGTTTTATTTCTGGACTTTCTATTCTGTTCCATTGGTCTGAGTGTCTATTTTTCTGCCAATACCATGCAGTTTTGATTGTCGTGGCCCTATAATAGAGTTTGAAGTCAGGTATTGTAATGCCCCCAGCTTCATTCTTTTTCTTTAGGATTGCTTTGGCTATTCGGAGTTTTTTATAGTTTGTTGTGGACTGTTAATGGCAAGGGGCCATTGTAGATTTGAGGCTTAGCAAAAGGCTAAGTTCTCCCCCCTCCATCTCCATATTTGGCTTTGATGCTGAGTATTTGCACCCACTCTACTTCCTTCCTTGGGTTGCAGGAAGCAATATACATGCCCTTCCTCTGACTCATTGTTTCAGATGTTTGTAAATTTCACTAATGTATCCTGTTTTTGCCTTGGGAGAGTTCCTGTCTTAGCCTTTGATGTGCAACTTTGTATCAGGGTCCTTGATTTGCATAGGTCTATATAATAAAGCGAACTGGGGCTGTGAGGCACTCAGATGCTGCCAGGCAGTTTGAGGAGTCCTCCCGGTCCCATCGGTTTTGTTTTGACAAAGTGTGTTTCCTCAATTCCGCACCGTTATTTGGAGCTGCGCTGGTCCGCGGCAATAGTTCCATATAAATCTGATGATTTTTTCCTCTATTTCTTTTAAAAATGTCATTGGAAGTTTGATGGGAATTGCATTAAATTTGTATATTGCTTTGGGTAATATAGCCATCTTGATTATATTTATTCTTCCTAGCCAAGAACAAGGTATATTCTTCCATCTCATTTTATCTTTTTCGATTTCCCTTAACAATGGTTTATAGTTTTCATTATATAAGTCCTTTACATTCTTTGTAATGTTTATTCCTAAGTATGTTATTTTTTTTGTTGCAATCGTGAAGGGGATTATTCTTTTGAGTTCATTCTCAATTGTTTCATTGTTGGCATATAGAAAGGCTATTGACTTCTGTATGTTAATTTTGTATCCTGCGACCTTACTGTATTGGCTTATTGTTTCTAGTAGTCTTTTTGTGGATTCTTTGGGGTTTTTGATGTATAGGATCATATCATCTGCAAAAAGTGATACCTTTACTTCTTTTTTTCCGATATGGATGCCTTTTATTTCTTTGTCTTGTCTGATTGCTCTGGCTAGAACCTCTAGTACCACATTAAATAAGAGTGGAGAGAGTGGACAACCCTGTCTTGTTCCTGATTTAAGGGGGAAAGCTTTCAGTTTAGTGCCATTTAATATGATGTTAGCTGATGGTTTATCATATATGGCCTTTATCATGTTGAGATATTTTCCTTCTATACCCATTTTGTTGAGTCTTAAACATAAAATTGTGTTGTATTTTATCAAAAGCCTTTTCTGCATCTATTGATAAGATCATGTGGTTTTTGTTCTTTGTTTTGTTGATATGGTGTATTACGTTAACCGTTTTACGTATGTTGAACCATCCTTGAGATTCTGGGATGAATCCCACTTTATCATGATGTATTATTTTTTTAATATGTTGTTGTATTCGATTTGCTAGTATTTTGTTTAGTATTTTAGCATCTGTATTCATTAGAGATATTGGTCTGTAGTTTTCTTTTTTTGTGCCATCCTTGCCTGGTTTTGATATGAGGGTTATGTTGGCCTCATAAAATGTGTTTGGAAGTATTGCTTCTTCTTCAATTTTTTGGAAGACTTTGAGTACAATAGGAACCAAGTCTTCTTTGAATGATTGATAAAATTTGCTGGTATAGCCGTCAGGGCCTGGA
This sequence comes from Saccopteryx leptura, assembly GCF_036850995.1. Taxonomy (NCBI): domain Eukaryota; kingdom Metazoa; phylum Chordata; class Mammalia; order Chiroptera; family Emballonuridae; genus Saccopteryx; species Saccopteryx leptura. The sequence continues at coordinate 264,070,853 of NC_089505.1, read as the reverse complement.
CTTTTATTTTTGGGGAGGTTTTAAATGGTTTTTTCTATTTCTTCCCTACTAATAGGTCTGTTTAGGCTTTCTTCTTCTTCTTGACTCAGTCTAGGAAGGTTGTATTGTTCTAGGAATTTATCCATTTCTTCTACGTTGTTGAATTTAGTGGCATAAAGTTTTTCATAGTAGTCTACAATAATTCTTTGTATATCTACGGTGTCCGTGGTGATTTCTCCTCTTTCATTTTGGATTTTGTTTATATGAGTTCTTTCTCTTTTTTCCTTGGTAAGTCTTGCCAAGGGTTTGTCAATTTTGTTGATCTTTTCAAAGAACCAGCTCCTTGTTCTATTAATTTTTTCTATAGCTTTTCTGTTCTCTAATTCATTTATTTCTGCTTTGATTTTTATTATCTCCTTTCTTCGGCTGGTTTTGGGTTTTCTTTGTTCTTCTTTTTCTAGTTCCTTAAGGTGTTAAGTTAAGTGGTTCACTTGGGCTCTCTCTTGTTTGTTCATATATGCCTGAAGTGATATGAACTTCCCTCTTATCACTGCTTTTGCTGCATCCCATAGATTCTGATATGTCGTATTGTCATTTTCATTAGTCTGTATATATCTTTTGATCTCTGCACTTATTTCTTCTTTGACCCATTCATTTTATAAAAGTATGTTATTTAATTTCCACATTTTTGTGGGATTTTTTTCCTCTTTTTTGCAGTTGAATTCAAGTTTCAAGGCTTTATGATCAGACAATAAGTTTGGTACAACTTCGATTTTTCTGAATTTGCTGATGTTGTTTTTGTGGCCCAACATATGCTCAATTCTTGAGAATGATCCATGTACACTGGAGAAAAATGTATACTCAGTCACTTTGGGATGAAATGTCCTGTAGATGTCTATCATATCCAGGTGCTCTAGTGTTTTGTTTAAGGCCACTATGTCTTTGTTGATTCTCTGTGTGGATGACTGATCTAGAGCCGTCAGCGGTGTATTGAGGTCTCCAAGTATGATTGTATTTTTGTCAGTTTTTGTTTTAAGATCAATAAGTAGCTGTCTTATATATTTTGGTGCTCCTTGGCTTGGTGCATATATATTAAGAATTGTTATGTCTTCTTGATTCAGTGTCCCCTTAGCCATTATGAAATGGCCATTTTTGTCTCTGAGTACTTTTCCTGTCTTGTAGTCAGCATTATCCGATATGAGTATTGCTACACCTGCTTTTTTTTGGATGTTATTTGCTTGGAGTATTGTTTTCCAGCCTTTCACTTTGAATTTGTTTTTATCCTTGTTACTTAGATGAGTTTCCTGTAGGCAGCATACAGTTGGATTTTCTTTTTTAATCCATTCTGCTACTCTGTGCCTTTTTATTGGTGAGTTTAATCCATTTACATTTAGTGTAATTATTGACACTTGTGAGTTCCCTATTGCCATTTTATATCTTGCTTTCTGTTAGTTTTGTGTCTTGTTTGATCCTTCTCTTTCGTTTTTCTATCTTTTGTTTTTATTTGGTTTTATTCCATACATCTTTCCTCTGTTGCTATCTTTTTTATCTCATGTGCTTCTGTGGTGGTTTTTTCAATGGTGGTTACCTTTGAGTAATGAAAAGAGTCCTTACCCTGTTCATTGTAGTGAACTATTTTGTGAGTACTTTTGCACTCCATCGACCTTTGCTACTGTTAATCTCCATCCTCTCCCCCCCCTTTCTTTTTGTCGTTGTCACAGTTTAAATTTGGTTTTATTGTGTTCTTCTTGGAGCTTTTACTTGTGGCTCTGTTTTTTTGTTGTTGTTGTTCTTTGTATCTGATTGGAGAACCCCCTTTAGTAATTCCTGGAGTGGGGGTTTTCTGATGATAAATTCCCTCATCTTTTCTGTATCTGTGAATGTTTTTATTTCTCCTTCATATTTGAAGGATAGCTTTGATGGGTATAGTATTCGTGGCTGAAAGTTCCTCTCTTTCAGGACTTTAAATATTGGGGTCCACTCTCTTCTAGCTTGTAGAGTTTCTGCTGAGAAATCGGATGATAATCTAATGGGCCTTCCTTTATATGTTGTATTCTTCTTTTCCCTGGCTGCCTTGAGAATTTTTTCTTTGCTGTTGGTTTGTGTCAATTTCATTATGATTTGCCTTGGAGTAGGTTTGTTGGGGTTAAGAAAACTTGGAGTTATGTTTGCTTCTTGAACTTGAGGCTTTAGTTCTTTCCACAGGCTTGGGAAGTTCTCATCTATTATTTGTTAGAGTATGTTCTCCATTCCATTTTCTCTCTCTTCTCCCTCTGATATACCTATTATTCTTATGTTATTCTTTTTGATGGAGTCAGATAATTCTTGTAGGGCTATCTCATTTTTTTTAATTTTTGAGTCTCTTTCTTCTTCTCTCTGTTGTGCCTCAAGTTGCTTGTCTTCTATTTCACTAATCCTCTCTTCTATCTGACCTGTTCTATTAGCTAAGCTTGTTGCTTCATTTTTCAGCTCGTGAATTGAGTTTTTCATTTCTGTTTGATTTGTTTTTATAGTTTCAATTTCCTTGGACATATATTCTTTGTGTTCATTGAGTTGTTTTCTGAGCTCCCTAAATTGCCTTTTTGTGTTTTCTTATATATCTCAGAGGATTTTTAGGATTTCTATCTTGAATTCTCTGTCATTTAGCTCCAAGGTTTCCAATATATTAAATTTTTTCTCCATAGATTTTTCCTCATCTAGCTGTGTTACCTCTCTTTCTTTTGTATCCATGATATTCGATTTTCTCTTCCTTAATGGCATCTGAGGGTGGTTTTGTTGATAGTATTAATGAGATTTAATAAAGAATAAAAAGTTAAAAAAATAAAAAATCAAAAAGAGTTGTTTTTTTTAAAAAAATTAATAATGAAATAAAGAAAAATAAAATAAAATAAAAATTTTAAAAAAAGGAAATTATTCCCCCCCTCCTTTTTTCCTCTCCTCTCCTCTCCCCTCTTTCTTGAGAAAATCTTGTGGTGAACTGTGAATTATGACAAACAATGCCTGTAATGGAGGGCCTGAATTGGGGAAAAGTAATAAAGGGGCAAAAAAAAAAAAAAAAGAAAGAAAAAAGAAGGGGGTATGGACCCACAAAAAGAAAATAAGGAAAAAATTTGGGTCAAGAATAAAATGATTTGCTTTTGGGTGTTGGTTGACTAAGAGTTATGATGAGAGGAATAAGAGGAAAACAGAAAAATGGGGGACAAATTTAAAAATTACTATTGTGTTTAGTGGAACAAGAACTAGATAAAATGGAGAGCCAGGGATGGGAGCACTGCTAGTGAGTTAAAAAGGTGAAGTAAAAACCCCCCAAAATGCCACAAACATAAGTTTGAGTCCCAGATAAGACAATTTGTTTGTTATTGAGGTTTGAATGAGAGGAGATGTAAAGGAGAAAGGAAGAAACTAATATAGAGGGAGAAAAGAAAGAGAGAGAGAGAAAAAAAGAGGGAACCACTAAAAGAAGAAAAAAAGAAAATGGAGGAGGAGAGAGAGAGAGAGAGTTAAGGGTTTTGGAGTGCAACCCTCATAGAGAGAAAGGAAGAGGAAAGAAAAGATAATGGGAGATGTAACACTTATGGGTAGTGTAGTTCAAGGAGAGGAGAGAGTAAGACCAGCAGTGAGTTAATCGGCCAAATTGGAGGAGGAAAAAAAATATCAAGAATAAAGATAAGAGAAACAATCGAACAAATATAATAAAATGGGATAGGTTATAAAGTCTGCAGATTATTCTTGATTTTGAGAGGTTATCTTCTTGCTTTTTCTTTTCTCTCCCTCTTCCTGGTCGGTGACTCTGTACCCCGGGTTCTGCCCCTTTGGCATGCTCAGGTAGAGGTTTGCAGTTGATAAGTCTCTATGGCAATGTCATGTATTGTGCTTTAGTCTCGTTGGCAGTCGAGGCTCATTAGCATTTATAGGCTCCGACAGTGAGAGAGTCCATGTTCCTGGAGCCTTTCTCCTAGTCTTTCCTTCCTCAATTAGTAGCCTGATAATCCAGCTATGGGGTTGCTGCTGCCTCTGCCTAGATAGTAAGAGGCTCAAAGAGCTGGCAACTCCCCACTCTATTTCCACTCAGCACAGGGCTCTGGGTAAGGCTCAGTCAGTCAGAGCTGCTAGCATAATCAGGCGGGGTTTCCACCCACTCAAAGACCTCTGGCTCTGCCACTCTGTCCAGTAACACAGGCGGGCGCCCACTTCCGGGGCGCTTGGAGGAAACTCTCGCTCACTATCTGTGCACGCAGACCAGGATATCCGGCCAGCAGTCTCACGCTCTGAGTGAAACCCCCAACCGCATGCAAAAGTTCCAGTGTTGGAATTGGCTCTCGCTCCGTCCCCGTGCGCGGCTTTTGCAAGGCGCTGGGGTGGCCCAAGATTCCGCTTTGGCCCACACAAAGGCCCCTGACTCTGCCCCTCTGTGCGATAACACGGGCGCGCACTGCCGAGGCACTCAGAGGAATCTCTCGCTATCTGCGCGTGCAGACCAGGATATCAGGCTGGCCGCGTTTCCCTCTGAGTGAATCCCCCACCAGCACGGAAAAGTTCCACCGTTGGAATTAGTTCTCACTCCCTCCCATGCGCGGCTTTCCCAGGGTGCTGGGGCTGCCCAGAGATTCCGCTTTTGGCCCACACAAAGGCCTCTGACTCTGCCTCTCTGCGGGGCAACATGGGCACCCACTCCCGGGGCTTAGGAAGAAATCTCTCGCCCACTATCTGCGCGCGCCGATCAGGAGATCGGGTAAAATGGCTGCCCCGCTTGTCTTTTTTTGTTTGGGTTTGGCGCGAGTGTTAGCTTGTATTGCCCGGGTTGCCACAGGATCAGTTTTTCCTCGGCTTGGATCTCCGTGCCACAGCCTGGTTCGGCCATTTGTGCCACGGCCTGGATCTATTCACCCCCTTTGCCCGCCTCAGTTTCTATATTCACGGATCCCAGAGAAAGCCACCCTGTTTAGGTTAGTGAGGAAGGCGGAGCATTTCTTACTCCCTATTTCCTTCGGGGTTTGGTTATATATTTAGCCAATTTTTCGCTTGACCATACCTTCGGGTGTATTGCGAAACATCTGGAGGCTCCAAGGATAGGTTTTTCTGTTTCTGGTTGAAGATCTTGTTGAGTTTTGGGGGAGATTTATCGTTATCGCTTCCTACCCTGCCATTATTCTGACAATTGATATTTAACAAACGAGGTAAGAGTGTACAATAGAGTAAAGACAGTCTCTTTAACAAATGGTGTTGGGAAAATTGGAAAGCTACCTGCAAAAAATTGAAACTAGATCACCAACTTACACCATTAACAAAAATAAACTCAAAATGGATAAAAGACTTAAATGTAAGTCGTGAAACCATAAACATCTTGGAAGAAAACTCTAGGCAGTAAACTCTCCAATATCTCTCGTAGCAGTATTTTTGCTGATTTATCTCCATGGGCAAGTGAAATAAAGGGCAGGATGAACAAATGGGACTATATGAAACTAAAAAGCTTTTGCACAGCAAAAGACACCATTAACAACAACAAAAAAAGACAACCCATATAATAGGAGAATATATTTGCCAATACATATAATAAGGGGTTAATAACCAAAATTTATAAAGAACTTGTAAAACTGAACACCAGGATGATAAAAATCTAATCAAAAAATGGGCAAAAGAAATGAATAGATACTTCTCCAAAGAAGACATACAGATGGACAATAGGCATATGAAAAAATGTTCAACATCACTAATCATTAGAGAAATGCAAATTAAAACCACGAGATATCATCTTATACCTGTCAGAATGGGGCTTATTAACAAAACAACACATAATAAGTGCTAGAGAGGATGTGGAGAAAAGGGAACCCTCCTGCACTGCTGGTGGGAATGCAGACTGGTGCAGCCACTGTGGAAAACAGTATGGAGATTCCTTTAAAAATGGACCTGCCCTTTGACCCAGCTATTCAAATTTTATAAATATATCCTATGAATACCAAATCACTGATTCAACAGAAGAAAGGTACTCCCATGTTTATTGCAGCATTGTTTACAATAGCCAAGATCTGGAAACAGCTCAACTGTCCATCAGTGAACAAGCATTTTAAAAAGCAGTGGTACATATACACAATGGAATACTATGTGGCCATGAGGAAGAAGGAAATCTTTCCTTTTGCAAAAACATGGATGGACCTGGAAACTATTATGCTAAGTGAAATAAGCCAGGCAGAGACAGAAAAAATATCATATAACCTCACTCATTTGAGGAATCCAAGGAACAATGTGAACTGAGGAACAGAATAGAGGCAGAGGTGGGATCAAAGGGACCAGAGGGAAAATGGTCAGAAGGAAAGTGGAAGAGAAGATAGGATCAGAGAAGGGAAAGAGATTAGTGAAATTATGTATACATAACAGCATTATAGAGAACAGGACAGCAAATCCTGGAGGGAAGGGGGGAAGGCATGGGAAGGAAGAAACAAAGGGGGAGCGAGGGTTACACAGGGGTGTGGGGAGATATATTCGGTAGGACAGTTGAATCTATGTAAACACAATAAATTAAAATCATAAATTTTTTAAGAAGTCAAAATAAAAAGGATCTACTCTCTTAGCAACTTTCAAATGTAGAATATAATATTATTAACTATAGTCACCATGCTGTACCTTAGATTCCCAGAACTTATTTATTTTATAACTGGAAGTTTGTACCTTTTGACCCTCTTCACCTCCTTACTCCTCTTTCCACCCCACACAATTGACATTATTTCATTTAAAATTTAACAAGTGTGTATCAAGAGCTGTCTAGAATTATCATAGATCATTTTAATTGAATGCTCAATGTATGTGCCAGACATTGAGCTATCTCATTTGATCCTAAAATGGCCCTGTGGAAAAAGGAATTACTATCTCCTTTTTATAGATGGGGAAACTGAGACTCAGAGGGTTTAAGATACTGACCATTCTAGTAAAGAAAGGAAAACTATTCATTCAAGTGCACTCCAAAATGGACCTCATTTAAAATTTTTTCTTTAGTAATGAAAGATTTGTTCATTAGAAAAAATAAAGTACAAGGGGAAAAATAGAGCAATCAAGGGTAACTGAGTTAACATCCATGTTTCTGTTCCCCAGCTCAAGAATAAAATTACAAATTCATTTAAGGTTCTGTATTCATTCCACTGCTTCCCTCCCTGAGGTTGCCATAACCCTGAATTTAGTATTTATTATCCCAAGCACTCCCCTGTGTTTTACTACTTCTCTTATATAACCCTCTCTTTTTCACAGAAATTACTATCAAATAGAGAGGAAAACAATTACATGGCCTAGCTCTCAGACACTAAAATGCCTTCGTAGCACTACAGAACCAGATGTATGTCCTCTCCAATGAAATTTTCTCACTCTGAGAGCCAAGCTCAGGATTGAACCTTTGAATAAAAGCAACTGAAGAATTGGCCCTGGCCAATAGCTCAGTGGTAGAGCATTGGTTCGGCATGTGGAAGTCCTGGGTTCAGTTCCCACTCAGGGCAGACAGCAGTACCCATCTGCTTCTCCACCCCCCTCTTGCTTCTCTCTCTCTCTCTTCCCCTCCTGCAGCCATGGATCAACTGGAGCGAGTTGAACCCAGGCACTGAGGATGGCTCCATGGCCTCTGCCTCAGGTGCTAAGAGCTCAGTTGCAAAGCAATGGAACAATGCCCCAGATAGGTAGAGCATCACCTTCTAGTGGGTTTGCCAGGTGGATCCCAGTTGGGGCCTGTTGGGAAAATAAGTTTGTGAAATGTGATTTTTATGCTCACTTTGTTAAAAATGGTGCTGCCCATGTGAATGATGCTGTCAGTGATGCTGCTAATTACCTTCCTGCTTGAGAAGGGCTTGGTTATGCTAATGTGTGCTGGAGGAGGGGTTATCACACCAAGAAAAGTTGGTGAAGAAGGAGGAGGTAGGAAGGGGACCAGGTTTTTGCAGAGGCAGCCAAGATGGCAGGGTGCTGAAGGAGAAGCCAGTTTATGCAGTTTGTGCAGAGAGAAGGAGATGGGGAACAGAAGGGACTAAGCTAGTGGAAAACCAGGAAAAAGTCAAAGGCATTGGGAGCCCTGAATGGAAAGGGAAGTGTTTTCCCACTGAGTATATTTACTCGCCTGTCCGTGCGAGGCTAGAATAAAGGCATGGCCCACCAGTTTTCGGCTCCACAGTTTCATTACCAGCTGTCCAAATCTAATGGGAACCTGCATGTGAATGGCCACAATGGTGGCAGCAGCCCCTGGCCTTACAGGGCCCATGCAGGAGTCTGTCTCCACCTCCTCTCCTCTCACTGAATAATAAAAAGAAAAGCAACTGAAGAGGTAAAGCACATCTTTCCTCCTAGGTTTCAAAAAACAAAGTTCATACCTTTTTCACAACAACTATGACATCTAGGGCTGTTAATGGAAGCTAATCAGGAAGAAAACCAAACTGGAGAAAATATATTTTATTATTGCCTCAAAAGTAGAAAGGAGACCAGGGGTACATGCAAATGAAAATACGTGAACAACCTCACTATAAATTCATTTGCAAAGCAGAAGGTGTGAGCAGTAGGGGCTTGTGATGGCCCAGATGTTGTCTCATTCTTGCTCTGCCATTCTGTCTACTTGGAGTTCTTTCCCCCCTTTCTAATGCTCTAACTCGTACTATTATTTGAAATCAGCCTGGAACTGGAGACAAAAATGTAGATGCAGTTACAGGTATAGAAGCGTAAACAGCTGAAGCATGAAACTAATACGATAAAAAAAAAGTAATAAAAAATTCCTAGAGGCTGGTGCCACGGACCAGCACAGCTCATAATTCTGGGTCTTGAGTGAGAATGGTGCAGAATTTAGAAAAAGGATGGGATCGGGAGGCCTCTTCCATGCTGATGGCAATATCTGAGCGCCCGATAGCCCCAGTTAGCTTTATTATATAGCCATATGCAAATCAAGGAAGTCCTTGTTACAAAGTTACACATCTGAGGCAAAAACAGGAACTCTCCCAAGGCATAAACAGGAATCCCTCCACCACACATATGTGAAATCAACCAACATCTGAACAAACAAAGAATGAGAGGAAGGGCATGTAAATTGCTTCCAGCAACTTAAGCAAGCAAGTGAAGTGGATGCAAATATTCAGCATCATAACCAATATGGACATGGTGGGGGGAGAACTTAGCCTTTTGCTAAGCCTCAAATCTACAGAGGATTTTTGCCATTTGCAATCTACAACAGGTTAGTTGAAAAAAAAAAAAAAAAAGACAATGCTGAATCAGAATCTTTACTGCTGAGTAAATGAGCTGGAAGGACCAGTGCTGGAGGGAAAGTAGTGGTTATACACAGCAACATTAGCGGGCACTCAGGCTAGCTCTAGGAAGCATGCCTTCCTGAAGGCACTAGGCCAGCACAAGGGGAGGGCGGTCTGCGTTTCTGCGACGCTTCTCATCTTCCCCACCATCCTCACGGTGTGTCTAGGACCTGGTTCCAAGTCTGAGATCAGATTTGGAACGGAATTCTTGCCACCTTCTGAAATGCCAAAACCCAGCTGGAAACCCTGAGCCTCCATGAAGTGCCCCCTTCTGCTGACGACGGGTTACATCCTCAGTGCCTCCCCAGGCTGCAGGCCAAGGCTGTTCACAGAGGAGGGGACTCCCTTGCCAGGGCTGAGGTGAGGATCTCTTGAAAACACAGGGCAGAGCACACTTTCTTCCTTCCTACGGACTCGGAAAAATAAAGCAGAACAAATATCATCCAGCGGTTACTTTACATTCTGGACAAACTCCTAGGATGTGAGACCATCAGGCAAAATGGACCCTGCAGGCATTAGTGAAATGATGAGTAATGTGGGGATGAGGCACTAGGAGAAGTAAAGCAGAAGTTCCTGTGGCTTTTTGTGGTGATTCCAAAAGTTACCGGCAGAACATTGAGCTCAGAGTCAAGGGTTAGTCAATAATTCTCCCCATCCAGCCTCCCCGTCAGACACCCACAAGCTCCTTCTACACAGCTTCCTCCAGTGCCTGCAATGCCCTTGGCTTTTAAGCTGTTTCTCTCCGTTCGGTTGTGCTGAGACCTTACTTTATTTATTACCTTGAAAGTAACAAAGAGTCGAAGGAGCAGACCTTGAGAAAGAGAATCGTCTTTCAAGGGCCAGCAAGGGGCCAGGGGCCGCTTTCTCTACCCAGGGGGCCTGATGATTCACTGTTCTCTGGCACATCTCCCAAATGTCTCCATCCCAAGCTTTAGGGTCCCACTAATTTCTAATCAGGGCCTTGACTTTGACACAGGAGACCCACGGGGCCTGGCCTCTCTTTCAGCTCCACCGCCCTTAGGACTAACTAGATCCTTACAGTTCAATGCAGCCTTTCCTGTAGCTGCAGGAGATGACAGCCTCCTTCAGAGCTGTCACAGAGACCTTCTGGTTTCAAAGCATGTCATGAGTCAGAAGTTGATTGTCCTAGCCTATTATTGTCCTTTTAAAATTTGTTTTTAAGACTTACAATGCCTGACCAGGCGGTGGTGCAGTAGATGGAGTGTCGGACTGGGATGCAGAGGACCCAGGTTCGAAACCCAAGGTCGCCAGCCTGAGCGTGGGCTCACCAGCTTGAGAGTGGGCTCACCAGCTTGAGTTCAGGGTTGCTGGCTTAAGCATGGGATCATAGACATGACCCCACGGTCGCTGGCTTGAGCCCAAGGTCACTGGCTTGAGAAAAAAAAAAAAAAAAGACTTACAAAGCAGTTAAGAGAAGCCACCGCTCGCCACCAACCTCATAACTGCAATGCCCCATCCTGCTCAGTCAGCATAGTCACCACACAGCCCGAGACTCGACCCTGCAGCCGCATCGTAGGGAGCCACCAGATAAACGTGAGCCTGAACACCCTGCATGGGGCGTGAGTACCACCTCCCTTGCCATGAACAATGGGATCCATGCTGCCAGCGGACTGCTGAGTGATCCAGCTGAGGGGCGGCTTTCCTTGGGCTTATATTCTGCAAATTCTTCCCAGCAAAAAAACTCATAGCATCTCCTCCGGCAGGTGTCCTCTTAGTCCTGCAGTTTCTTTGGCATGCGAGCTATTGCAACCCAGGGCAGAGACTTTAACCTGGGTTCCACTAAAGGCAGAGCCTGAACTGGAGGACATATAGCCAGCATTTAATCAGAGAATACAATCCAGGGAGCAGCAGGGAGGAACGAGCCACGTGGATCACCGAAAGACAGAGAGCCAATTTACTGCATCATCGAACTGGCTACCACTAAGTGTGACGGACTGACTGGTTTATAGGACCGCATCCCTGAGAAGTTGTCTAAATAGCATTTCAGGATCATCCCACATAGGGGAGGAAAGTAAAGAATTTTTCCACTGGTTCCCATGCCCATTTGTTAAAAGTTCACCACTTGTGGGCAGCTTAAAGGAGTGGGCATGGGCACCCACTGCAGTGTTCAACTAGAAAGCCCTGGGTGGGGAGCAAGGTGCTGTGAGGTTGTCCCTGGGTGCTGTCACTCAGGGGCCCTGCAGAGATGGAACAAGAGAAGGAGAGACTGGGAAAACATAAACAGGTGCATAAGAGGGGCCCGATACTTTGGATTTTCTAAACTTTGAAGAAAACACAGAAAGGCAGCCTAACACCTCACAGCTCTCAGCGCAGCACCACAGCCTCTGGGTGAGCAGGAGAGCCACTGAGGTGGAGCAGAGACACTCACATGTTCACAGCCATGCAGAAAAGGTCTAGTCTTCTGCGTACACCAGAAGAACAAAAAATAAATATTTTACCATGTGATCATCCACTGCCCCGTGATTAGCATTCATCCAGTCCATCAACAAATGTAATTATTTGCGTGTAGACCTGTAATGACTCCTGACACATCTTTTCTTCACCCTGATGCAGCATTGAGTTCTTAAATAAAACAAGTCACTGAGTTTGGAAGGAGCTATCATTTTCTGTTATATTTTGGGGAAGGTACCTAGAGGCAAACATAATGAAAAACGGGGAGCAAATGTCATATAATAGCCCAGTGGTTCTAGGGTGCACTGGTGTACCCTAGAAGATTTCCAGGTGCGCCCTATGGTATTCCAGAGAATTTTGTGCCTGTTGAGGATCAAAAAACTGACAGGGTTTTTGGAGTTTAGATTTTTGGGGGACAGAGGTGTGGGGAATTGGCTGTAAGCTGACAGTCTGCCCAACCCCCCACCTCACTGCCTGATTAAGTTGCAAAAGGCTGTTAAGCTGTGGTGCTGGATTGTTTGCACTACCCCTCATGTTTTCTGGAAGGACTGGAGGCAAGTTTCTTCTATCCTTTGGTGTAAAGTTAAGATGAAATGTATGGTGGAGGTTTTGGATTGATGATTAAACATAAGGAATTATCTCTTGAAGCCTTTTGGATTTCTATAAAAGAAGAATATGTAGCAATATCTAAAAAAGCTTTGAACATTTTACTACAATTTTCAACATCGTATTTATGTGAATTAGAATTTTCTACCCTCAACACAATTAAGAGTAAAAAGAGAGAAATTCTTCAATGTATTGATGAGAAAATGACAGTTTGCCTTTCAAATATGTGCCCAAACATTGAAGAAATCGCTAAGACACATCAGGCTCATGTTTCTCATAAATACAATAATGAAAAAACTTAACACATTCACACCGGGACCTGCTGAATTTACTAAATCTTACTAAGAATGTATCTATATATACATATATATATATATATAAAGTTAACTTTTTAATTTTTTTTATTTTTTAACCCCTTTTTTATGAATTCTAAAAAGCGTAACTCAAAAAATGTAACATAAAAATGTTTTTTAATGTCAGAATAAATTTAATTTTGTCATATTTATTTTGTTTAATTACCATAATGCACACTTGGACTTTATTTTTTTTCTTTAATATTTGACTTAATTATAACATATTTCTGAGAAATTTGTATATAGTGCATCTACAATTATTTGTAGGATTTTAAATGCACCCTGACTTCAAAAAGTTTAAGAACCACTTTAACAGCCTAATGACACAGTCATCTCCACTTCAAGCCACTCTCTAACATTAGGTATTGATTGATCTTGCCATTACCTACTCTGTAAATAAAGAATTACTGTAAGCCTGGCCTATGGTGGCACAGTGGATAGAACGTCAACTTGGAATGCTGAGGTTGCTTGTTCAAAACCCTGGGCTTAGCCTTGGCTATTTGGCTCAGTGGTAGAGCATCAGCCTGGCATGTAGATGTCCCGGGTTCGATTCCTGGCCAGGGCACACAGGAGAAGCATCCATCTGCTTCTCCACCCTTCCCCCTGTTCTTCTCTCTGTCTCTCTCTTCTCCTCCCACAGCCAAGGATATATTGGAGCAAAGTTGGCCCCAGCACTGAGGATGGCTCCATGGCCTCCGTTTCAGGTGCTAGAATGGCTCTGGTTGCAACGGAGCAATGCCCCAGATGCTTAATCCATTGTGCCGCCCCTTACTGGGCATGCCGGCAGAGCATCACCCCTTAGTGGGCATCACCCCTTAGTGGGCATGCCGGGTGGATCCTGGTCAGGCGTATGTGGGAGTCTCTCTCTCTCTGCCTCCCCACTTCTCACTTCAGGAAAAAACAAACAGACAAACAAAAAAACCCCAAACAAACAAAAAACTCTGGGCTTGCCTGGTCAAGGCACATACAACAAGCAATTGATGAACAAGTAAAGTGAAGAAACTATGAGTTGATACTTCTCCCTCCCCGTCTCTCTCCTCTCTCTGTAAAATCAATAAATAAAACTTTTTTAAAAATCAAAATTAATTAACTAATTAAAGAATTACTGCAACACCACCATGCGCATTCATTTGAGTATTGTCCATGGCTGCTATTCTCACTGCGACACCAGAGCCGAGTTATGACAGAGACCACATGGCCCATTAAGGCTAGCACACCTACAACTGGCTCTTTACAGACGAAGTTTGCCGACCCCAGTCCTCAACTGAAGACCCTACCTGGTAGCTGATCCCTCAGCAAAGAAGAAAATTCCATTTTCTAACCACCAGGTTTGTGTCAAAACTGGGTGTAAAGCCAGTATCCAGGGCCAGGGCCACCATCACAGCAGCCTGGCCCATGCAGGTTCGCATTGGATTCGGACAGTCGGTAAAAAAACAACGGAGCCACAAGCTGGTGGGACATAGTCTTTAATCCTAGCTTGCACCCGGCGGGCAAGTAAAAAATACACACTGGGCTCCAAAACCCACTCACATTCAGTGCTCACAAAGCCACTGACTTATCCGAGTTTCCTAGAGTCAAAGGTTTCTAACTCACCAGCCTTATTCTCCTCAGTTCCCCATCTCCTTCCTTATCCCAGATACAAACTGCACAAACTGGCATCTCACTCACTCAGCACTCCGCCATCTTGGCTGCTTCTCCTGGCCACATGGCCTCTTTCTGCTCTCTGCTCTGCTCCCTCTGCTCTCTCATGCTGATCATCCCAGAACCAAGAGCCCAAGCTCCCGCTCCGTCCCCATTTTATAGTGTAGAAATCCAAACCCTTAATCCAATATACAAAATAGGGAAGTCTCTAATACAAAGTCACTTCTCTGAGGCATGATTGGATTGTACCACCCCACATCAAAAAGGGTGGGAAAGGCTCAATCCCAAACCCAAGCCTCAGGCTACAACGATCCTGCCTGCCCCCAACACACATTAATATCACCTGGGCAACGGCCTCCTCGTGTTATCTTTAACAAAGTGAGCATAATACATTTTATCTGTCCAACACTGGGCCATTTCTTTTCCTTTCTGTCATGATTGATCCAAAAGGTGTAATACCCCTACTGCAGAAACAAGAGATTCAGGGAGTGAAAGCGACACTAACACAAAGGAGACTTGGTGACTTCCTCTTCCTTTTATCTAAGAACACAATTCTCAGATTCTTCCATCCAACCTCCTATTTAAAAAGCTACTGCACACACCCAGCCCTGATAAACTCGGGCCGCCCCCAGCCACTTCCAGGAATTGTGATGAAGGAAGGTAGGTGTTGGAGAATAAAAAGAAATCTCTTTTTAACAGGTTAAGTAAGCAGCAATTCTCACAGGGCATCTGACCAAAGTTACAGGCCCCATGTAATTTCGCTGCTGCTGAAGGTGAGCCCAGTTCCAACTTCCTCACTGGGTGTAATTTTGGTGCTCTGAAGGATAAACCAACTGTTCCAAGGGCACCTGGTGCCCGTCTCACTAGTGCTTTGCAGTAAGTAATGCTCTGCTATACTCTCGTGCGACTCCAATTGAACTTCTACAAAAAGAAAAGCAAGATAGCCAAAAACACAGCTTTTGGCAAAGGACACAAATATAAGGAGTTGTGCCTGGCCTGTGGCGGCACAATGGATAAAGCATCGAGCTGGAACGCTGAGGTGCCTGGTTCAAAACCCTGGGTTTGCCTGGTCAAGGCACATATGGGAGTTGATGCTTCCTGCTCCTCCCCCTTCTCTCTCTCTTTCTCTCTCTCTCTCTCTAAAAAATGAATAAAGACTTAAAAAAATACTTTATTTTAAAAAATGTTAAAAATATATAAGGAGTTGCAATTCTGCCAGATGACAAATATCTCAGAATTTTAATTTGATTCATGGATGGCTATAATTAACCTCATAACTCACTAAACTATAGAAATACAGAAGAATTCTTCCATTTTGCTTATTCAGCCAAAATGCACCCCTGAACACGACAGTAAAAAGGAAAACTCTAAACAATGCCCTGCAGCGCGCAGCACTGCTCACTTGGGCTCAGTAATGGCATTCTTACTGATTTCTCTGCTTTCTGTTTTTCTTCTCTCCTGGTCCATGCACATTTCAACCATCTATGCTTCTAAAACATACACCAGAAAATTGCAGTTCCTCTGCTTTAAAATTTTGCAACAGCTCCTTCCTTGTTATTGATGGAGATAACATAAGCTCCCTAGCAAATGAGGCTCTTCTTGGTAAGACTCAAATCTAAGATACCAGTCTCGTCTGTATTGTTTCCAGTGTGGCTTTTGCCCTGGGTCAGTGTTACACTGTTCTTTGCTTGGTCCACAAACATGGAAACTACATATTTCTGGACAGGTCACCAAGCCACACAGCCAGCTTCAACCACAAGGCGCGGAGGGAAGTCTAATGTTGTAAAGGGGCTGTTTAAAGCCATCATGAGGGCTCATCTTTCAGTAGGTCCTCCCGAGTCCCAGTGGAACAAGCCAAGGTAGGAAGCTCAGGGTTGCCCTCTAGCTGTTGCTGGAGTTCTTCAAGTGACCATCTCTGCCTGCTCTGTCTGGCCCACATTTAATCACTTTATTTCCATTGATTTCTCTTAAGAACATAGTATAATGGGTCTTGGTCTGTCTTCATCTCTCTCCAGGAAGATAAACACACACACACACACACACACACACACACACACACACACAGATATCTCAACCAGAAAGGCAGCTGAGAGGTCCAGAGTATCTGCAGGGTATTAAACAATATTCAGTTATTCATTCAACAAACATTTTAAAGCACCATGTTCCAGACCACTGCATGTATGAGTATTCACTACTGTAGATGTACTATCAACATACACAGTAAATGAACCCATACCCTCAGGAAGTTCATAGTCCTCTGATTACAAGCCCATGACTAAATTTTCAACATCTGTGCTATTTTCTCAGTTTTTCTATGTGCCCAGGGAGCTTTGGGACAAAACCTCAAATAGTGTCCAGGGATCTCCAGGCCATCTTGTGAACAGGGGCTAGTCACAGATGAAGAAGGCTCACTGGACTGTACGCTCCATGAGGCAGGTCCCACTGTGCCACAGTGATGAGAACTAAGTCACACGGCAATTATAATCAATGATAAATTAATATTGTTCAAGTTTCTGCCACAAAGGCTATCCTTCTATTTGTATCTCAGGAGAAATACAATGAGGACCATGCACCTGGTACTCAAAGTGGCTCCTCATTTCAGAGGTTGAGAAAATAGGGTACATCACTAGAATTTATAAGGAGAAGAAAACATCTACTTACCCTACAAGCTGGTCATCTCAGTTACCCTGTAAGTAGTACAGCTTACTCTATAAATAAGCTCCTATAATCTTACACCCCTACCTGGAGTTCTTCTTTCACCAATTTACTGCAAAGCCTGCTTCTAACCCTGCTTTCTAAATGCCTTTTGGATCATGCTTTCTCCTTACCCAGCCTTTAAAGGCCACCCCACCACCTTCATCCCAGATGCCTCACACCAGCATTCAAAGCCTTCATAACCTGCCCCAAACTTATGTCCCTGGTACAAACCTCCTGTTTCCTCCTGTTTCTCAAACTGGTATCCCCACAGTTACCTAACAGGCTAAGTCCATTTCCACTGTGAGCCTTTTAAGTTGCCCTCTCCTTTCCTTGCCACTCATCAAAATTTTCTGAACCACTTAAAACCTACCCTAAGTACCATTGCCAAGGGGCTTCTCCTATGTGCTCCCACCAATATAGAGTGATCTCTTCCTGGGAGCATCAGTGATGTCATTGGTGCCACTCACTAAAGACCGTTACCCTGCAAGTCAGCTTCTTGTGTGTCTGTTTTACCTCCTAATTAAAGTGCAAGTTCCTTCTGAATGCAGGAACCGTGTAGTCTTATCATTTGCATACTTCGCATCTACAGTGATGCCCTGTTGACATCCTTAAGTAAAGGGGAAGACCTATATTTCTCATAGAAACATGACTAAAAAATCCAGGCTGCCCTACTAAAAAAAAAAAATAGAAATAGTAGGGTCGAAGTCACACAGAGCTTCCTCGGGCAACCCTTCTGGTTACTTCTCTAGGACTTCTGACCCAGCATAGCTCGAGGACAAACTCCCACCCACCAAGTTCCTCCTAATGGTCCCCATGGCAAAGAGCCCGAGCTTTGGGATGGACGTCTTAATTCTAGACTCTTTCCACTCAATGAAGTCAGGCTTCTTGCTCATATTTAAGTAGGAGAGGAGATGCAGTTTAAAATAAGCGTGGTGAATTAAGTGTATACCCAAGTACATTTCTCTCCTCATACAGAGACACAGCTCCCACCTTTGCCCCTACACTCCTTAACTGGAATGTCCACAGCACTTGAATCTTGGCATAGAAGACAACTCTATAGGATCCTTTTGTTCAATGAAAAAAAAAATTAACCTTTGCACATCAACTAAAAATTTCCCAAAGCCTGGCACCTGATTATGCCAAAACTCCATGAATTATTCATACTGCTTCAAGCAGAAAAGATCAGACTTAATTATATTCTGAGGGGGCATCTTCCCTAGAATTAAATGAAAAATATCCTCATTTGTCTACTGAGCTGTTTTAAGAACAGATTATCATGGGCTTTCTACAGAACTGAAAAACAAAAGAAGGTTCACTGGATTAACATTAAAGGAAATAAATATGAAACCAGAGGATTTTTCCCATACTCATGTGGAGCCTGTTTCTATTAAACCCAGGCCAGAATGACACCAATACCAACACATGCAAAACCTAATAAATTAGCTGCACCCAATTATTAAGAATGCAGCCTTAGGTCAAAAAAAACGATTTTGTGAAATTGATCTTAAATGAAAAATGTGTAATTACACTTAAAGCAGTTACAGGCTGCTAGTCAATGAAAAATTTATACGCATTTCCTGTGGAGTTGGACCACTTTCTGTGCATACAAAATCAGCTGGACTGGTAGAACTTATATTACAATAGGAAGTGGTTCAAGACACAGAAACATTTTTCAATATACTTTTCTAAACGATCCCACAATCTGGCTAGCTATGCACCCAATGTACACGTTTAATTTTATTGCCTTTGGCCAAAACCCACGTGTTCAGAATTCTAAGCAAGACCTTCACAATGGCTTTTTAAAGCCAGGAATGCATTTTTTCTCTATATGCCTTTTGTTATTCTTTCTTTAAGATCTATAAGTCTTAGTTTTTAGTAAAAGCAAAAATAGCCTAGGGAGAAAAGATGCATATGAATGAAAAGGTGTGGGATTGGTCCTTGATGGGTCCCTAACTTCACTATCTACGCTCCGTTCCTCACCAACTTCTGTGGGTTCCATCCCCAAACGTACCACAGAAACCATACATTCCTTTCCCTCTCTACTGCTGACAGCCGGGCTCAAGCCACTCAGCACCAGCCTCTCTTTTTATCTTTTGGTTTAAATTATTTTTATCATGATGGTATTTAAATATGTATAAGCATGAAACTATACACAAGCTCTTTATGTTTATAATCCTTCTAAAATGATAAAACCAAGTGTATTTACAAATTAAATAAAACCTACTCAACTAATAAAGTTCAAAATAATGGCATTATTTTTGTTAATCATTTTATTAATTTTTTGTTACATTATTTTTATTACTAAAGCCATAATAGCAGTTTATTAGATTGTTTTTAAATGCCCTATTGATCACTGAAGGTCTTTCTCCTTCCTCAAGTAGGTCTGAAATGACAAAAGTCATTGTCCATCATGATTATTAGGTATTAGTCACAGGTCATAAATAACCCCTATTTCTTGCAGTGGGTCTTTAGGGGGTTAAAATAGAACAAAATTAATAAACTGCCCTCTGAACAAAATGTATTTCCAAATTAAATAAAACCTACTCAACTAATAAAGTTCAAAATACCAGCATTCTTTTTTTGTCACAAATAACTTGCCATTTGGAACATGACTATGTTACTGACTGCTTTGATGTACATTATTTTATTTCATTTTATTTCTTGAATTTATTGGAACGGTATTGGTTAATAAAAGCATACAGGTTTGAAGTGTACAACTTGGTAACATGTCATCTGCACACTGCGTCATGTGCTCAGCCCCCCAAGTCGAGTCTCTTCCTGTCCCCACTTCCCCCCTTTGTCCTCTTCCCGCTCCCCCACCCCCTTTCCCTCCAGCAATCACCATGCTGTTGTTTGCGTCTTTGTGTTCTTTATTTTTTTTCTGTTTGGCTTAATCCCTTCTTGATCAGCCTTTTTCCAATTCAGTTCTCCCACAATAGGCTAAGAGAGCCTTTTGAAAATGTAATCAGATCATATCCCTGGCTCTACCTCAGAGTTTTCAAAGCCTTCCCGTTGCTCTTAAAATAAAACCAAACTCCTCTGTGGCCTTCCAGGCTTTGCCTGATCTGGCTGCTGGCCCCGCTGCTCAACTCCACCTCTGCATTGTCACCCTCCTTCACGGTGACCGTCACACTGGCCCGCTTTCCACCCCTGAAGCATTTCTACCTCCAGGGCTTTGCGCTTACTAGTTCTTTCCTCTGGAATGCTCTTCACTTGACTGGTGACAGCTCAGTACCTCATTTACTTCCTGCAGAATAATTTTATTAACTTGAATACTTGTTGTGGTATGATTTAGCCTGCAGTAAGTACAAAAGTATTAAGTAAATAAAATAACATGTTTAAGAAATTGTAAAGTCATGAAACACTTACATAAATAAGCAAATAGCTTAAAGGAAATTCAGATTTAAGCTTACAGTTATCTGCCAAAGTTGAACAAGCCTCTTTCAGGGCTACAATTTCTCTTTTTTAAATTGTACTACAAATTACAATGTGTTAGAATTTTTTTTGTTTCTTATCTTATCTGCTTAAAGACACTACTGAAGAAGAAATTCTGGCTGACTAGGCAGTGGTGCAGTGGACAGAGCATCAGACTGGGATGCAGAGGACCCAGGTTCGAAACCCCAAGGTTGCTGGCTTGAGCACAGGTTCACCAGCTTGAGCGTGGGGGTGCTGGCTTAAGTGTGGGATCATAGACATGACCCCTTGGTCGCTGGCTTGAGCCCAAAGGTCGCTGGCTTGAAGCCCAAGGTCACTGACTTAAGCCCAAGATCACTAGCTTAAGCAAGGAGTCACTGGCTCAGCTGGAGCCCCCCAGTCAAGGCACATATGAGAAAGCAATCAATGAACAACTAAGGAGCTGCAATGAAGAATTGATGCTTCTCATCTCTCTCCCTTCCTGTCTGTCCCTATCTGTCTCTCTCTCTGATTCTGTCTCTGTCAAAAAAGAAAAAGAAATTCATACTACTAAGAAACACATGTAATTCTTAGCCTCTTTTATATTATTTCAAAATATAAATTTTACATAAACTTCACCAGAGATAACCATTTAGAAAGCTGATCTGTCTTCCTTTTTGTCATTCTTTGGTAATCTTATATGACTTGCCTGAAATATTCCTATTAGGTAAATATTAGATATTATTTCCAACACTAAAGGATGAAATCAAGCAGTTTATCCACAACATCCACCAACTAATTATACCTAGGCCTGCAATCCTTAGAAATTGAGGAGATGCAAGGAGTATAAAATAGAGTTGCACCCACAGTGGATCTTCCAATCCATTCTTGAGACAAAGATGGGAGGAGGACGGATGAAGGAAAGAGCAGGGACCCGCAGGGAGTAGCCAGCCTGGAGGCAGTGGGGCCAGGGCAGCCTTGAGATGTGCCTTGCAGAATGGGAAGGCCTCGGCGAGGAGAGGAGAGCAGGAAATGTCCCAAAGAGGGAAAATGGGGGGTCCACAGGTGCTAAAACTCAGAGTTAAAATGAGAGAAAAAGTCAAAAGAAGCTCAAGTGTATTTGGGGTGAAAAGTCTGATTTAGATGGCAGCAGCTTCCCATGTTTTTGCTCACAATGTTAACGCGTTATGATTTTGGCAAAAGAACAAATTAATGTGAGATGAGTGCATCCATGATGGGAAACTGGGCATGTGAAGACTTGCATTTACGTAGTGGAGGAGTATCTCTTATTACACCAATACTCAGAATAAATATATATACCCGGAAACCTTCAAATCAACTACAGTGCACTAGCGCACACTCTTTACAAAATCTTTAATTTGGCCTGACCTGTGGTGGCGCAGTGGATAAAGCGTCGACCTGGAAATGCTGAGGTCGCCGGTTCGAAACCCTGGGCTTGCCTGGTCAAGGCACATATGGGAGTTGATGCTTCCAGCTCCTCCCCCATCTCTCTCTCCTCTCTCTCTGTCTCTCTCTCTCTCCCCCTCTCTCTCCTCTCTAAAATGAATAAATAAAATAAAAATTTAAAAAAAATCTTTAATTTGGGAAAATAAAAATTCTATAAAATTGTCTTGAAGCTTTGCTTAGAATGAAGGAAAGAAGTGGCCCAAATAAAACTGTAAAATCATATTGTGAAATAATGACCATATATGACTGAGTTCTAAAATAAACATGCATACATATATGCTTCCTCATTTATCTAACACTTCATTTTTCAACATAATTTATGGCTATTAAGTTTTTAAAATCCCCCATTAAGCAGAACTTCTGGTTTTCAAATGAGAATGAAGAATTAGGTGACATGTTCAAGGTTACAAAAATAATGTAAACAAATAGGACAAGAACTTTCTGAATTCCTGTGACTTGCCTCAGTCTCTGGACCATTTTATAAGTGGTGGCTGTTACATGTGCAATGTGGAGACAAGTTTCTAGTGGCGTAACCACTAGAAGAACTTTTTAGATAAAAGTAAAAGTTTGGAATATTCACAAGAGTAGGAATCCTAAATCACCTGCCAGAGGTAGACCCTGGGGTAGATTCATACCTGTTCCTTATCTCAGAACCATTCTTGTAACTATTTTGTAAACAAAAGAAATGTGTCCTTGCTAGATTATTTATACTATGTCCCTTTGAAGATATCTTCAAAACTTTAATGCTATCTTCTGTGACATGTAACCATTAATGTCAAAAATACTAATTGGTTGTCATGGGAAACTGTATTCAACATAGTGTCTATAATGCCACAGAAAATTTCTTCATTCCCTTGCTAGTCAGGGAAAACCTCAAGTCTCTGTCTCCTGTTTTCTTCCAGGCATGATTGAATTAAATAAATCAGTGGCTCTAATGCATCATTTTAAAATAATAGTATATGAAATATTTTGTTTTTGGCAGTACACACACACACACACACACACACACACACACACACACACACACAGGCACCAGAGCAGAGGGTAACAGAATGGTACCTTAGCTCAAGCTGCTGTAACAAAAATAACATAGTTTGGGTGGCTGAAACACATTTCTCATAGTTCTGGAGGCAGGGAAGGCCAAGATCAAGGTGCCAGAAGGTTTATATTTTAGTGAAGACTCTCTCCCTGGCCTTCCCGCTATATCCTCACATGGGGGAGAGAAAGAAGGCTTTCTTGAGTTTTTTAATTGCCCACTCCTGTATATACAATGAAACACTATTCAGCCATTAGAAAGAATGAAATATGGCTATCTGTGACAACATAGGTAGATCCAGAGTGTCACGCTAAGCGCAGTAAGTAAGATGGAAAAGGACAAAGACCATATGATTTCGCTCATATGTGAGACATAAAACAGAAAGCAACAAATGATCAAACCAACAAACTCACAGACACAGACAACAGTATGGTGGTAACCTGAGGGGAAGGGACCTGGGGGGAGAATAAAGAGGGTAAAGGAAGTTGAACACATGGTGACAGAGGGAGACTAGACTATGGGTGGTGAGCATACAATGCAATATACAGATGGTATATTATAGAGTTGTACACCTGAAATTATATTTTTAACAAATGTCACCCCAATAAATCTAGTAACAAAAGTACAAACTGGCAGTTATAACGTAAGTCACAAGGATATAATATATAGCATAAAATAGTCAATAATATCCAAATAACTATGCATGGTGATCACCTCATAAAGTATAGAGATGTCTAACCACTATGTTGTACATCTGAACCTAATATACTGTTGTATGTCAACTATAATTTTAAAATAAATTTTAAATAAAGGAGGGAGGGCAAAACTTAAACATTTTTTGCTTATATATTTAGTGACAAAGAATAAATACATGAATAGTTTGGTTGGTGAAAAAAATAAAGGTGATCATAGTTTCTTTGCCAGGTTTTTCTGAGCTAAGTGGAAAGAGGAATTTCAGACATTATTTGCATATGAGCCTCTTGAAGAACAACTTCCTGAGTAGAATCCAGTGTAAGATGATTGAAAGTGATGTGACCCTTTGGGCAATTCCTTTTAAGGGAATATTCTCTCTCTAGTGGGAAGGAGAGTCAGCAACCAGCAATGCTGTACCAACTATTTAAATTAGGGCCTTCTAATAAGGACTGTCAGGTTTATGAGCTTAGAATGGTTCTTTAGATGCCAAGCTTGGCCACTGGCAACCACGCACACCGTGCTGCACTGGCACCTTCAACAGAGTTCATAGTTACTTCATATACAACAGCAGGGATTCGGGATTCCCAGCACTTGGTATGACCATGTTACTTTCCCTAATAAATGTAGGCATTCTTTCGGCTTCTAAGTCATTTCCTCTATGCCAGAGGAGAAAAGTTATTGAGAAGGTTGAGAAGGTAGATTTTCCTGCCATTTCTTTCATACAGGGCATAGTGATGTTCACATACTGCTTAAATCATTATTAATTCCCCATCATTTTCCAATGAGACTTGAATTTCATTAAAGGTAATAACAGCTGACAATCCCTTATGCCCTGAATTATTATTACTATATTTTTCCATAAAGTATAAAAATAAAGCATACACACTGCCATAAAGCATCATCTCACAGCAAGCTGCTTGAAAATTTTATAATCCAATGGTCCCTTCCTGGGCATTCTAATACGCTCCTGGTATCCAGAGAGAATTAGCACACATTGTTCCAAAGTTCATCTTCATTACTATTATTTGAAATAAATGGATTGCTAATGCAATTGGACTAGGAAAGCTCCTCCAAGTCAGAGGGGAGGAAACATCTTTTTTCTGAGACTTTGCCAAACTCTGTTAGATAGAGCAGTGGTCCCCAACCCCTGGGCCTCGGACCGCTACTGGTCCGTGGGCCATTTGGTACCAGTCCGCAGAGAAAGAATAAATAACTTACATTATTTCCGTTTTATTTATATTTAAGTCTGAATGATATTTTATTTTTAAAAAATGATCAGATTCCCTCTACTGACTGATGGCCTACCAGAACGGGGTTTCTCCACCAAACTGCCGGTTTCCTTCAACTGCTTATCCCACCGAGTAATGTTAGTCCTATGTGGTAGCGCTTCGTTATAAACATGCCAATATACACGTTGCACTTTGGTCACGGATTCGAATTTAGCGAGCCACAGAACACACCAAACTTTCCTCTGTACCGTCCACATCTCAACTGACATGGCCATGGGCTGCTCCACTGTATACATGGTATTACGTCATCATCTGTGCATGAGTACATGCTGCCACATCATCCTACAGAAACTGGGAGGGTTTTCCTTTTATTTGGTGCAGATTTCACATTTCTATCGTCTTTTGTTGCTTTCCTGTGTCCGTCAAAAGTGCAACATGACTTTACGGACACACTGTAATTTAAGACTTAATAAACAGTACTTGCTATTATTGTTTTGTTATTATTTCTTGTGAAAAAGCAGCATTTTATGATTTAAAAGATAAGGACTCAGAACTCCAAATTTGTTCAGACTAGCAATGTGTCAAAATAATGATCTAAAAAAAAAATAAGTACAGATCTTATTATTAAATCTTGAATACTGTGCTAAAGAGTCTGATTTCAGATGGCACGAAGGAATCAGAAAATGCTTTCATAACAGGAGTAACATATCTGAATATTAGAAACAAATCAAATCCTGATAGAGATAAATATAAATATAGATATGGATATAGATTAATATTGTTTAATTTCTATTTTGATCCATTTCTCAAAGTGGCTTATAGCTATTAGCATTATTTCCTTCTTGGGTAAATCAACTCTTTATTTACCTCAGTTACCACAAAATGTCAATACTGACAATTTATTTTTTCTGATGATATAATGCCAATGGCTCAAATAGGCAGAGGCTTTATCAGTCAGCCTTCTAATTGAAAATCTTCTGTAACAAGCATTAGCACAATACTATTCATTCTTAACAATCAAGTGGCTCTAAGCGTGACCACATTTGCATGTCATTTCAACTGGATTATCTCAGAACACCTAGATCTACAGTAGAAAAAAAAACCCACAAATTTGAAATAAATTTTTTAAATGTTAATTTAATATATAACAAACTGATTTTGAAAAGAGAAATCTTTGGCATTTTTAACCTATCAAATTAGCAAAGATTCCTAAAAAGATAATATCCTCTGTTGGAGAGAACACAAAAAATAATCACACCCATATATTACATAATAATTATCAACCTGACACCACCTTTGTAGAGACTAATTTACTAATAAGTATAAAGTTTTACATGCATAACCTTTAGTCAAATAATTCTACTTTTAGGAATATGTCCTCAGTAGGTGATTTTTTTTTCTCCAAGTGAGAGGAGGGGAAATAGACAGACTTCTGCATGCACCTGAACTGGGATCTGCCCAGTAACCCATCTGGACCAATGCTCTGCCCACCTGGGGCGATGCTTGCAACCAAGCTACTTTTAGCACCTGAGGTGGAGTCTCCATGGTGCATTCCTCAGCACCTGGAACCAATGCACTTGAAATAATTGAAATAATCAAGCCATGCTTGTGAGAAGGGAAGAGAAAGAGAAAGGGAGGGGGGGGAGGAGAGAAGGAGGGATGCTTCTCCTGTGTGCCCTGACCAGGAATCAAACTTGGGACATCCACATGCCAGGCTGATGCTCTACCACTGAGCCACCTGGCCAGGGCCCTCAGTAGGTGATCTGAAATAGGCACATAGATTTACTTACCACAATGTTAATCTAAGCACTAATTATAATACTAAAAATATGGAACTATCTGAATATCTTTTTAGAAATTATAGGATAAACTAAATTACAATCCACAGACCAAATCCAACCTATCACCTTTTCCCATCCAGCCTGCAAGCTAAGAATACTTTCAACGTTTAAAGTGACTGAAATACATCAAAAGAATATTTTGTGACATAAAAGAATTATATGAAATTTATGTTTTCAGTGTTACTTAATAAAGTTTTACTGTAATATAGCCACATCCACACTCATTGACATATTATCTATGGCTTCTTTTACACTGTAATAGCAGAGTTGGGTATTTTTATGACTGTATGGCCCCCAATCCTAAAATATTTACTATCTTTCTCTTTACATAAAAAGTTTGCAATTCTCTGGGTTAAATAAAACATGGCCTTAATTATAGCATAAACTTATGCAGCCATTTGAGGTGGTATAGAAGATTATTAACTTGCAAAAATGCCTACGGAATTAAATGAGATAGATTAAATAAGAGTGTATCAAGTTATGACCACATTGTTTTTGTTCATTTTAATAATATATAAAATAGAAAAAAAAGACTGGAAGAATACGCACTCCGGAATACATGTATTCCAGAGATAATGGTTTTTATCTCTGGGTAGTGAAGTTGTAGGATTTTTAAAAACTTATCCATACTGCTACATCTTCTAAAAGAACATACCTTTTCATATTAATAAAATAATCTGTGGCAGACACTCTACAGTAGCCTCAAATTGTATTCACTTCCTGGTAGCCAAAGCTTGTGTAGTCCCCTCCCATTTAGTGTGAATGTGACCTGTGACTTGCTTCTAAACAATAGAAGATGGCAAAGGACGTCACTCCCATAACTAAGTTATATACTAGTAACTTTTGCCTTGCTAGAAGACTCTCTACTGCCTTCTTGCCTTGCAGATTTTGATGAAGCAAGCAGCCATGTTAGAAAGACCCAATGTGGCAAGGAACTGAGTGTGGCCTCTGACTAACAGCCAGCAAGAAACTAAGGCCCTTAGTCCAATAGGCTGCAAGGAACTAACTCTCATCAACAGCCATGTGAGCTTGAAAGCATATCCTTCACTAGTCAAACTATCAGACAGATGAGCCACTAGCCATTGCTGATACCTTCACTGCAAACTTACCAGAAATTCTGAAGCAAAGGACTTAGCTAATCCGTGTCCAGATTCCAGACCAACAGAAATTTGAGATAATAAACGTGTATTGTTTTGAGGCACTAAATTTGTGATCATTTGTTTATGTAGCAATAACTAATCCAAATATATGTTATTTATCTTCAATAATATATAAAAAATATATAACTATGAGTAGCTAAGCAATTTCAATTTTTTTATTTTTTTATTTTTGGATAGTGGATGTGACACCAGAAAAGCAAACAGAACAGATTAGTGGGTTGGCCAAATTCTGCTATGTGGATAAAATTAAGGTGCCCACCAGCAAATGTGTGGGCTGCTCCAAATCCTGTAGCTATTCACATTTGAACTCAAAGATTCTGGAAAGAAGTTCTGGCTATTCAAACTACCCCTGGATAGCATATTACCTAGGCTTGACAAGACATGCTCATTTGACTCCCAGCACTCTGGAGTTCTACACCCACTTCTTCCCCAACACCACCCTCCAAAGCCACCCTGTTTGAACAATATGCTAAGAAAAGCTATCATCATAAATAATTGCTCTGAAATTACAGCCACCACCAATATCTAAAATTTGCCCAGGCTCGTAACATACAAAAAGAATAATATAGGCATGCCTTCTTACATTTTTTGCTAAAAGCAAGTTATAATTTCACTTTGATCAACAGGATAATTACATGTGTAAGTCTTCCATTCTGACCCCAAAATTGTCTTTAAATAAATTTCATGCAATTTTTATGTCTAACAAGCCATTACATTTTTATTACTAAAGCAGTAATAGCAGTTTATTAAATTTTTTAAATGCCCTATTGATCACTGAAGGTCTTTCTCCTTCCTCAAGTAGCTCTGAAATGACAGAAGTCATTGTCCATCATGATTACTAGGTATTAGTCACAGGTCATAAATAACCCCTATTTCTTGCAGTGGGTCTTTAGGGGGTTAAAATAGAACAAAATTAATAAACTACCCTCTGAACCAGTTGAAAGCATCTCGTTTAGATTTCTAAATATTCTGGAGAGATAATCAAAGGCTTGTTAAGACCAAGATCATTTGCATTTTCTGCAAACAAAAACAATAAAGCTTAGCTCTGATCTTGTATTGCATAACAAATTGCACCACTAATACTGAATGGGCAAAAACTCCTCCTGCTGAGGCTTTCCCCTCTGTATCACACTTAAAATATTGATGGTTATTCTTTTATAGTAATACTGTTCTCACATCCATTTCCCCCAAGGTAAAATCTCAATTTTAAAGGACTCCTCAGTCATTGTGAGTTTGTGATGTGAATTATCTTAGGAGCCTTTGCAGATGAACTAAAGACTATGAGAATGAAACCTCAAATTGGCTGTAAGGATCAATAATAATCTCAAGTGGAGTTGGTCGAAGGAAAATCCTAAAAAAAATTTTTAAAAAGACATTTAAAAATTTTATTCCTTTGACATCGATGAAGTCCTTTGGAACCTGATGGAGGTTTCTATTCTTTATTTTTATCTGTTTCCTGCCCTGGATAGGCCTCTCTGAATACCATAGTCATTATTAACTAAAGATGATAAAAAGTGCCCTCTTCTTTTCTCAAATCTCCCAATACTTTATTCATCCAACCCCTGTCACATCATACTGTGTATTATACATTAATAGTCGTGTCATAACCACTCTCCAGCTTTGCTGTAACCCTGAGAAACAGTAGCTCACATTCTTGGTAAAATCCACCAGCCTGGCAACAAGCAGTAGGAGTAGAAAAGGAGACTTATTCAAAAACTGCCATTTCTTGGCCTATGTCATGGTTCCCTGAAACACCTCACTAGCAGGGATGCCTTATTTGACCTGGTTCAGAGCTCCTCCATTGTGAGTGCTTATCAAAAACAATTACAGGCAAGTATTTAACTTTGAAGCTGTCTGAGGTAGTGGATAAAAGTTAAGCAAATAACAGACTAACCAAAAAGCTTAAAAGAAAGTTCTGGGGAATAACATGTTCATAGAGAATTTAAAAAGCTCTGACATGTAACTGGACATCTAGGAAGTCACATATACACATAGGTTGTGTACCTGGTCCAGGGCTGTGTGCATGCTCAGGAAAAACCGGAAAGACTAATCTCTCATCTCCTGCTAATACTCTGTGCAACAGGAAGTGAAGGCTAATGCAGAGTTGTCATTGCATGGATGAGTGTTGAAAGCATGCCCCAACATGCTCACAGAGCCAATCAGAACAGGCTAGGAGGCTTTATTGGTTCCATGTGGTTTAAAAACAAAATCTGTTCAATCACTCGCTGACCACTAAGCAAACCAAGCAGACTTCAGTAGCCACACACAACAAAAACTACAGACTTTATAGAATTAGTTCAGAAAAATCAGTAAACAATTACAGAAAGCAGCAATAAAATTAAATTAAAAAAACGTTGGGGCAGGATGAAATTTAATTTCAAGAGCCACATTATATTATTTAAATGTCTACGAGTTTTCAACAAAAATTGAAATCTTCAAAGAAACCAGAAAAGTATAGCCCAACAATGTGGGGGACGGACATCAATAGAAATCATACCTAAGAAAGTACAGATGTTGATGTTGAACTTATCAGATAAAGGCTTACTGTTTTAAATGTGGTCAAAGAATTAAAAGAGAACACGGCTAAGAGAAAGCAGGGACCATGTCAAATGACAGCACGGCGATACAGTCAATAAAATCCAGACTGCGGGAAACTGTTCATAAAAACAACCTACTATCTCCAAACAAAAAATTTCAAAGCACAAAAATCACATCATGTCATATTTTTGATCTGGATTTAAGCAAACCACTTAAAAAGTTATAGGAAACTTAAAAACCTGTAAACACTGACTGAATATTTGCTATTAAGAAATTATTGATTTTTTTAAGAAAGATGTAAAGATGGTATTTTAGTGATGTTTTTAAAAAATAGTACCTGACTTCTACAGATACAGACTAAAAGTTACAAATGATACATTTGGAACTTGCTTCAAAATGGCTATGGGACAGAGAAGATTTGTGGGGGGAAAAAATAAGTTGGGTGGTAGGGACATGAGAGTTCATTACACAATTCTCTATTTTTTCCATAATAAAAAGATAAAAAAAAGAATAAGTATGCTCTTACATCAATATACATAAACAAATACCACACTATGACATTTAAAAGAGGGCTTAATAAAACCAAATAATTACAAGCAAGATAAAAACCATAAGAATGTAAATGTTTTAAAACAAAGTAAATGATTTTTTAAGTGTCAAAACAAAAATCCAGACTATACCATAACTAACTAATGCATCTATTAATGATGGAACTACTATGGCTCGAAATTCTTATCTTTGACATATTATTTGATCCAGTATTTTGTAATAACCTCACAAGTATTGCCTTTTGAAATGTTTGATTAAAATCAGTCATATTTAGTTACCAGATGGGCTTTCTTCTTCATCTATTCCATTATGGTAAAAAAAAAAACAGAGTAAACCAGCACCTTATAATGACTCATGGCACTCTCAGCATGCACACAGGAGAGCAGTGAAAAGAAGCTTATGCTAACTACCGGATGGTAAAAGGACAAAAACTAATGCTATTCACTAGTTTCAGTGTGTCTACAATTACCACCTGTTCTGCTTCACCATTAGCACTATGCATGAAAAAGAAGCCAAGAGAAAGAAAAATCATGCAGACACTAATCTTGACACTGCAACAATGGTATTTTAAATTCCTTCATTAAAATACACGCCATATATAGTTATAATATAAAAGTTATGCAAAGGATGTGTAATTGTATGTCTATCCTGGGCTCAGACCAGATGACTAGCTCAGGTTCACAAAGGTATCATCTCCATTCTCTCCTTTTCTCTATAAATAGAAGAAAGGATTGTTTGCTTTATGCAGACTTCTAAGGGGAAAAAATGTCAACCCAGAAATGCCTCATTATTTCTCACAAATTCATAATTTGTGGTAACTCATGGCTTGAGCTTGGCTACAGCTATCATTAACATGACAAAGAAAAGGCTTCTGTCAGACTACAAAATTGTACAGGTGGTTTGATTTTAACTATGAAAAAAATACACTCCCCAAACTTATGTACAGATTTTTAAAACCTGAGATATTAAAAAATATATATCCCCAAGATGGCGATGGAGTAGGTGGATGTACTAACTTCTACCTCCCAGAACCAAAGTGGATTTCAAACTAATTTTAAGAACCTTCATCTGGAAAAACCAACTTTGGACTAAACTAAGAGGACTCTTCAACCAAGGAACACTGAAGAAGCCACACTGAGATTGGTAGGAAAAGCAGAAATGTGCAGAGGGCTTCCCAGCTCCCCAGAGCGAATGGCAGCCAGGAGAGACTCGCGTGGTGGGAAGTGAGTTTAGCAGAGAGGGGAGGGTCCTGAGTCCCAGGAACAAAGCCCCAGCCTGCAGCCCCAGAGCCTAGAAGAGGCATATGGACAGTATTTAGCTGGAAACAAGTCAGGATACTGTTTGTGAGAAAGAGACTGATTTCTCAGACCCAGGATTCTTTGTAAAGGGACCACGCAGAACACCTCTCTCACAACCACTCACCCGAAGCTCCAGGGGACGGGGAGAGAGGAAAGGACTGGAGTAGCAGGAAGAGAGTGTAATGTAGGAGGCACAGGGAGAAACATTTTGAGAGACATGCACCCTAACCCCTGGGACGAGTCACTCCCCAAATCTGAAGCGAATTATTTCCCGTGGAAACAGCAATACCAGCAAAGGGAAGCAGGACCCCACAAAAAAAGCTCTCCTGCAGCACTCAGAGCAGAGTCGCTTTAACGGAGGAAGCTTTGGGGCTACAGTAGTGAGTGTTAGGGTCTGAGCTGCAACGCCCCCACCCACACGGCTGAGGGCTCACCCGAGGGTGGGCGGCGGTGGGACACGGAAGCACGGTTCTGTCAGCAAGGGCGGAAGCCGGCTGGCCACCACTGGGCCCAGGTGTGAGCTCAGTCTTGCACAGCTGGGGAGGAGGGGACATGCAAAAGTGGTCAAGCCCAGCTGCGGGCTGCCTGCAATCCAGCCTGAGGGGGAAGGGCAGGAGCCCCAGAAAGGGTGGAGACCCGCCCTTGAGCAAGTTCACAGGAGCACAGCCTTGCCCCACCCATGGAACTGACACTTGTGGCCTGACTTGGCAGCCGGCTCCTCCCATGAGGGTAGAGCCAAAAGTCCAGAATAGGCAGAGTTCTGCTACTGAGCGTGAGCATGGAGTCCGGCCCAGCCTGCGGAGCCAAGGCTTGCAGCCGGCCCACGAGCGGTCTCCTCCTGCAGAGGAGAGGCGAAAGCCTGGAATCAGGTGGAGACCTGCAGCTAAGCAAAGGTGCTCACTTGTGCCCTCAGGGCTGAGCATAATGCCACCAGTGGGGGCGGGGCGAAGGCCAAGGCCACCAAGGTTTGTACACCTGAGGATGTGATCACAGCCACTCCTGTGAAGGAGAGGCAGAGACAACAGTAACAGACTCAGAGGGCAGGCACCGGCAATGTCCATACACGAACGCCCTAGGCAGCAGCAGCAGAGGGAGTAGTGGGCATGCAGAGAGACCACAAGTAGCAAACACAGAGGCCACACCCAGTGGACTCCAGTGGCAAAAACCTTCTATTACACAGACAGAATGAGACGACAGAGAAATGCAACACAAATGAATCAAGAGAAATCCCCAGAAAAGGACCTAAATGAGTCAGATATAACCAAATTACCAGGTGCAAAGTTTAAAATAATGATTGGTAGGATGCTCAAAGGTATTAGAACAACAATAGATGGTCATTACAAACACCT
This sequence comes from Saccopteryx leptura, assembly GCF_036850995.1. Taxonomy (NCBI): domain Eukaryota; kingdom Metazoa; phylum Chordata; class Mammalia; order Chiroptera; family Emballonuridae; genus Saccopteryx; species Saccopteryx leptura. The sequence continues at coordinate 264,037,349 of NC_089505.1, read as the reverse complement.
AAAGAGATAGTAAATATAAAAAAGGACATTGAAATAATAAAAAAAAGGCCCTGGCCAGTTGGCTCAGCAGTAGAGCGTCGGCCTGGCGTGCAGGGGACCCCGGGTTCGATTCCCGGCCAGGGCACATAGGAGAAGCGCCCATTTGCTTCTCCACCCCCCCTTCCTTCCTCTCTGTCTCTCTCTTCCCCTCCCGCAGCCAAGGCTCCATTGGAGCAAAGATGGCCAGGGCACTGGGGATGGCTCCTTGGCCTCTGTCCCAGGCGCTAGAGTGGCTCTGGTCATGGCAAAGCGACACCCCGGAGGGGCAGAGCATCGCCCCCTGGTGGGCAGAGCATCACCCCTGGTGGGCGTGCCGGGTGGATCCCGGTCGGGCGCATGTGGGAGTCTGTCTGTCTGTCTCTCCCCGTTTCCAGCTTCAGAAAAATACAAAAAAAAAAAAAAAAAGAAATAATAAAAAAGAATCAGTCAGAAATTACAAATACAATATCAGAAATGAAGAACACAATGGAAAGAATTAAAAGCAGGATGGATGAAGCTTAGATTTGAATCAACGAGTTAGAGGACAAGATAAATGAAGGCACGAAAGCAGAGAAGAAAAAAGAAAAGAGACACAAAAAGTCTGAGAAAACTCTAAGAGAGCTCTGTGACAACATGAAGAGAAATAATATCTGCATCATAGGGGTTCCTGAAGAAGAAGAGAAAGAACAAGGGATAGAGACTTTGGTCAAGCATATCATAGCTGAAAACTTCCCTCAATTAAGGCAGGAAAACATCTCACATATTCAGGAAGCACAGAGAACTCCATTCAGGAGAAACCCAAAGAAATCTACACCAAGACACATCATAATTAAAATACCAAAGCTAAGTGATAAAGAAAAAATATTAAAAGCTGCTACACAAAAAAAGACTATCACGTACAAAGGAGCCCCCATAAGGATGACTTCTGACTACTCAACAGAAACACTTGAGGCCAGAAGGGAATGGCAAAAAATATTCAAAGTAATGCAGAACAAGAGCCTACAACCAAGACTACTTTATCCAGCAAGGGTATCATTTAAAATTGAAGGAGAAATAAAAAGCTTTACAGACAAAAAAAACCTCAAGAAATTCACTACAACCAAACCAAGGCTGCAAGAAATGCTAAGGGGCCTGTTGTAAACAGATCAAAGGAGAAAAAGAATATAGCAAAAGAGGAATACAGTTTTAAAGAATAAAATGGCAATAAACAATTACATAACAATAATAACCTTAAGTGTAAATGAATTAAATGATCCGATCAAAAGACATAGGGTAGCTGTGTGGATAGGAAAACAGGGCCCATACATATGCTGTCTACAAGAGACCACCTTAAAACAAAAGATGAACATAGACTGAAGATAAAAAGATGGAAAAAAATATTTCACGCAAATGGAAATGAAAAAAAAGCTGGGGTAGCAATACTTATATCAGACAAAATGAACTTTAAAATAAAGACTATAGTAAGAGATAAAGAAGGTCACTACATAATTATAAAGGGAGCAATCCAACAGGAAGATATAACCGTTATAAATATCTACGCACCTAATATAAGAGCACCTAAATATATAAAGCAGACTTTGATGGATTTAAAGGGCTAGATCAACAGCAATACTACAATAGTAGGGGATTTCAATACCTCATTAACATCACTAGATAGATCCTCAAGAAAGAAAATTAACAAAGAAACAGCAAACTCAAAGGACACACTAGATCAAATCGATTTAGTAGATATCTTCAGAACCTTTCACCCTAAAGCAGCGGAATATACGTTCTTTTCTAGTGTTCATGGTACATTCTCTAGGATAGACCACATGTTAGGGCACAAAAGCGATCTCAACAAATTTAAGAAGATTGAAATCATATTGAGCACTTTCTTTGATCACAATGGCATGAAACTAGAAATCAACCACAACAGAAAAACTGAAAAATACTCAAACACTTGGAAACTAAATAGCATGTTATTAAATAACGAATGGGTTAACAATGAGATCAAAGAAGAAATTAAAAATTCCCAGAAATGAACAATAACGAGTATACATCAACTCAAAATTTATGGGACACAGCAAAAGCAGTCCTGAGAGGAAGGTTCATAGCATTACAGGCATACCTCAAAAAGCTAGAAAAAGCTCAAATAAACAACTTGACCCTGCATCTAAAAGAACTAGAAAAAGAACAGCAAGTAAAGACCAGAGCTAGTAGAAGGAAGGAAATAATAAAGATCAGAGCAGAAATAAAAGACATAGAGGCTAAAGAAACAATACAGAGGATCAATGAAACCAGGAGCTGGTTCTTTGAAAAGGTAAGCAAGATTGATGAACCTTTAACCAGACTCACCAAGAAAAAAAGAGAGAGGACTCAAATAAATAAAATTAGAAACGAGAGTGGAGAAATAACAACTGACACAACAGAAATACAAAATATTGTAAGAAAATACTATGAAGAACTGTATGCCAAAAAACTAGACAACCTAGATGAAATGGACAAATTCCTTGAAACATATAATCTTCCAAAAATTAATATGGAAGAATCAGAAAACCTAAACAGACCAATTACAACAAATGAGATTGAAACAGTTATCAAAAAACTCCCCAAAAAGAGAAGTCCTGGGCCTGATGGCTTCACAAGTGAATTCTACCAAATATTCAAAGAAGAACTAACTCCTATCCTTCTCAAGCTATTTCAAAAAATTCAAGAGGAAGGAAGACTTCCAAGCTCCTTTTATGAGGCGAGCATAATTCTGATTCCAAAACCAGCCAAAGACAACACAAAGAAAGAAAATTATAGGCCAATATCCCTGATGAATTTAGATGCAAAAATCCTCTACAAAATATTAGCAAACGGGATCCAGCAATATATGAAAATAATCATATACCATGATCCAGTGGGATTTATCTTGGAGACAAGGCTGGTACAATATTTGCAAATCAATCAATGTGATTCATCACATAAACAAAAGGAAGGAGAAAAACTACATGATAATTTCAATAGATGCAGAAAAAGCATTTGATAAAATCCAATACCCATTCATGATCAAAACTCTCAGCAAAGTGGAAATGCAGGGAACATACCTCAACATGGTAAAGGCCACCTATGACAATCCCACAGCCAACATCATACTCAATGGGCAAAACTTAAAAGCAATCCCCTTAAGATCAGGAACAAGGTAGGGGTGCCCCCTTTCACCACTCTTATTCAACATAGTTCTGGAAGTCCTAGCCACAGCAATCAGACAAGAAAAAGAAATAAAAGGCATCCAAATTGGAAAAGAAGAAGTAACACTATCATTATTTGCAAATGACATGATATTGTATATAGAAAACCCTAAAATCGCACTTAAAAAACTACTAAACCTGATAAATGAATTCAGCAAGGTGGCAGGATATAAAATCAATACTCAGAAATCAGAGGCATTTTTATACTCTAACAATGAACTGTCAGAAAGAGAAATTAAGGAAGCAATTCCCTTTACCATTGCAAGCAAAAAGTAAAGTACCTAGGAATAAATTTAACCAGGGAGATTAAAGACTGTACTTGGAAAATTATAAAACATTGATAAAAGAAATCAGGAAAGATACAAACAAGTGGAGGCATATACCATGCTCATGGTTAAGAAGAATAAACATCATTAAAATGTCTATATTACCCAAAGCAATTTATAAAATCAATGCAATATTGATTAAAATACTAATGACTTACTTCAAAGATATAGAACACATATTCCAAAAATTTATATGGAACCATAAGAGAACACAAATAGCCTCAGCAATCTTGAAAAGGAAGAATAAAGTGGGAGGTATCACACTTCCGGATATCAAGTTATACTTCAAGGCCACTGTACTCAAAACAGCCTGGTACTGGCATAAGAACAGGCATAGAGATCAATGGAACAGAACTGAGAACCTAGAAATAAATCCACACTTTCATGGACAACTAATATTTGACAAAGGAGGTAAGAGCATACATTGGAGTAAAGACAGCCTCTTCAACAAATGGTGTTGGGAAAATTGGACAGCTACCTGCAAAAAAATGAAACTAGACCACCAACTTACACCACTCACAAAAATAAACTCAAAATGGATAAAAGACTTAAATGTAAGCCATAAAACCATAAGCATCTTAGAAGAAAACATAGGCAGTAAGCTCTCTGACATCTGTCGCAGCAATATATTTGCCGATTTTTCTCCACAGGCAAGTGAAATAAAAGACAGGATAAACAAATGGGACTATATCAAACTAAAAAGCTTCAGCACAGCTAAAGACAATAAGAACAGAATAAAAAGACAAACTACACAATGGGAGAATATATTTGACAATATGTCTGATAAGAGGTTAATAACCAAAATTTATAAAGAACTTGTAAAACTCAATACCAGGTAGACAAACAATCCAATCAAAAATGGGCAAAAGAAATGAATAGACACTTCTCCGAAGAGGACATACAGATGGCCAACAGGCATATGAAAAAATGCTCAACATCACTAATCATTAGAGAAATGCAAATTAAAACCACAATGAACGGCCCTCACCGGCTAGCTCAGTGGTAGAGCATCGGCCTGGCGTGCAGGAGTCCCGGGTTTGATTCCCAGCCAGGGCACACAGGAGAGGTGCCCATCTGCTTCTCCATCCCTCCCCCTCTCCTTCTTCTCTGTCTCTCTCTTCCCCTCCCACAGCCAAGCCTCCACTAGAGCAAAGTTGGCCCGGGTGCTGAGGATGGCTCTATGGCCTCTGCCTCAGGCGCTAGAATGGCTCTGGTTGCAACAGAGTGACTCCCCAGATGAGCAGAGCATTGACCCCTGGTGGGCATGCTGGGTGGATCCCGGTTGGGCGCATGCGGGAGTCTGTCTGACTGCCTCCCTGTTTCCAACTACAGAAAAATACTAAAAATAAAAGTAATAAAAATAAAACCACAATGAGATATCACCTCACACCAGTCAGAATGGCGCTCATAAACAAAACAACACAGAATAAGTGCTGGCGAGGATGTGGAGAAAAGGGAACCCTCCTGCACTGCTGGTGGGAATGCAGACTGGTGCAGCCACTGTGCAAAACAGTATGGAGATTCCTCAAGAAATTAAAAATCAAACTGCCTTTTGACCCAGCAGTGTCCATCAGAGGACGAGTGGATTAAAAAGCTTTGGTACATACATACTATGGAATACTACTCAGCCATAAGAAATGATGAGATTGGATCATTTACAACAACATGGATGGACCTTGATAACATTATACTGAGCGAAGTAAGTAAATCAGAAAAAACTAAGAACTATATGATTCCATACATAGGTGGGACATAAAAATGAGACTCAGAGACATGGACAAGAGTGTGGGGGTTACAGAGCGGCAAGGAGGAGAGGGAGGGGATTGAAGCAGGGAGGGGCACAAAAAAAAACCAGTTAGAAGGTGACGGAAGACAATTGGACTTTGGGTGATGGGAATGCAGCATAATCAAATGTCAAAATAATGTAGAGATGTTTTCTCTGAACATATATACCCTGATTTATCAATGTCACCCCATTAAAATTAATTTTAAAAAAAGATACACTAAAAAAATAAAATAAAAAATTTAAAAAAAATTTAAAATATATATATCCCAACATACAGGTTAATATTAATACTGGGTGGATGGTAGGAACATCACTCCATCTCAACTTCCCTCTTTCCCTCCTTGAGTTTTAAAATATATTTTTTTTGTAGATACAGAGAACCAATTGACAGAGGGTAGGGGGTATGGGGGCTGAGAGAAAAGGTGAAGGGATTCAGGCGTCCCCAAACTACGGCCCACGGGCCGCATGCAGCCCCCTGAGGCCATTTATTCGGCCCCCCACCGCACTTCCGGAAGGGCCACCTCTTTCATTGGTGGTCAGTGACAGGAGCACTGTATGTGGCGGCCCTCCAACGGTCTGAGGGACAGTGAACTGGCCCTCTGTGTAAAAAGTTTGGGGACCCCTGGAAGGAAAAATACTTTATAGACACAGACAGCAATGTGGGGATTATAGGAGGAATGGAGGGGGGAGAAGGAGAGGGCAGAGGCAGGACTGATGGTGATAGGAGGAGACTAGACTTGGGATGGTGATCACACAATCCAATACACAGATGACGTATTATAGAACTGTACACCTGACACCTGTATGATTTTATTAACCAATGTCACCTCAATAAATTCAATTTTTTTAAAAAATGTGACATTCAGTTGTGTGGTATAGGCTTTCAAAAAATGCACCAGGAATTTATTTTTGGGGTAGTGGAGCTTCAATCACTCAACCCGACACCTGATAGTACCTGCAAGGAGGACATGCTGATTATGAGAGTCATAGAAAAAAATAAAAGTTTTTATTTTAAAATGAAACACTTAAAAGGTGCTATTACTGTTATTGCCATATGAAAAATTTTAATATTTTTATTAGCACTGGGGCAGCACTAATAAATTTATTTAATATATTTATCTACTTTGTTTAAAATGTTTTATTCACTAAAGCAACTGCAGAAAATATGTACTTAAAATCTGTGTCTAAAGTATATGTTTCCATAAAAAATATAATTATACTGGACCCCTCTGAACATAAATTTCTGACATGTTGTTGCAAATAAGGTTGTATATTTTTCTACCAACATGTGACAAAAATATTAAGTATAATCAATTCTCTGTCTTACTAAAACCATAGGTTTTGATTAACTTCGACAAAAAAAGTTTACTTACTGCAAGGTATTGTGTTTTCATAACCACTCATCACTTAATAACATAATAAATACAGAGTATAAACAATTTAATGTACCTCAAAGAGAAAAACAAACAATGAGAGAAAGCAAAACAAGAAATCTCAACAGTCGCACACAGCAATATAAATTTTTTTTAAATGTCGTTAAAAAATAAAAAAGAATACATAGAAAAATACACATTTGTAAAACTATCATGACTTTAAAAATCATGATAGTTTTAAAATTATTTTTAAAATTATGTTTGTAAAACTCTAAGCCCTCAAACATGGGACACATTTACCTGGTCATACAACACAGCCTTATCATAGACAGAATGTGTAGGTATAAATTCAGTGAGCCAACATTACCTCTAAACAAAAGATAGCGTTCCTTTCCTGATACAGGTACACTCAACCTCAGTTAGCTTTCAGGTAATAACTGCAGGTCATATAGAGCCATGAGTAATGTTATCTCCTGGTTTGGGCTCTCATCTACACATTAGTCTCAATACCTCAGTTATATGTAACTGGATACTGGGTTAAGAGGATGGCACAGGCAAGTGCTCTAGTACAGGAAATTCGGGGGAATTGATAGTGCCTAAGGCGCTATTATGACGTTTTCAGCTCACAGGAAACGTTTTAGGATCTCTTTAGCTTAGAGATTCTCTTTAAATTGAGTATCTGAATAAAGCCAGTGGGCTGAGCTTCCACTTGATTTATAAAGAGATGAACTCATGAAATTAGAAGAAAACAGTGTGTAGTTTTATTGGTTACTCCTTCAAATTGTTAGATCTAAAAACAATGATCATGAAAATAAAAATGGCCGCACTGCTAGTAGCTTCGCTAGCCCTGTAATCATTTTCATCATTTAAAATCTTTCCAAAATTGACTAAATACCTGCTGGCATTGTACTGTTAGTTCAAACAAATATTCCTATGATAAATTAAGATATATAATTAGACTCAGAGCAGAGTTGCTTAGGAGGGAGCTTTCAGGTCTACAGTAGTGAGTGTTAAGGTCTGAGCTGCAGCGCCCGCAGCTCAGGGCTCGCCGGAGGGCGGGTGGAGGCGAATTTCTGTTGGCAGGGGAGGAAGCCTGATGGCCACCACTGGGCTCACGTGTGAGCTCAGTCTTGTCTGGCTGGGGAGGAGGGGGTGTGCAAAAGCGGTCAAGCCCAGCTGCCGGCAGCCTGTAATCCAGCCTGCGGAAGAGCAGGAACCCCGGAAGGGGTGGAGACCAGCCCTTGAGCAAGGGCGCAGGAGCACAGCCTTGCCCTGCCCATGGAACTGAGGCTTGTGGCCTGACTTGGGAGCCGGCTCCTCCCGTGAGGGTGGAGCCAAAAGCCCAGAACAGGCGGAGTTCCGCTACTGAGCATGGACACGCAGTCCTGCCCAGCCGGTAGAGCCAAGACTAGCAGCCGTTCCATGAGTGGGCTCCTCCTGCAAGGGCGGGGCAAAAGCCAGGAAACAGGCAGAGAACCGCAGCTGAGCTAAAGTGCTCACCACTGCCCTCAGGGCCGAGCATAATGCCACCCATGTGGGCGGGGCAAAGGCCAAGGCCACCAAGGCTTGTGCACCCGAGCACGTGATCACAGCCAGTCCCATGAAAGAGAGGTGGAAACCACAGCAACAGCTCCAGTGGGCAGGCACCAGCAATGCCAATACCCGAATGCCCTAGGCAGCAACAGAAAAGAGGGTGGCGGGATTGCAGACTGACCATACCTAGGGAAGAGGCCATACACAGTGGACTCCAGTCACCAAAACCTTCATTTACACAGAGAAAATGCGAAGGCAAAGAAATGCAACACAAATGAACAAAGAGAATTCCCCAGAAAAGGACCTAAATGAATCAGATATAACCAAATTACCAGATACAGAGTTTAAAATAACGATTGTGAGAATGCTCAAAGATATTAGAACAACAATAGATGGCCATTACGAACACCTAAATAGATAGCAAATATAAAATAAGACACTGAAATAATAAAAAAGAATCAGAAATGACAAATACAGTATCTGAAAGAAAGAACACAATGGAAGGAATTAAAAGCAGGATGAATGAAGCTGAGAATCGAATCAGCGAGTTAGACGACAGGATAAATAAAGGCAAGGAAGCAGAGCAGAAAAAAGAAAAGAGACACAAAAAGTCTGAGGAAACTCTAAGAGAGCTCTGTGACAACATGAAGAGAAATAACATCCGCATCATAGGGGTTCCTGAAGAAGAAGAGAAAGAACAAGGAATAGAGACTTTGGTCAAGCATATCATAGCTGAAAACTTCCCTCAATTAAGGCAGGAAAACATCTCACATATTCAGGAAGCACAGAGAACTCCATTCAGGAGAAACCCAAAGAAATCTACACCAAGACACATCATAATTAAAATACCAAAGCTAAGTGATAAAGAAAAAATATTAAAAGCTGCTACACAAAAAAAGACTATCACGTACAAAGGAGCCCCCATAAGGATGACTTCTGACTACTCAACAGAAACACTTGAGGCCAGAAGGGAATGGCAAAAAATATTCAAAGTAATGCAGAACAAGAGCCTACAACCAAGACTACTTTATCCAGCAAGGGTATCATTTAAAATTGAAGGAGAAATAAAAAGCTTTACAGACAAAAAAAACCTCAAGAAATTCACTACAACCAAACCAAGGCTGCAAGAAATGCTAAGGGGCCTGTTGTAAACAGATCAAAGGAGAAAAAGAATATAGTAAAAGAGGAATACAATTTTAAAGAATAAAATGGCAATAAACAATTACATATCAATAATAACCTTAAATGTAAATGGACTAAATGATCCGATCAAAAGACATAAGGTAGCTGCGTGGATAAGAAAACAGGACCCATACATATGCTGTCTACAAGAGACACACCTTAAAACAAAAGATGCACATAGACCGAAGATAAAGGGATGGAAAAAAATATTTCACGCAAATGGAAATGAAAAAAAAGCTGGGGTAGCAATACTTGTATCAGACAAAATGGACTTTAAAATAAAGACTATAGTAAGAGATAAAGAAGGTCACTACATAATTATAAAGGGAGCAATCCAACAGGAAAATATAACCATTATAAATATCTACGCACCTAATATAGGAGCACCTAAATATATAAAGCAGACTTTGATGGATTTAAAGGGCGAGATCAACAGCAATACTATAATAGTAGGGGATTTCAATACCCCATTAACATCATTAGATAGATGCTCAAGAAAGATAATTAACAAAGAAACAGCAGACTGAAAGGACATATTAGATCAACTCAATTTAGTAGATATCTTCAGAACCTTTCACGCTAAAACAGCAGAATATACATTCTTTTCAAGTGTTCACGGTACATTCTCTAGGATAGACCACATGTTAGGGCACAAAAGCAACCTCAACAAATTTAAGAAGATTGAAATCATATCAAGCACTTTCTCTGGTCACAATGGCATGAAACTAGAAATCAACCACAACAGAAACACTGAAAAATACTCAAACACTTGGAAACTAAATAGCATGTTATTAAATAACGAATGGGTTAACAATGAGATCAAAGAAGAAATTTAAAAATTCCTAGAAACAAACGATAATGAGCATACATCAACTCAAACTTTATGGGACACAGTGACGTCACGGAAATGGCACCGGGAAATGGCGCCGTGAGCAGTGCGTCCGAGAGATCTCCCCAAAATCTCAACAAATTTATCAACTAGAAACAGAAAAATTTATCCTCGGAGCATTCCGGAGTTCCACACAAACTGAAAGCGAAAGGACTGTTATCACTTGAATCTGAGAGATGAGGGTGTGGAGGAAGCTAACTACAGCAGGGACGTTCATTCAAGCCGCGGAGGGAGTGCGCCTGTGGTGAGTCGGCCCACACTCGGGAGCGGCAGTCTGGGCGCTGCGAGCAGCCGCCAGCGCGCCCGGTGCCGCGGTCCGGTCGCAGAGTGAGCACCGCCAGCGTCCCCAGCGGCCCGCTCACTGCGAGTGAGAGTCCCCAGCCACCGGTGCCCGGAGCACCCCATTTGCGCGCGTGCCCTGGGCGTCCCACGCGCCCAGAGCGTCCCACTGGCCCGCACACCCAGGGTGCCCCATTATCCCGCACGCCCAGTGCACCCCAGCTGCCTGCAGCGAGGTGAGCGGGAGAGGCGCCAGGGCTGTCTTTCCTACTTGGGAGATTCTCTCCGTGGGCGGGGCACCTCACCCAGCCATTCAAGCTAACAATCAAGCATTGGAGGAGGGGCGCGCGGGCAGCCTGAAATACTTTCTGGAGCACAGCTGCGGATCCAATCACTGAAATTAGCTTAACCCACGAAATCTGCGCACCCACGGGGCTCTAATTGATAAGATCTCTCTCAGTTCAGTGATCCAAGACAAGAGGCGTGATATTTTTTAGTACCTCTCGCTAAAGGGGCGGGAGCAACTTCTGATTGACAGAGCCTCCATATTCAGGAATAAATGCTAACAAGAGGGACTTGGCAGATAATAAGATCTATACTACACTAGTAGCAAGCAGCGACTAGTGCCTCTTCTTCCCAGCCAAAACAGGCTACAAAGTGTGGAAAGCCTGGGTTGAGTGGTCCAACTGAATGCTAGGCGCTGAACAGTCACCTTGACAACAATTGACTCCCAGCCCCGCCTGATTACGCTGGAGGCTCTGACTGCCAGAGCCTTTCCCAAAGCCTTGCGCTGAGTGGGGATAGAGTGGGGATTTCCTAGCTCTTTGAGCCTCTTACTCCCCAGGCAGAAGCAGTAGCAGCCTTATAGCTGGATCACCAGGCTGCTAATTCAGGAAGGGGAGACTAGGAGAGAGACTCCAGGAAAGCAAACTCTCTCATTGTTGGACCCTGCAAATGCCAACAAGCCTTGACTACCAGCAAGACTAAAGCCAATTATGTGACATTGCCATAGAATCCCATCAACTGCAAATCCCTACCTAAGTGTGACACAGGGGCAGAGCCAGGGGTACAGAGTCACCGACCAGGAAGAGGGAGAGAAAAGAAAAAGGAAGAAGTTAACCTCTCAAAATCAAGAAAAATCCACAGACTTTATAACTTGTTCCACTAATTTTTCATTGTTGTTGTTTGTTTCTTCTATCTTATTGCCTTTATTATTATTATTTCTATTTCCTCCACCTCAGTCCGTTTATTCTCTGCTCATCTTATGCTTCCCTTTTCTTGAACTACACTACCCATGAGTGTTACATTTTATTTCTTTTCTTCATCCTCACTCCCCTTTAAGGTTACACTCCAAAACACTTAACTCTCACTCTCTCCTCTTTTGTTTTTTTTGTTTTGCTTTATTTTTTTTTCTCTTCCTTCGTTTTTCTCTTTTTCTTATTTTTTCCTTTCTATTCGTTTCTTCTTTTCTCCTTTTACTTTTCCTCCCATTTAATCCTCAATCACGAACAAATTATTTAATTTGGGACTCAAGTTTTTTTGGGGGGGTTTTTTTTTCGCTTTTGTTTTTGGGGTTTTTTTGTTTATTTTTGTGGCATTTTGGGTACTTTTTATGTTGCTTTTTAACTCACTAGCATTCCTCCCAACCCAAGGTCTCCATTGTATTTAGTTTTTGCTACACTTAATACAACAGATTTTTACTTTTTATTTTTATTTTTTTTCTTCTTTATTATTTTTTTTTCTCCTTTTTTCAGGTTCCCTCTTATCCCTCTCATTATATCTCTTAGTCGACCATCACTTACAAGCAAATCATCTTATGCTTGTCTAAGATTTTCTCCTTTTTTTTTTTTTGCATTTAGTAGGTCCTTACTCCCTTTTTTTGCCCCTTGAACTCTTCACCCCAAATCAGGCCCTCCGTTATAGGCAGTTTTTGTTCCATTTAGCATAATATAATTCACAGGTCATCACGATATTTCCCTGAGGAGGGGAGAGGAGGGGAAGAGAAGAAAGAAAAAAGGGGGAAATAATAAATTATTACTGTTTTTTTTTTTGTGGGGTGTTTTTTTTTTACTTTTTACTCTTTATTAATTCTAATTAGTGCTATCAACAAGACCACCCTCAGATGCCAATAAGAAAGAGGAAATCGATTATTATGGATACAAAAGATAGAGAGGTAACACAAATAGATGTGGAAAAATCTATGGAGAAAAGATTTAACATATTGGAAGCCTTGGAGCTAAATGACAGAGAATTTAAAATAGAAATCTTAAAAATACTCAGATATACAAGAAAACACAGAAAGGCAATTTAGGGAGATCAGAAAACAACTCAATGAACACAAAGAATATATTACCAAGGAAATTGAAACTATAAAAACAAATCAAACAGAAATGAAAAACAATTCACGAGCTGAAAAACGAGGTAACAAGTTTAGCTAACAGAACAGCCCAGATAGAAAATAGGATTAGTGAAATAGAAGACAAGGCACTTGAGGCACAACAAAAAGAAGAAGAAAGAGACTCAAAAATAATAAAAAACGAGAAAGCCCTACAGGAATTGTCTGACTCCATCAGAAAGAATAACATAAGAATAATAGGTATATCAGAGGGAGAAGAGAAAGAAAATGGAATGGAGAATATACTCAAACAAATAATAAACGAGAACTTCCCAAGCCTGTGAAAAGAACTAAAGCCTCAAATTCAAGAAGCAAACAGAACACCGAGTTTTCGTAACCCCAACAAACCCACTCCAAGGCACATCATAATGAAGATGACACAAACCAATGACAAAGAAAAAATTCTCAAGGCAGCCAGGGAAGAGTACAACATATAAAGGAAGGCCTATTAGATTATCATCAGATTTCTCAGCAGAAACTCTACAAGCTAGAAGAGAGTGGACCCCAATATTTAAAGCCCTGAAAGAGAGGAACTTTCAGCCAAGAATACTATACCCATCAAAGCTATCCTTCAAGTACAAAGGAGATATAAAAACATTCACAAATACCAAAAAGATGAGAGAATTTATCAGCAGAAAGCCCCCACTCCAGGAAATACTAAAGGGAGTTTTCCAACCAGATTCAAAGAACAAAAGAAAACAAAACCACAAGTAACAGCTCCACCAAGAACACAATAAAACCAAACTTAAACTGTGACAACAAAACAAAAAAAAGGGGGGAGAAGGATGGAGATTAACAGTAGCAAAGGACGATGAAGTGCAGAAATACTCATAAGATAGGGTACTACAATGAATATGGTAGGTACCCTTTTCATTACTTAATGGTAACCACCCTTGAAAAAAACCACCACAAAAACACTTGACTTAAAAAAGGTAGCAACAGAGGAAAAAGTATGGAATACAAACAAACAAAAACAAATGATAGAAAAACAAAAGAGAAGAATCAAACAAGATACAAAACTAACAGAAAGCAATTTATAAAATGGCAATAGGGAACCCACAAGTGTCAGTAATTACACTAAATGTAAATGGATTAAACTTACCAATAAAAAGACACAGAGTAGAAGAATGGATTAAAAAACAAAATCCAGCTATATGCTGCCTACAAGAAACACATCTAAGCAACAAGGATAAAAACAAATTCAAAGTGAAAGGCTGGAAAACAATACTCCAAGCAAACAACACCCAAAAAAAAGCAGGTGTAGCAATACTCATATCTAATAATGCTGACTACAAGACAGAAAAAGTACTCAGAGACAAAAATGGTCATTTCATAATGATTAAGGGGAAGTTGAATCAAGAAGACATAACAATCCTTAATATATATGCACCAAACCAAGGAGCACCAAAATATATAAGACAGCTACTTATTGACCTTAAAACAAAAACTAACAAAAATACAATCATACTTGGAGACCTCAATACACCGCTGACGGCTCTAGATCGGTCATCCAAACAGAGAATCAATAAAGATATAGTGGCCTTAAACGAAATACTAGAACACCTGGATATGATAGGCATCTACAGGACACTTCATCCCAAAGCAACAGAGTATACATTTTTCTCTAGTGTACATGGAACATTCTCAAGAATTGACCATATGTTGGGCCACAAAGACAACATCAGCAAATTTAGAAAAATTGAAATTGTACCAAGCATATTCTCTGATGATAAAGCCTTGAAACTAAAATTCAACTGCAAAAAAGAGGGGAAAAAATCCACAGAAATGTGGAAACTAAACAACATACTTCTAAAAAATGAATGGGTCAAAGAAGAAATAAGCGCAGAGATCAAAAGATATATACAGACAAATGAAAATGAAAATACGACATATCAGAATCTCTGAAATGCAGCAAAAGCAGTAATAAGAGGAAAGTTCATATCACTTCAGGCCTATATGAACAAACAAGAGAGAGCTCAAGTAAACCACTTAACTTCACACCTTAAGTAACTAGAAAAAGAAGAACAAAGACAACCCAAAACCAGCCGAAGAAAGGAGATAATAAAAATCAAAGCAGAAATAAATGAAATAGAGAACAGAAAAACTATAGAAAAAATCAATAAAACAAGGAGCTGATTCTCTGAAAAGATCAACAAAATTGACAAACCCTTGGCAAGACTCACCAAGGAAAAAAGGCACAGGACTCAAATAAATAAAATCCAAAATGAAAGAGGAGAGATCACCACAGACATCATAGATATACAAAGAATTATTGTAGAATACTATGAAAAACTATATGCCACCAAATACAATAATCTAGAAGAAATGGATAAATTCCTAGAACAATACAACCTTCCTAGACTGAGTCATGAAGAAGCAGAAAGCCTAAACAGACCAATCAGCAGGGAGGAAATAGAAAAAACTATTAAAAACCTCCCCAAAAATAAAAGTCCAGGCCCAGACGGTTATACTAATGAATTCTATCAAACATTCAAATAAGACTTGGTTCCTATTCTACTCAAAGTCTTCCGAAAAATTGAAGAAGAAGCAATACTTCCAAACACATTTTATGAGGCCAACATAACCCTCATACCAAAACCTGGCAAGGATGGCACAAAGAAAGAAAACTACAGACCAATATCTCTAATGAATACAGATGCTAAAATACTAAACAAAATACTGGCAAACCGAATACAACAACATATTAAAAAAATAATACATCATGATCAAGTGGGATTCATCCCAGAATCTCAAGGATGGTTCAACATACGCAAAACGGTTAACGTAATACACCATATCAACAAAAAAAAGAACAAAAACCACATGATCTTATCAATAGATGCAGAAAAGGCTTTTGATAAAATACAACACAATTTTATGTTTAAGACTCTCAACAAAATGGGTATAGAAGGAAAATATCTCAACATGATAAAGGCCATATATGATAAACCATCAGCCAACATCCTATTAAACGGCATAAAACTGAGGACTTTCTACCTTAAATCAGGAACAAGACAGGGTTGTCCACTCTCTCCACTCTTATTTAACGTGGTGCTAGAAGTTCTGGCCAGAGCAATCAGACAAGACAAAGAAATAAAAGGCATCCATATCGGAAAAGAAGAAGTAAAGGTATCACTTTTTGCTGATGATATGATCCTATACATCGAAAACCCGAAGGACTCCACAAAAAGATTATTAGAAACAATAAACCAATACAGTAAGGTCGCAGGATACAAAATTAACATACAAAAGTCCATAGCCTTTCTATATGCAAACAATGAAATATTAGAAAACGAACTCAAAAAAATAATCCCCTTCACGATTGCAACAAAAAAAATAAAATACCTAGGAATAAACATAACAAAGAATGTAAAGGACCTATATAACGAAAACTACAAGGCATTATTAAGAGAAATATAAAAAGACACAATGAGATGGAAAAATATTCCTTGTTCTTGGATAGGAAGAATAAATATAATTAAAATGGCCATATTGCCCAAAGCAATATATAAATTTAATGCAATTCCCATCAAAATTCCTATGACATTTTTTAAAGAAATGGAACAAAAAATCATCAGATTTATATGGAACTATAAAAAACCCCGAATAGCCAAAGCAATCCTAAGGAAAAAGAATGAAGCTGGGGGCATTACAATACCTGACTTTAAAGTATATTATAGAGCCACGATAATCAAAACAGCATGGTATTGGCAGAAAAATAGACACTCAGACCAATGGAACAGAATAGAAAGCCCAGAAATAAAACCACATATATATGGTCAAATAATCTTTGATAAAGGGGCCAACAACACACAATGGAGAAAAGAAAGCCTCTTCAACAAATGGTGTTGGGAAACTGGAAAGCCACATGCAAAAGAATGAAACTCGACTACAGCCTGTCCCCATGTACTAAAATTAATTCAAAATGGATCAAAGACCTAAATATAAGACCTGAAACAATAAAGTACATAGAAGAAGACATAGGTACTAAAATCATGGACCTGGGTTTTAAAGAACATTTTATGAACTTGACTCCAATGGCAAGAGAAGTGAAGGCAAACATAAATGAATGGGACTACATCAGAATAAAAAGTTTTTGCTCAGCAAGAGAAACTGATATCAAAATAAACAGACAGCCAACTAAATGGGAAATGTTATTTTCAAACAACAGCTCAGATAAGGGCCTAATATCCAAAATTTACAAAGAACTCATAAAACTCAACAACAAATAAACCAACAATCCAATAAAAAAATGGGAAGAGGACATGAACAGACACTTCTCCCAGGAAGAAATACAAATGGCCAACAGATATATGAAAAGATGCTCAGCTTCATTAGTTATTAGAGAAATGCAAATCAAAACTACAATGAGATACCACCTCACCCCTGTTAGATTAGCTATTATCAACAAGACGGGTAATAGCAAATGTTGGAGAGGCTGCGGAGAAAAGGGAACTCTCATCCACTGTTGGTGGGACTGTAAAGTCCCATTATGGAGGAAAGTATGGTGGTTCCTCAAAAAACTGCAAATAGAACTACCTTATGAACCAGCAATCCCTCTACTGGGTATATACCCCAAAACCTCAGAAACATTGATACATAAAGACACATGTAGCCCCATGTTCATTGCAGCACTGTTCACAGTGGCCAGGACATGGAAACAACCAAAAAGCCCTTCAATAGAAGACTGGATAAAGAAGATGTGGCACATATACACTATGGAATACTACTCAGCCATAAGAAATGATGACATCAGATCATTTACAGCAAAATGGTGGGATCTTGATAACATTATAAGGAGTGAAATAAGTAAATCAGAAAAAAACAAGAACTACATGATTCCATACATTGGTGGAACATAAAAACAAGACTAAGAGACATGGACAAGAGTGTGGTGGTTACCAGGGGTGGGGGGAGGGAGGACATAGGAGGGAGGGAGGGAGAGATTTAGGGGGAGTGGGAGGGGCACAGAGAACTAGATAGAGGGTGACGGAGGACAATCTGACTATGGGCGAGGGGTATGCAACATAATTTAATGACAAGATAACCTAGACATGTTTTCTTTGAATATATGTACCCTGATTTATTAATGTCATCCCATTAAAATTAATAAAAATTTATTTTAAAAAAATTTGTGGGACACAGCAAAAGCAGTCCTGAGCGGGGAGTTTATTGCATTACAGGCATACCTCAAAAAGCTAGAAAAAGCTCAAATAAACAACTTGACCCTGCATCTAAAAGAACTAGAAAAAGAACAGCAAGTAAAGACCAGAGCTAGTAGAAGGAAGGAAATAATAAAGATCAGAGCAGAAATAAATGACATAGAGGCTAAAGAAACAATACAGAGGATCAATGAAACCAGAAGCTGGTTCTTTGAAAAGGTAAGCAAGATTGATGAACCTTTAACCAGACTCACCAAGAAAAAAAGAGAGAGGACTCAATTAAATAAAATTAGAAAACGAGAGTGGAGAAATAACAATTGACACAACAGAAATACAAAATATTGTAAGAAAATACTATGAAGAACTGTATGCCAAAAAACTAGACAACCTAGATGAAATGGACAAATTCCTTGAAACATATAATCTTCCAAAAATTAATATGGAAGAATCAGAAAACCTAAACAGACCAGTTACAACAAATGAGATTGAAACAGTTATCAAAAAACTCCCCAAAAAGAAAAGTCCTGGGCCTGATGGCTTTACAAGTGAATTCTACCAAATATTCAAAGAAGAACTAACTCCTATCCTTCTCAAGCTATTTCAAAAAATTCAAGAAGAAGGAAGATTTCCAAGCTCCTTTTATGAGGCGAGCATAATTCTGATTCCAAAACCAGCCAAAGACAACACAAAGAAAGAAAATTATAGGCCAATATCCCTGATGAATTTAGATGCAAAAATCCTCAACAAAATATTAGCAAACCGGATCCAGCAATATATGAAAATAATCATACAGCATGATCAAGTGGGATTTATCCTTGGAGACAAGGCTGGTACAATATTTGCAAATCAATCAATGTGATTCATCACATAAACAAAAGGAAGGAGAAAAACTACATGATAATTTCAATAGATGCAGAAAAAGCATTTGATAAAATCCAATACCCATTCATGATCAAAACTCTCAGCAAAGTGGAAATACAGGGAACATACCTCAACATGGTAAAGGCATGACCTTTACCTATGACAAACCCACAGTCAATATCATACTCAATGGGCAAAACTTAAAAGCAATCCCCTTAAGATCAGGAACAAGGCAGGGGTTCCCCCTCTCACCACTCTTATTCAACATAGTTCTGGAAGTCCTAGCCACAGCAATCAGACAAGAAAAAGTAATAAAAGGTATCCAAATTGGAAAAGAAGAAGTAACACTATCATTATTTGCAAATGACATGATATTGTATATAGAAAATCCTAAAGTCACAGTCAAAAAACTACTAGACCTGATGAATGAATTCAGCAAGGTGGCAGGATATAAAATCAATACTCAGAAATCAGAGGCATTTTTATACACTACCAATGAACTGTCAGAAAGAGAAATTAAGGAAGCAATTCCCTTTACCATTGCAAGCAAAAAAGTAAAGTACCTAGGAATAATTTTAACCAGGGAAATTAAAGACTTGTACTCGGAAAATTATAAAACATTGATAAAAGAAATCAGGGAAGATACAAACAAGTGGAGGCGTATACCGTGCTCATGGTTAGGAAGAATAAACATCATTAAAATGTCTATATTACCCAAAGCAATTTATAGATTCAATGCAATATCGATTAAAATACCAATGTCTTACTTCAAAGATATAGAACACATATTCCAAAAATTTATATGGAACCAAAAAAGAACATGAATAGCCTCAACAATCTTGAAAAGAATAAAGTGGGAGGTATCACACTTTCAGATATCAAGTTATATTATAAGGCCATTGTACTCAAAACAGCCTGGTAGTGGCATACGAACAGGCATATAGATCAATGGAACAGAACTGAGAACCCAGAAATAAACCCACACTTTCATGGACAACTGATATTTGACAAAGGAGGTAAGAGCATACATTGGAGTAAAGACGGCCTCTTCAACAAATGGTATTGGGGAAACTGGACAGCTACCTGCAAAAAAATGAAACCAGACCACCAACTTACACCACTCACAAAAATAAACTCAAAATGGATAAAAGACTTATATGTAGGCCATAAAACCATAAGCATCTTAGAAGAAAACATAGGCAGTAAGCTCTCTGACATCTGTCGCAGCAATATATTTGCTGATTTGTCTCCACGGGCAAGTGAAACAAAAGACAGGATAAACAAATGGGACTTTATCAAACTAAAAAGCTTCTGCACAGCTAAAGACAATAAGAACAGAATAAAAAGACAAACCACACAATGGGAGAATATATTTGACAATGCGTCTGATAAGGGGTTAATAACCAAAATTTATAAAGAACTTGTAAAACTTAATACCAGGAAGACAAACAATCCAATCCAAAAGTGGGCAAAAGAAATGAATAGACACTTCTCCGAAGAGGACATACAGATGGCCAACAGGCATATGAAAAAATGCTCAACATCACTAATCATTAGAGAAATGCAAATTAAAACCACAATGAGATGTCACCTCACACCAGTCAGAATGGCGCTCATCAATAAAATAATGCAGAGTAAGTGCTGGCGAGGATGTGGAGAAAAGGGAACTCTCCTGCACTGCTGGTGAGAATGCAGACTGGTGCAGCCACTGTGCAAAACAGTATGGAGATTCCTCTAGAAGTTAAAAATCAAACTTCCTTTTGACCCAGCTATACCACTGTTAGAATATATCCCAAGAACACCATAGCACTGTTTGAAAAGAAGAAATGCACCCCCATGTTTATGGCAGCATTGTTCACAATAGCAAAGATCTGGAAACAGCCCATGTGTCCGTCAGAGGACGAGTGGATTAAAAAGCTTTGGTATAACATGCAGCTCCATGTTCATTGCAGCATTGTTCACAGTGGCCAGGACATGGAAACAACCAAAAACCCCATCAATAGATGACTGTATAAAGAAGATGTGGCACATATACACTATGGAATACTACTCAGCCATAAGAAATGATGACATCGGATCATTTACAGCAAAATGGTGGGATCTTGATAACATTATACGAAGTGAAATAAGTAAATCAGAAAAAACCAGGAACTGCATTATTCCATACGTAGGTGGGACATAAAAGTGAGACTAAGACACATTGATAAGAGTGTGGTGGTTACGGGGGGAGGGGGGAAAGGGAGAGGGAAAGGGGGAGGGGGAGGGGCACAAAGAAAACTAGATAGAAGGTGACAGAGGACAATCTGACTTTGGGTGATGGGTATGCAACATAACTGAACAACAAGATAACCTGGACATGTTATCTTTGAATATATGTATCCTGATTTATTGATGTCGCCCCATTAAAAAAATTAAATTAAATTAAATTTTAAAAAAAAGCTTTGGTATATATATACTATGGAATACTACTCAGCTATAAGAAATGATGACATCAGATCTTTTACAACAACATGGATGGACCTTGATAACATTATACTGAGCGAAATAGGTAAATCAGAAAAAACTAAGAACTATATGATTCCATACATAGGTGGGACATAAAAATGAGACTCAGAGACATGGACAACAGTGTTGGGGTTACAGTGTGGGGGGGAGGAGAGGGAGGGGGTTGGGGGAGGGGAGTGGCACAAAAAAAACAGTTAGAAGGTGACGGAAGACAATTTTATCAATGTCACCCCATTAAAATTAATCCAAAAAAAAAAAAAAGAATGTGTCTCACGGCTAATTCAGGCAGTTAGAATAATAGTATAAGGATGCTAATTCTGCTTCTCAGGCCACATCCTGCAAAAGGGGCCCCAAGCAAATTGGTGATTTGGCTCCTCTGATTTTGCCAATTGGATTTAAAAAAATAATAGGTCAGGAATGCCCTGAAATGGAACTAACAATACATGAGCATAAATTTAAAGGACTTTTAGATACTGGAGCTGATATATCTGTTATTGCTAAGCTACACTGGCCTCCTTCCTGGCCCACTCATGCAGCAGCCACAGAATTACAAGGTATAGGGCAGAGTAAATCCCCTCAACAAAGTTCTAGTTTTCTACATTGGGAAGATTAAGAAGGTCATTCTGGATTTTTTAAGCCTTATGTGCTCCCTGGATGGCCAGTTAATTTGTGGCATAGAGATGTTTTGAAAAATATGGGAGCGTTGCTTGTCAGTCCTAATGGTTTAGTCAGTACTCAGATGCTTGATTGGGGATTTTTGCCCACCAAGGGTCTAGGGAAAGAACAGCAAGGAATTCTCACCCCCATAGAAGTGGCACCCAATACCAGAAGGTATGGATTAGGATATCAAAATTTAGCATAAGGGCCTTGGTAGCTCCTGCTACCTCAATAATGCATTGTGCAGACCCAATTACTTGGAAATCAGATAATCCTGTATGGGTAGACTAGACAAAAAAAAAAAAAAGATATATAACTAGGGAAATATACCTCTGAGAATATAGATAAGTACAAACATGAAAGGCAAACCTTCAGATGAATTTTCCAACTTCTATCTGATTTATTCCATGCTGATAGAAACATCAAGTCCACTGTTCCAAAGACATGTAGCTATTCACATTCTGATTATGGTTGTTATTTGTAAGTTTTTGAGGACCAACACAATTAGAGTAGAATTATGAGGAATAGTCAAAATTACTCATATGTCTTCAAACTGTACCTGATGCAATACTTGAAGATCCATAAATATCACAATTTTCACACAGATTTACAGATGGACATCAGTAGATAAAAACAGATCTAAAGCTAGAGATATCAACTGGTTCTATGACATAAAGGTGACACTCAGGCTGCCTATCAAGGATTATCAGTCACAAGTGATCACCGGACACAGGAGTGGTTGGTGGAAGTGACCTCTGGGAAGTTGGGCCACCAGAAAGCTACATATTAAAACTCTTGTTACTTGGCTAAAAGAGAGGAAAATTTAAAGAAACAATGTTCAGGTTACCACCCTTACATCAAATGATCACAGAAAGATATCCTGTAACAGAAAGGATTTGCAGTAGATACACTTAAAGAATAACATTGGATCAAGGAAGGGTGAATGCATGGCCACTGTTACACATGATTTGTGGACTGCTCTGGTAATAGGTACCACGATTACAGAACTATTGTATAGGGCTCTTCACTAGGCTCACCGTGACTTTAAACAGTATTAAAGCACCATTGTGCAGGTAAGGCAGAGCTTAAGGGTCACGTTAACTAGATGTATCATTTTGATCAGAAACTGTAACTATCACTCACTCACCTTTAGATGCTTTGAGATTAGATTTCTTACTGACTCCTTGCTATAGGTCATAAAACTCATAAATATTTTATTATAAAATTCTCTGAAAGATATACACAGTAAATAAAATCATTTGTTTTAATACCTAGGCTTCTAAATGTTTCTGAAATATTAATTTTCAAATCTTTAAGAATAAGAGCTCAATAACAAGTTATGGATAGTTGAATTTTTATTATATATTTGAACATGAACAAAAACACATGAAAAGACTCGCCCTCAAATGTAAACATTTTATGTACATTTGGCTCTAACAAAAAACTGGTTACGCTAAAAATCAGAGACTTAAGGGTTTAGAAAAATAAAGGACATTTTTTAAATACTACATAGTATATACATTCTTGGAATTTTATTAAGTTAAGTATCAGAATCTCCACCTAGTTTTCCATATCCAGCCTATTTCTGCCTGTATAACCACATTGAAACTGTCTCCACTCCACAGGCAGCAGTTATAGCTCTAATCAGCACTGAGTTCAGTCTGGACTTTTAACAACACCTCCACTGGTAGGGCCTCTGGACCTTAACAACGCCCCATCATTTGGTCTGACTTCATCGCTGCTTTTATCAAAAGCAAAGGACTGGCCCTGGCCAGTTGGCTCGGTGGTAGAGCATCGGCCAGGCGTGCAGAAGTCCTGGGTTCGATTCCCGGCCAGGGCACACAGGAGAAGCGCCCAATGCTTCTCAAGCCCTCCCCCTCTCCTTCCTCTCTGTCTCTCTCTTCCCCTCCCGCAGCTGAGGCTCCATTGGAACAAAGATGGCCCAGGCACTGGGGACGGCTCCTTGGCCTCTGCCCCAGGCGCTAGAGTGGCTCTGGTCGCAACAGAGCGACGCCCCGGAGGGGCAGAGCATCGCCCCCTGGTGGGCATGCCGGGTGGATCCCGGTTGGGCGCATGCGGGAGTCTGTCTGACTGTCTCTCCCCGTTTCCAGCTTCAGAAAAATACAAAAAAAAAAAAGAAGCAAAGGACTGTCCGAGATGGACCTGGCTGATCCACTCCCACCTATTTTAAGCCACAGAATACCAACAGGACAGCAGACTTGCCCTCCTTTGGACCCCCATCTCTAGTTATCTATCCTGACAGTCATGTTTTCATAACCTTTCAAGGTTGGTCTCCCAGCGTCTTATCATAGCTCACCTGATCAGCGTTTAGTCCTCTGAGTAGAGATTCAGACTAAGCAACTGTAAAACCAGTGAGGCAGTATCTCATTAACCTAGGGCTCTGAGGTCTAAATGTCATGGTCTATTTGATTATCTAGATAATAAAAAAGAAAAACAGTCTAATATTAATAGAATTGGCAATCATTGCTTCATAGGATCAGAGCTGCCCTCTGATTTGGAGGCTGAATGGAGCTTGAGTGCTTGTATTTGATAGTAAGTGACTCAGGAACATACCTTCCTTCCCCTTTCAGTCTCCTGGTTAGTATCCAAAGGTGACAAAGTGCTCATTTATCCCAATACCAAGCTATTTTGTTTCCTTTTTTTTGCAACTAAGCATATCTTTGAGATTAGGTCTGTTCTTGCCTTTGCAAAAACAGTCTTTTTTAGCTAAAGAGCTTATCAAGGAAATGAAAAAAAAAGCAGCAAAATGATTAAATGATTCACTTTTCTATATTGTTAAAAAAAAAATTTCTCCTGAGTTCACCTGTGAGAAGCCAATGAATCCCAATTCTCCATAGAAGTGACTGAGTTAAGAGACAACAATGAAATATAGGATAATTCCTTTATAAACATAAGGGGTATTACACCCTAAATTAAATAACAACAAGAATAGAGCCAACCCCACAGTGTGCACACTTCCAGTAAAGTTTTATGCATTCCATTCTAAGCTCCTAGCCCTAGGTAAATACACACTCATAGGTGGAAACAAGCTATGTTTAGCACCAGAAGCAGCATCACAGTTCGTTAACAGAAAAAAAGCAAAAAATGGTTAGGTAAATGAAGATCACAACGTAAAATGAACTGGTGATGAACTGTTATGAAGGCATGTAAGTGGGGTTTACAATATTTTAACTAGGAAGCCCCCAATTGCATTAAACTAATGACCCACCAAAAAACCTAAGCAACCACTCAAACAAAACACATCCCTTGTGACTATAAACTCATGAAGAATTTGTACTCCATGGCTCTCAGTCTCGGTGGTTTTCAAAGTGAGGTGTGAGCCGTGTTAGGTAGCTTCGCTGACCTCTCCATCTTGAGTGGCTGCCAGCTCGGGAACATCATTCATCCTCAGAACTTCTGCATACAGCAAGTAATTATGGAGACTTCTGGGAAGTGGCAGCTGACAGATGAAACTGTCAGATCGTAGCTGGTCTGGTGCTAGACTGGACCGAATTTCCAAACGACAAAGGTGGGCCAGGGATGGAACAGTGGCTGGAGAGACAAACCAAACAAGGAAGATGAAAAATTCTTAAACATTAAGGTAAATGCTTTTTACCCGTTTCTATGTAGTAAAAGAGAAGTGATGTGTTACTTAGACTTACTTTTAAAAGATGACTTGTTGTGCCGCAATGACCACAATAAACTTTGTTTTACAGCCTTCACCTGATTCCTCAGAACTCAGTTGCTGGCCACACAAAGTCAACACCCAGGGTCATATAAAAATAAATGTTCAAATTCTAAAAATATGGCAATAACAGTTGGGGCTTAACAAATGGATGAGCTAACCTTAGAAATGATAGCTCAATGCAGCAAATGTTGCATCCTTCTTCACTCTGTCTTTTTGTACATGGTGTCCAGACCTACTACATTAGTGAATAAATGTGTAGCCTACAAAAGTTTTCCTCCTCTTACCCGTGACACAGAATGAAATTTTAAAACGAGCACAGAGAGAAAAGTGCCCACCATGGTATATACCCATACACTTCACATACATTTCTCTTTTTACTTCATTACCCTATGAGGTATATGTTACCTTGCTTTCAGAGATAAGAAAACAGAGGTTTAAAAAGAGGTTTAAGTAACTTTTCAAAGGTCATACATCTAGTGTGTGGTAGAGCTAGGATTCAAATTCAAGTGCACCTGACCCCAAAGCATGTGTTTGTACGCATGCACACACACTGAAACCACTGCTGCCAAAAGCTAAGTACCAATTAAAGGATAGTCCACACGCACTTCTGGACTATGATAGTAGTCCCATTTTCCATGATGAAACGTGTTAACTCATGAAGTTAAGGTTCATAGAAAGTGAGAGTACTAAAAACAGGTAGTGGTTTTATGTGAATCAAATGTAACGCTTTTATTAGTTCAAGAAATCTTGTATAAATCCCCATGGAATGTAACAATAATTAACTGAGGAGGATCACAGCAACAAAGACAAATAGTATCAAAAGCCCAGCTGATACCAGATCAGCTAGAATGACTCCAAGTCTAGGGTTCCTTAAACTGTAACACCCCACAGGGCCTCAGACATACTAATTCTCTAACATCTTCAACATCTTCTAAACCACTGAAGTTAACCCATCATTTTACATTTTAGTTTAAGCATATTGGTTTAAGTTTAGGTTAGTTTAGTTTATTCAGAGTCTGGAAAACTCAAACCATAGTGTTTCAGAATGCCAAATAAGAAGAGCAAAAGAGCCTGACCAGGTGGTGCCACAGTGAATACAGCATCGGCCTGGGACGCAGAGGACTCAGGTTCAAAACCCTGAGGTCACCAGCTTGACCGCGGGCTCATCCGTTTGAGCACAGGCTCACCAGCTGGAGCGCAGGGTCACTGCTTGAGTGTAGGATCATAGACTTGACCCCATGGTCCAGGGGTAGTCAACCTTTTTATACCTACCACCCCCTTTTGTATCTGTTAGTAGTAAAATTTTCTAACCGCCCACCAGTTCCACAGTAATGGTGATTTATAAAGTAGGGAAGTAACTTTACTTTATAAAATTTATAAAGCAGACTTATAGCAAGTTAAAGCATATAATAATAATTACTTACCAAGTACTTTATGTCAGATTTTCGCTAAGTTTGGCAGAATAAATCTTTATAAAACAACTTACTATAGTTAAATCTTTTTATTTATACTTTGGTTGCTCCGCTACAGCCCACCATGAAAGCTGGAACACCCGCTAGTGGGCGGTAGGGACCAGGTTGACTGCCACTGCCATGGTCGCTGACTTGAGCCCAAGGTCACTGGCTTGAGCAAGGGGTCACTGGCTCAACTGGAGCTCCCCTCGCCCCAACCCCCTGTTCAAGGCACATATGAGAAAGCAATCAATGAACAACTAAGGTGCCACAACAAAGAATTGATGCTTCTCATATATCTCCCTTCCTGTCTGTCTGTCCCTATCTGTCCCTCTCTCTGTCCCTCTCTCGCTTAAAAAAATAAAAAGCAAAAGATTTATCTGATTTTGTATATAAAACTTGAGTCTAGGAAAAGATGAGTATTTTCTTAAACCATGAGTTATAGACTCCCCCATTATAAATAAGACCACAGCATCTATAATATGCAGCACTGTTTTCATATCCGTATCTTGTTTAAATTTTACCGTTCTGTGAACTTAAGAGAAGAATCATCATTCTCACTTCTAAGAAGGAAAACACAGGCAAAGGGAGCTCTGGAGGAATATTCAGGAATACATATGGAGAGCATACTCAAACTACAAAACCCCAGTTTCCAAGGAGTAAGCGGGTTTAACTGCAACAAGTAGGTTGACTGTGTGCAACTACCGTATATTACATATAAGGAAGCCTTCTTACCCAATGAGTTCAGGAAGAGTATCTTGTCCTAATGTCACTGGGCATGCACAAATGTAATAAAAATTTTGGAATGAGCATAACTGATTTTTGGTAAGCACACAACTCAACTGGTAGGGTGTAATGCCAGTGGCCAAGGCCAGGCAGGTTCATACTGGATTCGGGCAGATGGTAGAGAAACTGCAGAAGCCAGAAAGCGTAGGGCCATACCTGTTTATTGGAGGCTCGCAAGGACAGGTGAGCAAATAAACAACAAAAGGGAAAGAGCTGATAAACAGAGGAAAACCTGCTATTTGCAGTAAGGGCAGGGAGCAAGGAAAACTGCACCTCACGGTTGTGGGAGAGCGATCTGGGAGAACTGCCGCCCAGGGGAAGCATCCACAGCCTTATACAGGCTGTGCACACATGCCACTGCCAGGTGCTCATGCACTAATCAAGCAAAGTGCTTGCAGCCGGTAAACCCAAAAGCAAGGCTAACACAGCTGCCCCACATAGGGAAAAGAATATGTTGGCATCAGCTGCAAATACTGATCAAGCCATGGACACATTTGGATGAGAATGATAGAGGAACTGACAAGGCAAGTGTAATAATGCCTGTGGCCAAGGCCAGGCAGGTCCACCCGGGATTTGGGCAGATGATAGAGAAACTGCAGAGCCAAAAAGCTGGGGCCATTCCCATTTAATAGTCCCACAAGGGCAGATGCACAAACAGGCAGGGCAAAACCTCTTCTCAGGCAAATGAACAGCAAGAATGACCCCTCACAGTAGCACATAGGCAACCACAATCCGCCATCTGCAACTCGCCCTGAGCACAACTACCCATAGCCTTACACAGACTATACACAAGTGGCACTACTAATCAAGCAGTGTTTGCAGCCGGTAAAACAGCAAGACAGCCTAACACAGCTGTTTTCCCAACAAGTGCATGGGTTAAAGTGAGGTTGATTAAGAGAATTTTTAATTATATTCAGTTGGAGTTTAATATGCATCTTATGCAACTGCCATCTCTTCATTCTGGACATTTCTGTTCATGTAGATACTGATTACACACCCAGAGTCCAGATAAAGGATGGCTGTACCACCTGGAGGAGAGCTGCTCCCTCGGGGAGAAGGGGTCCTTAATGCTTTTCCAGCTTCTCCGACTTGACAGACCGCGCTGACTTAGAGCCTTCAGGCGGACTGAGGAGCATTCCCCCGGCTGCCCACACCGTTCTGCAGCGCTGACCAGCTTTTCCAGGTCCCCTGACTACACAGTAGCCCCATCTTCAAAGCTAAATAGATCACTTGCTTGTTTATGCTAATGTATGCACTTAATCATTTGGGATCAAGCCAAACTGGACCAGTACACATTTGTTATGGGAAGCTTCAGTGACCAACCCATGTTGATACTATCAAGCAACAACACACCTGATCCAAGTGATCTGACTCCAAGTCTAAGGTTCTTTAAACTGTGAAAAGCCCGAAATAATTCTCTAACACCGCTGAAACTTTCAGAAGAACTTTCCATCTACTAATAATAATAAAAAGGAAAGAGTATAGTTATTCAGATATTGGTTCCATTAATTAATTAATTGCATCATTCTTACTCGCCCCCATAAACACAGTGGATCACCGGCCTGAACAATCAGACATTAAGAACCATATTCATTTGAACTGAGGAAGTCTTTCATCTGAAGAGTATTAACACAGTGCCATCTTAGTTTATTATGTAACCCATCAGCGCCATCTCAGTTTATTAGACCAGTGAATCTAAAGGTATTTTATAATCATATATGCAGTACTTCAAAGCATACAAAATTCTTATGAAAGTTTCAGTAATATATAGTATTTCCAGATGTGCTGCCACAAGGTTAAGAGAAGACCAAGCCATGCCCTGTATGAAAAAGCCCAGAAGCTGTTGGTAAAACAGACTTTCATGAAAACCTGTTAAAACCAGATTTCAGCTTGTTAAGGGAAAGAACACCATCCAGTAATAAGACCTGTGCTGGAGTTGAGGAGCCACTATTAACTAGTTGAGGAACACTGGCAAGTCATTTAAATACTCTGATGTTCAGTCCCTCCTCTGTAAAATGGGCATGACACCTCTCTGCATCAAAAGGTTGGTTGTCTTGATAACACTATATGGAGTGAAATAAGTAAATCAGAAAAAACTAAGAACTGCATGATTCCATACATAGGTGGGACATAAAAACGAGACTAAGAGACATGGACAAGAGTGTAGTGGTGGCCTGACCTGTGGTGGCGCAGTGGATAAAGCGTCAACCTGGAAACACTGAGGTTGCCGGTTCAAAACCCTGGCTTGCCTGGTCAAGGCACATATGGGAGTTGATGCTTCCTGCTCCTCCCCCTTCTCTCTCTCTCTCTCTCCTCCCCCTCTCTAAAATGAATAAAAAAAAAAAAAAAAAAGAGTGTAGTGGTTACCAGGGGGAGGGGGAGGGGGTGGGGGAGGGGGAGGGGGAGGGGTGGGGGAGGGAGGAGAAGGAGGGAGAGGGGGGAGGGGAGGGGCACAAAGAGAACCAGATAGAAAGTGACGGAAGACAATTTGACTTTGGGTGATGGGTATGCAACATAATCAAATGTCAAAATAACCTGGAGGTGTTTTCTATGAACATATGTACCTTGACTTATTAATGTCACCCCATTAAAATTAATAAAAAAATAATAAAAAAAGAGTCTTGATACTATAAAAAAAAAGGTTGGTTGTCAATGAGGTTTAAGTTAGAACACATTAACAAAAATACTTTATAAACTATAAAATATACTAATCCAAAACAAATCCTAGACACCATCTAATCTAGTGATCTCCAAATGCTTTGACAGCACACCCAATTAATGGAAAGTCTTTAGGTACATAATCCCAATGTGTGAATGTTCATACACAAAAATATGAGTCTACTATTAATTAATACTATTTATGCTGCAAAACAAACAAAATTAAAACAATAAGCTAAAATAAGATATATATTAAATGACTTTATTTATTAAAGGCATAAAAAACTTTTGTGCTTTTGTTAAAAATACTAATTATCTTAAGAGCAAGGTGATTAAATAAGCTTTATTAATTTAAAATCAGTGATTTAGCAATTCCAGATTTGGTTCTAGATTAGGCTTTTGATACTTGGTTTTATAAGTATCAAAAGAAGATATAGCTAAAAAAAATATCTTACAAAAACATATAGGTCCAAACAGAAGTATACCATGGCTTTGTTGAAATAATCAGGATACCATCCTATACCATCTACCAATTATGCAAAAGTTTTTATCAAAATTTATCTGATATATTTCTATTTTTCCTGATATTATAAGCTTATAAGCAACTTAGAAGTTTACCTTTTTTACATTTTTATGAAAAACATTCAAATCTCATGGAAATTGTCTCCAAGTATTTTAAATGTGTCAATATGAGAGTTTTTCTGGATAACACACATTGTATTTGGCAAGAAAAAAAATAACAGTGGAAATATTTCCCAGTATCTGTTTCAAAATCATCTCCCCACAGCAGTTTCTTTCAGAAATCAGCTAAAATATCATCCTTACCTTAAAATCAATAAAATTTTTAGAACATTATTTACTAAGGTTCATACTACTGATAGCTATTTACCACCAAGAAAAAAAAAGATTAAAAAAACTAGAACAGTTGTATTTTCAAAAAAAAATACATAATTCATCTTAAAGTTCAAGGACTCTTTTATATATTGTGTCACAAGATAATGAGCAAGGCTGTGTGTGTGTAAACAATAATCATGGTCACTCCCATCCATTATAAAGTACTATAAAGAGTCTAATATATTGTAAAGGTCATGTTTTTAGAAAAGAATCCACAATTTTATTACTTAATGCAATTCTGGTTTCAACTCCTCTGGTTTCCTGTATTAGCCTATTAAGGATGAAATAAACTCATTTCATATTATCATCATTTCCTTACATTTACCAAAATGTAAGTCATTCTTCTTATTTTAACTTATTGGGTTTACATAGATTCTAGTGTCCCCTCAAATACCTCCCCCTCCCCCATGTTCCCCACCACATCCCCCTTGCCCTCCTCCCCGTAATGCCCTCCACTCGGTTTTGCTTTTCTGCTCTTATCCCATGCTATCATCCCCTTTCCCTCTGGACCCACTGATCCCAACTCTGTCTCTATTCCGTTCCTCAGTTCATATTGTTCATTGGATTCCTCAAATGAGTGAGGTCATATGATATTTTTCTTTCTCTGCCTGGTTTATTTCACTTAACATAATAGTTTCCAGGTCCATCCATGTTGTCGCAAAAAGTAAGATTTCCTTCTTTTTCATGGCCACGCAGTAGTTCATTGTGTATATATCTACCACTGCTTTTTAATTCACTTGTCCATTCACAGATACTTGGGCTGTTTCCATATCTTGGCTATGGTAAAAAAAAAAAACACTGCCATAAACATGGAAGTGCATTTCTCCTTTTGAATCACTGATGTGGTGTTCTTGGGATATATTCCTAAAAGTGGGATGGCTGGATCAAAAGGCAGTTCCATTTTTAATTTTTTGAGGAATCTCTATACTGTTTTCCACAGTGGCTGCACAAGTCTGCATTCCCACCAGCAGTGCAGGAGGGTTCCCCTTTCTCCACATCCTCGCCAGCACTTATTCTGTGTTGTTTTGTTGATGAGCGCCATTCTGACTGGTGTGAAGTGATATCTCACTGTGGTTTTAATTTGCATTTCTCTAATGATTAGCGATGTTGAACATTTTTTCATCAAGCACATTGGCCATCTGTATGTCCTCTTTGGAGAAGTGTCTATTCATTTCTTATGCGTATTTTGATTGGGTTGTTTATCGTCCTGGTGTTGAGTTTTACAAGCTCTTTATAAATTTTGGTTATTAACCCCTTATCAGATGTATTGTAAAATATGTTCTCCCATTGTGTGGTTTGCCTTTTTATTTTGTTCATATTGACTTTAGCTATGCAAAAGCTTATTAGTTTGATATAGTCCCATTTGTTAATCCTGTCCTTTATTTCCCTTGCCAGTGGAGATAAATTAGCAAATATATTGCTGCGAGTGACATCAGAGAGCTTACTGCCTATGTTTTCCTCTAGGATGCTTATGGTTTCACAACTTACATTTAAATCTTTTATCCACCCTGGCCAGTTGGCTCAGTGGTAGAGCGTCGGCCTGGTGTGCAGGAGTCCCGGGTTCTATTCCTGGCCAGGGCACACAGGAGAAGCGCCCATCTGCTTCTCCACCCCTCCCCCTCTCCTTCCTCTCTGTCTCTCTCTTCCCCTCCCGCAGCCAAGGCTCCATTGGAGCAAAGTTGGCCAGGGCACTGAGGATGGCTCTATGGCCTCTGCCTCAGGTGCTAGAATGGCTCTGGTTGCAACAGAGCAACGCCCCAGATGGGCGGAGCATCCCTCCCTGGTGGGTATGCCGGGTGGATCCCGGTCGGGCACATGCGGGAGTCTGTCTGACTGCCTCCCTGTTTCCAACTTCAGAAAAATACAAAAAAATAAAAATAAATAAATAAATCTTTTATCAATTTTCAGCTTATTTTTGTGCATGGTGTAAGTTGGTGGTCTAGTTTCATTTTTTTGCAGGTAGATGTCCAATTTTCACAACACCATTTGTTAAAGAGACTGTCTTTACTCCATTGTATGCTATTCCCTCCTTTGTCAAATATCAATTGTCCATAAAAGTGCAGGTTTATTTCTGGGTTCTCTGTTCTGTTCCATTGATCTATATGCCTGTTCTTATGCCAGTACCAAGCTGTTTTGAGTACAATGGCCTTGTAGTATAACTTGATATCAGGAAGTGTGATACCAACCACTTTATTCTTCTTTTTCAAGATTGCTGAGGCTCTTCGTGTTCTTTTCTGGTTCCATATGAATTTTTGGAATATGCGTTCTATACTTTGAAGTATGTTATTGGTATTTTAATAGGAATTGCATTGAATTTATGAATTGCTTTGCTTTAATGATGTTTATTCTTCCTAACCGTGAACATGGTATATGCTTCCACTTGTTTGTATCTTCCTTGATTTCTTTTATCAATGTTTTATACTTTTCCGAGTGCAAGTCTTTAACCTCCTTGGTTAAATTTACTGCTAGGTACGTACTTTATTTTTTTGTTGCAATAGTGAATGAAATTGTTTTCTTAATTTCTCCTTAAGACAGATCATTGTTGGTGTGTAAAAATGCCTCTGATTCCTGAGTATTAATTTTATATCCTGCCACCTTGCTGAATTCACTTATCAGATCCAGTAGTTTTTTTACTGCAACTTTAGGGTTTTCTATGTACATTATTATATCATCAGCAAATAATGATAGTTTTATTTCTTCTTTTCCAATTTGGATGCCTTTTATTTCTTCTTCTTATCTGACTACTGCGGCTCGGACTTCCAGAACTATGCTTAATAAGAGTGATGAAAGGGGCACCCCTGCCTTGTTCCTGATCTTAAGGGGATTGCTTTTAATTTTCGCCCATTGAGTATGATGTTGGCGGTGGGTCTTCCTAGATGGCCTTTACCATGTTGAGGTATGTTCTCTGTATTCCCACTTTGCTGAGAGTTTTGATCATAGATGGGTATTGGATTTTATCAAATTCTTCTTCTGCATCGATTGATACTATCATGTGGTTTTTCTCCATTTTGTTTATGTGAAAAATCACATTGATTTGTGAATATTGTACCAGCCTTGCCTCCCCAGAATAAATCCCGCTTGATCCTGATGTATGATTTTTTCATGTATTGCTGGATCCGGTTTGCTAATATTTTTTTGAGAATTTTAGCATCTAAATTCATCAGGGATATTGGCCTATGGTTTTCTTTTTTAATGTTGTCTTTGCCTGGTTTTGGGATCAGAATTATGATTGCCTCATAAAAGGAGTTTGGAAGTTTTCCCTCCTCTTTAATTTTTTGAAATAGCTTGAGAAGGTTAGGAGTTAGTTCTTCTTTAAATGTTTGGTAGAATTCTCCTCTGAAGCCATCTGGCCCAGGACTTTTGTTTGTTCAGAGTTTTTTGATAACGGTTTCAATCTCATTTGTTGTAATCGGTCTGTTTAGGTTTTCTGATTCTTCAAGATTGATTTTTGAAAGCTTATATTTTTCAAGGAATTTGTCCATTTCACCTAGGTTGTCTAATTTTTTGGCATACAGTTCTTCATAGTATTTTCTTACAATCCTTTGTCTTTCTGCTGTGTCAGTTGTTACTTCTCCACTCTCATTTCTAATTTTATTTATTTGAGTCCTCTCTCATTTTTTCTTGGTGAGACTTGCTAAGGGTTTATCGATTTTGTTTACCTTTTCAAAGAACCAGCTCTTGGTTTCATTGATCCTCTGTATTGTTTTTTTAGTCTTTATGTCATTTATTTCCGCTCTGATCTTTATTATTTCCTTCCTTCTGCTTCCTCTGGGCCTTACTTGCTGTTCTTGTTTGAGTTCTTTTAGTTGCTGGGTTAAGTAGTTTATTTGAGCTTTTTCTTGCTTCTTAATGTATGCCTATAATGTTAGGTACTCCCCTCTCAGGGCTGCTTTTGCTCTTCCCATAGATTTTGAGTTATTGTATGCGCATTTTCATTTGTTTCAAGAAATTTTTTATTTCTTACTGGATCTCATTGTTGACACATTAGTTATTTAATAACATGCTACTTAGTTTCCAAGTGTTTGAGTGTTTTTCAGTTTTTCTGTTGTAGTTGACTTTCAGTTTAATGCCATCATGGTCATAATAGATGTGTGATATGATTTCAATCTTCTTAAATTTGTTGAGACCACTTTTGTGCCCTAACATGTGGTCTATCCTAGAGAATGTACCATGAGCACTTGAAAAGAATGTATATCCTGCTGCTGCTTTAGGGTGAATGGCTCTGAGATATCTTTTAAATCTAGTTGATCTAGTATGTCCCTTAATTCTGCTGTTTCTTTGTTAATTTTCTTTCTTGAGGATCTACCCACTGATATTAGTGGGATATTGAAATCCCCTACTATTATAGTTTTGCTGTTAATCTCGCCCTTTATGTCCATCAAAGTCTGCTTTATATATTTAGGTGCTCCTATATTAGGAGCATAGATATTTATAATGGTTATCTCTTCCTGTTGGATTGTTCCCTTTATTATAATGTAGTGACCTTCTTTATCCCTTACTATAGTCTTTGTTTTAGAGTCTATTTTGTCAGATATAAATGTTGCTACCCCAGCTTGTTTTTTAATTTCCATTTGCATGAAATATTTTTTTCCATCCTTCTACTTTCAGTCTATGTGTATCTTTTGTTTTGAGGTGGGTCTCTTGTAGACAGCATATATACAGGTCCTGTTTTCTTATCCACACAGCTACCCTGTCTTTTGATTGGAACACTTAATCCTTTTACATTTAAGCTTATTATTGATATGTAGTTGTTTATTGCCTCTTATTTCTTTAAATTTACATTCGCCTTTTACTAGATTTATTTTCCCTCTGCTTTATTCTGTCTATAGCCGGCCCATTAACATTTCTTGAAGCATTGGTTTGGTTGTGATGAATTTCTTGAGGTTTTGTTTTGTTTTGTCTGGAAAGTTTTTTATTTCTCCTTCAATCTTAAACTATAGTTTTGCTGGATAAAGAAGTCTTAGTTGTATGTTCTTGTTCTGCATGATTTTGAACATTTCTTGCCATTCCCTTCTGGCCTCAAGTGTTTCTATTGAAAAATCAGATGTCATCCTCATGGGGGTTCCTTTGTAGGTGACTGTTTTTCTCTTGCAGCTTTTAGTATTCTTTCTTTATCTCTTACGTTTGGTATTTTGATTATGATGTGTCTTGGCGTGGGTCTTTTTGGGTTCTTTTATAATGGGGTTCTCTCTACTTCTTGAACCTGTGTGACTCTTTCCTGCATCAATTTAGGTAATTTTACGGCTATAATTTCTTCAATCAGTTTCTCTAACCCTTGTTCTTTCTCTTCTCCTTCAGGAACTCCTGTTATGCAGATATTGTTTTTCTTCATGTTGTCACAGAGGTCTTTTAGAGTTTCCTCAGATTCTTTGATCTTCTTTTCTTTTTGCTGTTCTGCTTCAGTGCTTTCACTTATCTTGTACTCTAAGTCACTGATTCGATCCTCTGCTTCATCCAGCCTGCTTTTAATTCCTTCTGGTGTAGTCTTCATTTCTGATATTGTGTTTGTCATTTCTGTCTGGTTCTTTTTTATGATTTCAATGTCTTTTTTGATGCTTGTTATCTCTTTATTTAGGTGTTCATTATGTCCATCCATTGTTGCTCTAAGATCTTTGAGCATCCTAACAATCATTATTTTAAACTCCGAACCTGGTAATTTGGTTATTTCCAACTCACTCAGTTCTTTTTCTAAAGATTTCTCTTGTTGATTTATTTGGATTGCATTTCTTTGTCTTCTCATTTTGTCTGTGTATACACTCTTCCTTTCGGTGTGTTGTAGCTAGCTCAGTCTAGGGTTGGTATTGTCTTCTTCCAATTTTCAGTTGTGCTGTTTCTAGATCTTCCTTCTTGGGTTGGCATGAGCTGTTGTCTGTAATCTGCTGTGGGCTACTTACCTGCTATCACTACTCTTTTTGCTTTTTGTGTTGGTGTTTTCTATGTTTTAGCTGGGTCTATGTGAGGAGCCTGTCCTTAAGCTACCACTCTAACAAGGGTTGTTAGGTCCTGAAATGATACTCTCTATATCAGGCTGCTGGATGTGCCAGCCCTGGACCTCCCTGGCTAGAGCCTGGCTCAGATCAGTGAGGATCACTGCCTATGACTGGCTCTTACAATCTTTTCGGAGCTACAGATGATACAGATCTTGTGGCTGCCTCTGCTGGGCCCAGGTACCGTTGTATTCCTAGGCTGCACTCCTAGGCTTGCTTTTATCTACTCTTGGTCTAGGGGAAGTTCCTTTAAAAGTTCAAGTTGCCCTGAGATCCACTTTCTGCTGCCTCTTATTGCTGGCTACTTGTTGGGCTCAGTACTGTAATTCAGTGATTAGGTATGGTATTGGATGTGGCTTGCCCCTTAACCTCAGATGTCTTTCTATCCAGATATTTTAGTTATTTTATTTTATTTTATTTTGTGTTTTTCTTCTTTTTAAGCACTCAGAAGGGTGTGGTCTCAGGGGTCCAGGGGGTGTGACTTCTGTGCTCTGATATGTGGTCTGTCCGCCAGTCCCCCACCACCACTGTTGCCGCCTCGGAAGTTTGGGCTGGGGTGCTGCCAGTGCCAGCCCACCTCCACAGCCCCCACCGCCCTTGGTGGGCCCACGTACACCTGCTCTGACTGCCCCCTGAGTTCACCCGGGCCCCAGCCACCACCAAGGGTGGGCTCACGCTGCAGGCGGGATTGCGTGTGATCTTGGACCCCACAGCAGCCTCCGCCTGTGCAGGCAGGCCCATGAGCGCACACTCTGACTGCCTCCACAGTCACTGGGGCTCAGCTTCAGGTGGGCTTGCACACTTGCTCCAACCTCTGCAGAGGCAACTGTGGCTTCCACCTTCACAGGCAGGCTCGCGCGCACTCACTTGGACTGACCTGGCTCCTGCAGCAGCACCCCGCCGCTACTGGCCCAACCTCCCCCAGCAAGCACTCAGCAGTGTGGGAGGATGGTGTAGCTCAGACCTCGGCACTCACTACCTGTGTCCCTAACGTGCTGCCTGCCTCTAAGTGCCTCTTCGTTCTGACTGGAGCAGGAGAGCCTCCAGTGAGCAGGGTAATTTCTTCTCTTTGCTGATGTTGCTGCTCGGAGGAAAAATGTTCACTTTTGGGGAGTGATTCAGCCCAGGGGTTAGGGTGTCCATCCCTCAAAGTGTCTCCCCCTGTGCCTCTGAAACCATACTCTCCCCTGGCAACTCCAGTCCTCCCAACGTCCCCCGCTCCTGGAGTCCCAGGCTGGTGGCTGTGAGCAAGGCTCTCCATGTGGTCCCTTTAATATGGAGCCTGGGTCGGAAAGTTCTGTCTCCTTCTCTCAGCCAAATACAGTTCATTTGCCCCTTCTAGGCTGGGACTCCAGTCTGGGGCTGAGGACCCACAACTCACAATTCGCCAAGCACTCCTCCTCACCGTGAGAGTCCCTCCAGGCCGCTGCTTGCTCCCAGGAGCGGGGCAGCCCTTTCTGCATCTCCACCTTTCCTACCAGTCTCAGTATGGGTTCTTTGGTGGTCCTTAGCTGTACAATCCTCTTAGTTTAGTCCAAAGTTGGTCTTTCAAGATGACTGTTCTCAAAATTAAGCTGTAATCCACTTTGGTTCTGGGATGTGGGAGTTGGAACATCCGCCTACTACATGAACATCTTGTCTACCGAAATTTAAGTCATTCTTAAAGAGCTTTTCCAAAATACATATTTCCAAAAAGTCGTTATTATTGCAAATATATCTGTTTTGATACATACTTTCTTCAGTAGCCCTCAGAAAAGTAACTATTTTCTTACTAAAACAGAATCTTAACAAATACCTTAGCCAGAGACATGCTATATAAATACAGGGTTAGGCAGGGGTAGGTTTATAGTTGTTCGTGTGGAAGATAATAATAAATAGTAATACAAAAATAAACTGTTTTGCATATTCACAACTGTAATCCCATTTTTGCCCCACATTGTATTATGTATTTTCTTTCAAATTAGTACAGAAAGCCCCCGAGTTATAAATATCCAACTTATATACAACTTGTACTTATGAATGGTATGCCATAAAGGCTATCGGTAATCAACTGCAGTTGGACATCAGTGAAAATGCTATCATAAGAGTAACTCGACTCTCATGGCAAAGAACTAACCAATGAAGACCTTATGGAACTTGAGCAATTGATAGCATTTAAGTGAAAAAAACAGGGACCTAGAAACTCCCGAGCCAAAAAAGTTTTCTACAAAAGAGTTAGCTGATGCTTTTCAATCTCATTGAAGCAGAAATGGCAAAGTTTAGAGGAGCAAGATCCTGATACCGAGAAGTTCACCAAAGTTTATCATACCGTTACCAAAGGACTGAGATGCTACAAGGCCATTTTTGATGAGAAAAAGAAAGCTCTGTACAAACCTCCCTTGATGTCTACTTCAAGAAACTGATTCCAGCAGCAGAATCAAACCCTGACTCCCTTAACACCAGTCCCAGCCTCTCCAACAAATCCATCATCTTCTGCATCCTCCAAGATTGTTTAAGGTTGTATTTGAAAATGTTTAAGTATTTATATGCACAGAAGGTAAAAATAAATACTATGTTAAGATAAACATTTGTCTAAGTTGCATTTAATAGGCAATGTACCTGTTTCAACTTATATGCAAATTCAACTTAAGAACAAGCCTACAGAACCTACCTCATCATAACTCATAACCGGAGGACTGCCTGTATACCAGACTTCTTACCTGCAGGGTTATTTTTTCACTCTTCTCTTTAACTCTTCAGCAATCTTGTCTATGCCTCTTTCAACATTTGCTAACAAGGAACATGTTTTACCTTGTCCTCATACTATTTCAGCCAGTTTTACTGCAGCAGGAAAAACATGTTTCCCCAATGGTACATGACTTTTGTCTTTTCATTATTGAATAATAATAATAATAATAAACTTAAAAAGAATTCTAACCACTTATGCTCACTAAATGTTTTAAAAACAATGAATTGAGCATCATATGATGCTTGCTCAGCCCACCAAATTTAAGGAGTCCTCACAATGTTCCTTGGGCTTCACAATAGAAAGAATACTTAGCTTAAGACAAATAAACATTTATTTTTCATTTTTCTTTTGCTTCTACTTTTAAGATCACTTATATCTTAAAAATATATTCTTAACCCAATATACAATACAAAATAGGTGCACTCTGATACTTCTTAGGTAGTATAATTCTGAACTCATTGCCAAGTACTATTGTTAAAAATTGAGTTGACAGATACAATATTTAGAAAGAACAGCTCAAAGTGCACACAAGTCATCCATTCCTCCAGATGTTAAAAATCTAGCCCTGGTCAAGTAGAAGCAACAGAGATCTGAGTACCTGGATCACACTGTATTGACCACTTAAGAACTATTTTTACTGAATTATACTTTGGTATGATAGCAACACTCCACATACACTGA
Organism: Saccopteryx leptura; assembly: GCF_036850995.1. Classification (NCBI taxonomy): domain Eukaryota; kingdom Metazoa; phylum Chordata; class Mammalia; order Chiroptera; family Emballonuridae; genus Saccopteryx; species Saccopteryx leptura. The sequence goes on along the minus strand of NC_089505.1, from coordinate 263,996,298 downwards.
AGATTGGTAAAATAAAGTCCCAAGAACCATGACTACTTACCAAGATATTGTCTAGAAAACTGTTCATTACAACATACAAAAATATCTTTACTTTGCAGCAAAGAGTCTGTTTTATTTCATGAGCTCTGGAACCTACTATCAATGAGAACCTACCTAACAAGTTTCAGACTACCATGACATGCTTTCCTGGACTGCATTTTATATCCATCTCCACCTTTATTTTTATTTCCTTCCATTTTAACTTGTTTTACTGTTTTAAAACATTTTTAAAATAAAGCAGCGGCACACTGAAATGAATAGATCAAGAGTTTCCTGGGACACTATTAGGTAGATAGGCCCTGGCCGGTTGGCTCAGCGGTGAAGCGTCGGCCTGGCGTGAGGGGGACCAGGGTTCGATTCCCGGCCAGGGCACACAGGAGAAGCGCCCATTTGCTTCTCCACCGCCCCCCCCTCCTTCCTCTCTGTCTCTCTCTTCCCCTCCTGCAGCCAAGGCTCCATTGGAGCAGAGATGGCCCGGGCGCTGGGGATGGCTCCTTGGCCTCTGCCCCAGGCGCTAGAGTGGCTCTAGTTGTGGCGGAGCGACGCCCCGGAGGGGCAGAGCATCGCCCCCCGGTGGGCAGAGCGTTGCCCCTGGTGGGCGTGCCGGGTGGATCCCGGTCGGGTGCATGCGGGAGTCTGTCTGACTGTCTCTCCCCGTTTCCAGCTTCAGAAAAATACAAAAATAAATAAATAAATAATAAAAAAATAAAAAAATAAAAGGTATAGATAAGGCACATGATCAAAAAATGTTATTAAATATGCTATAAACCTGAAACTATTACAAAATAATCTGAATGTTAACTAAATTTAAAAATGAAACATAATTGTTATTAAAACTTCAACAACTCAGTAAATTTTTCCTGGTACACATTTCCCTTCTGATGAAAGAAAAGTTTCTGAGGAAAAAGCTGATTCCTCCAGCTTTACTAAAACCCAGCAGCACCACAATGGCTCCCATTATCTGCAGAGGAAGAGACACTGAAGAATAACCTGAAACACCAATAAAACTAGGAGGAAACCATGCACCTTTCCTAAGTAGTATGAAGGAAGAACATGGTTTAAAGGTCTTTCCAGGATCATAATAAAAGACGCTAAGACTGGATATCCAAGAGTCAGGGTGGGTCAGGATTTCTCAACCTCAGCACTATTGACATTTGGGGTCAGGTGATTCTTTATTGTCGGGGGCTGTTTAGCAGCATGTCTGGCCTCTATCCCCCCATGTGGCAAGAACACCCTTACCAATTGTGACAACCAAAAAGTGCAGACATTACCAATATCCCTTGGGGTTGGGGGTAGGGAGGACAAAGTCATCCCTGTTGACCTGCTATGGATAAAATAAAGTTTCCAGGGATAACTCACTTTCTTAATAAGCAGCACTCCCAAACCATCTCACCTCCTAAACCAGAAAACAGACAGAAGGAACAGTAGGAGTTGTAGGAAGTAGGACAAGTTCAAATTTTGGATATATCAAAATGTGAGCTAGCCCTGGCCGGTTGGCTCAGTGGTAGAGCATCGGCCTGGCATGTGGAAGTCCCGGGTTCAATTCCCAGCCAGGGTACACAGGAGAAGCGCCCCTCTGTTTCTTCACCCCTCCCCCTCTCCTTCCTCTCTGTCTCTCTCTTCCCCTCCCGCAGCCAAGGCTCCATTGGAGCAAAGATGGCCCGGGTGCTGGGGATGGCTCTGTGGCCTCTGCCTCAGGCGCTAGAGTAGCTCTGGTCGCGACAGAGTGATGCCCCTGATGGGCAGAGCATCGCCCCCTGGTGGGCGTGCCGGGTGGATCCCGGTTGGGCGCATGCGGGAGTCTGATTGCCTCCCCGTTTGCAGCTTCAAAAAAATACAAAAAAAAAAAAAAAAGTGAGCTATACCAAGCAGAAATATCCAAAAGGCAGTTGGGTACATGGGACTAGAACCAAGGAGAGAGGTCTTATTTAAAGAAATAGGCCAGAAAAGCACTAGCTACATTAACACAGTGGTACCTTGAGATACAAATTTAATTCGTCTGTAACCGAGCTTGTAAGTCAGTCAACTTGTATATCAAACTGTCGATACTGGACCCGCGCGCCAACGCCCAACTAGCAGCAGCTTCCCGAATCACAATTCGTATCTTGGAATTTCACTCGGATCTTGAACAAAAATACAGACCGAGTCGCAGCTTGTATCTCAAAAAAAAAAAAAATCGTATGTTGGTCTGTTCGTATCTCAAGGTACCACTGTACCTCTAAGAAAGGCTGTTGCAAATCTTCAGCCAAAATAAAATCCTTTCAAGAGATGCTGTCTATTAGCTTATACAAACACTACCTGGTGCCTAATTAAACAAGAAGCCCTTGGTAGATTCAGTCTCTTGCAGGGTAATGTACTCATGCACAATTTTTACCTGCATCTGGACTAACATGTTGTATATTAAAGTATTCAGAGTAAACTCTCATGTATCTTTGCTCCCTCTTTTGACTTTTTGTTCACAAGTTCTCTGCCCCATACTCTAACTGTTCTATATAAATAATTGTTCTCTACTGCTCCAGATACATAATTAGTAAAAGCAGGTGCAATTCTCAACATTAAGAATTGTATGCAAGTGAGTTTTACAACATTATTATTTTAAGAATTCCATACTAGAAGACTCTAGGTTATGTTTTTCTTCAACAGAAACCTCTCTAACAGTTCGAATACACCTCAGTTCAAGAGCCTATTTTCCTGAATCTGAATGTCTGTTTTTGATTGAGAAAGTTTAAACATACTTTTCCAAGAAATAAGACATTTCTACATATGCATAAGTTCACTTGTTAAAAGCCTCTTCGGCCCTGGCCGGTTGGCTCAGCAGTAGAGCATCAGCCCAGTGTGTGGAAGTCCCGGGTTCGATTCCCGGCCAGGGCACAGAGAAGAGGCACCCATCTGCTTCTCCACACTTCCCCCTCTCCTTTCTCTCTCTCTCTTTCTTTTTCTCTCCCACAGCCAAGGCTCCATTGGAGCAAAAGTTGGCCCAGGTGCTAATGATGGCTCTGTGGTCTCCGCCTCAGGTGCTAGAATGACTCCAGTTGCAACGGAGCAATGGCCCAGATGGGCAGAGCATCGCCCCCTAATGGGCATGCCAGGTGGATCCCAGTCAGGCACATATGGGAGTCTGTCTGCCTGCCTCCCCATTCTCATTTCAGAAAAATACCAAAAAAAAAAGCCTATTCAACATGTTTTATGCAGAGTTACATTGTTACATTTAATGTAAAAATAGCAGTAAAGAAATAATTTTCTTAAAATATATAATCTAGTTAACAAAATGTAGTTAAAGTAAAATAAATCTGGATATTTTGCATATATTACGGTATGTTTAGTTTAAACTGATTTCCTTATGTAAAATCTTTAACGGTAAGCTCTTTAATTTTTTAATTAGCTTAAGAACTTTTTAATAAATGAGAGTAAACTGAAAATTTGTTTTAAAAGTCATACAAAATATCAATCAATTCACAGAATTTTCACCCAACTCACCTCCATAGTTATATTACACCAACACATCAGCATGCACTCAGTAAGGACAGGTTGAATGGCAATACTTTCTTTTAATGATAAAATATTTGAGAGAGAACACAAATACAAATACACCCTGAAAAGAAAGTTAAGTTCGCATTTTTCTGACAAACTAAATATTCACAAACTAACAATATTTTTAGGACTCACTTTTGTTTACCTAATCCTTACTAAAAATAAAAAGACATCATTAAATTAAAATGTCAGTAAATACCTCCTTTTCTTTATATGCTCCTTAGGCTGATCTTCTAAAATCAGATGTGACTTTTGCTGAAGGAAATTACTATGATCTCCCCTCCAAGTCCCATCCTTTCTCCACATAAATGAAATGGAAATGATTCTCCCTTTAATATGTTCTCCAACAACTCTTATTACTTAAAATTACAGCAAAGCTAGAGAAGGAAGTAAAGAAAAAGTCGTGAAGTGTGTTTTAAAATGGTACTTTCTTACCAATATATTGCTGTAGAGCCCGAGAGGAGTTTGAGGCACGATCAGAGAGTAACTTTTCAACCGTGGGAGGAAGCCTCCTCCAATTAGTGAACTCCAAAGTGAAGATAAGGGTGTCATCACTGACTGAGTCAATCCTGTATTAGCAAGAGGTTAACACACCATTAGACACAAAATACATCAAGGATTTATCCTGAAAACAAACACCACATACCTATTCTTACATCTTAACACAGAAGGCAGACAGAAAACTGGGGCATAGGAAATACTTGTGTAACTGGAAGCAAGTGCAGGGGATATGAATAATCCTCTACAGGTTCCTACAGAAAACTGAATTGATTCCGTGTGCCACTGTCCAAGAGATGACAAGAGGAGTCTATAGTCTTGTAGAGCTAGCATTCCCCAGCAGCAGCGTCAAGAAAAGACAGAGGCAGCAGCAGGGTCATCAGCAGATCTGTCATTATCTCTTCCCAACTAAACCTTCCTGCGTTAACAGTCCTGAAAGGATAAAGCCCAAACATCCAAACCCATCCCTAAACTAAGCAGAAGGGAGAGATGGCTTGTTTCTGCCCAATCCCAGGGATGTACAACAGTTCTCCTCTAAGAACCTTCTGCATTATAGACTCAGCTCTTAAGGATGTACCAGCTTCGTCTCTAAGAAGTGAAAGGTGTTCAAGACAAACAATTCCGCCTTCTATTTATACAAAATAATTTCAGATGCCCTTCCAACCTATCCTAAAGAAACTTCTCCAAATTTTACAAGCACTTGAATCCTCATGGAAAGAGCACTGGTCTAAGAAAAGTTCTGATTTCCAATAAATACTACCTATACTACTGACAAACATATTGCTGAAATTCTTTAAGCCCTTGATCCTGGTCCTCTAAAAACAGAATAATACTTAAGCTGCCTATTTCAGGGGACTAATTGTGAAAATAATTCGAGCAAATATAGTAAACATACTTTTAAAACTATAAAACGGTATGTAAATGTCTGATAGTATTTGAACTGGTTTGAAATTTTCAGTAGGCCTGAAATTTAGTACTCATGTAAATATTCCCCTACCCTCACAGTGTTTGAAGAGAAAATGATTGGGGCCTCTAGTGATTACTTCAAAAACAGAAATTCTTTTCAAGGTCTTTTTAAAAATTTGTTTGTTTTCTGAACCCATTACTGAATAAGGACTAAAGAAAAGGGAACAATAGAAGGAAGAAAAAGAAACTGATTAATACTCTAAACTTGTCATCTCAAAGACAACTTACTTTTTTGTAATTCAGAGTCAAAGTATCCTTGAAATGACTGATTAGAATATGAAAATTATTTTCCAAATTCTTAACTCTCTAATATACAAACTTCTATATAACAAAAAACTTGGTGTTTCACCGAAGTCTTGGGGAAACATTTTACTTCTCAAGAAGCTTTCAATAAAATCACAACTTATCAGGAAATACTGAAAACAAATGAAATGATAAAGTATATTCATCAAAAGATATTTGGTTATTCTTCCTTATTTCTTTTTTTTAATGGCTTCACTTTTTCTGCAGTAATGCACTTTAAATCTCACTAGAACAAAACACAGTCATTTTTATTCAGTTATCTAACCACATACACAAGAAACAAATCTGTTTACACAGCTTTAAATAATATCACTAATTTTACCAATGCTGATAATACTACTAAAAATGTATTGTTACTGTACTACACTGATAAGTATGTCATACAAAGCAGCTGTATAATCATAAATGAGCAACAGTTAATCAATTAAATGCACAGATGACATCTGCTTTCTATTACTTACAACATTCAGTTGGGGGCATCTAGTCTTTCATTTAAAGTTGAAAAAAATTTCAACTCTGTAGATTATATTGTGATAGGCAATTATTTAGCCAGATACATTTTTATAGAACATTTAAGACATAAATACCCAGAAAAGACATTTATAATTTACATGACAAAGATTAAGAAACAGACTTACATGTGACAGAAATAAGATATAACCAAAATCCACTTTAACAGTATATTGAAATTTTATGAGCGAATTTTTCTTATAACAGCTCAGTGAGTGTAAATTTGATCAAAGAAAGCAAAATATTTATCATATTCAGTGTAAACATTGGCTTTATCCATTCAATAAAAAATCAGTGAACAAAAATTTGACACCGTTAAGCATTCTTGTTAGAGTGAAATTTTCTAATATGTTTTTTCTAATGAATATAAAGTTACTAGAGTTACCTTCTCTGAGAAAACCACAAGCTGCAAGTTTTATAATTTACTTTAAAATAATTTGTAGTTGACTGTTTCTTAATGTTAGATTCAGGGAGTACTGGGGCTGCCAAAGAGTGCAACTATTGAAGGAACAGGGAGTGCTGCAAAGAGTGTAACTATTGAAGGAACAGTAAGTGCTGATATGGCTTCTGTGAGGCTGGGAACAAAGAAGGTCAGAGACCCTTATCAGAAGTTTAGGTTTGAAATTCGCCATTAAGCTAAAACCGGCCCCTGTTGCTATGCGCTGTGTGACCTCCCTAGCCAATAGCTAAACTGCCACATCTGCTTCTGTATATGCTTGCTCACTTAGGATATATAAGGGCCTGGCTGTAAGCTCCAGGTGCGGCTTCCGTTTGCAGCTCCTTGTGGGCATGGTGTCTCCGGACATCTTGGGAGTTCGCCCCTGCGCAGGTTAAACTGGCCAATAAAGTAACATCTTAACTCCTGAAAGTCTCCGACATTTGTCCTCATACCCGGTGGATGCTACACTTAACTCTTTCTATCCTAACCTATCCAAGAAATATAGCTCACACTATACATAGTGGCTTGTTACCACAAAAATTTTCAAGTGGGCTATTTCACATTGGGGGAGGGAGGCCTCTACGAGAAGTAGGACAGGAGAGTAAATTTTACAAAGCCTTTTAGGAGAATAAAGCTAAATAATTCCCTCTCCTTGCAGTAGTCTATGAAATTGGCTGAGGAGGAAAGGGGAAACCGCAATATTTAATTATTTTTCCCTGCATAGGTTCTTCTTAATTAAGCAAAGGATTAGGACACCTGAAAGAAAGTGGTATAACTACCACATCCCTGTGGACACACAGAACTGAGGCAGCACAGCACCACATTACAGGACGGCCTGGGTTCAACTCAAAGCTCTAGCACTAACTAGCCATGTGAGCTTGGGCAAGTATGTTCATTCTGTGCCCCAATTTCCTCCTGTGTAGAAGAAAAATAATAATAGTATCTAGTGTGTTTTAATAGTAAATAAGTTAACAGAGTAAAGAACTTAAAATAGTGCCAACTATGTGTTAGGTATTATTCTAAGTGTTGGTAAAAGAAATAAACTAAAAACCAGAAATCAATATACTAGAAACCAGAAAACTGAAAGAAACAGGCAAGTAATATGGAGATGAGCTAGTAGCTTCAGTAGAGGAACAGAGAGTGTGGCTGAGAGTGTGGCTGAGAGTGGGTGCCCTGCAGACGAGCCCCATGGAGGAGAGAGAGGAAAGGCAGCTCACTGGCGAGCCTGTCTACTGCTACCTGGCACACCAGCTGTAGTGAAGGTGATCCCCAGGTGAGGGGCACCTGCTGCTAGCTGCTAGCTGCCAGGAGCCCAGACACAACAATAAAATTCACTAAGTAAAATATTAAGCGTACTTAAATAGTCTGTTAATAGCTAGATAGAGCATTCATTAGCGAATGTTTATATCTCAATTGCGTGTGTGTGAGAGTATTTATTCAAAGACACATATACAAATAACTTTTAAAAATCAGAGATTTCTCAATAAACTGTCAATAATCTTTATATTTCACTCAATCATCTTAAAATACAATGTTTTTGTGAACATTTATTGAAAAGATATAGAGGTAACTGCACCAATGAGCTTTCAACAGATACCTGTTGGAGAAAGAAGTAAATACAATCAAGGACTCATCGTATTGTAAACAAAACAAAAACTGAAGTGGAAATGAGAAGATATATCTAAACTTTGCTTTTCCTTCTATATTCCTCAAACCACTGCCACACAACCCTAACCGCAAAGCCTCTGCCTGGTGAAAAGTCCTGAATTCTTTATATTGACAGACATAATAAAAAGGTGAAATACAGGACACTGCCAAATAAAGACCTGTCCTTCCATAGACGGAGAAGCCACCAGGTAGAAGATGGATCTCCAGCAATCCAAACTAAATTGACAAGGAGGGGGCATTCCTAAACCCCAAGAGGACCTCTTTTGCAAAAACAAATAACAAGATAACAAAGCACTTTTCTGCTGACACACAAAATCTCCATATTCGTCTGAACATTTTAGTAAATGGTAGTTTTTTGAAGCATAAAAATCAAGCCTTCTAAAATGATTTGTTGAAATTTTATAAACTACTCCTGTCCTCTACTTTCCTGGACACTTTTATTCTGTTTTCTCACTTGACTTGAGTTATTTGGCCAAAAGGGTTCTGTCACTGCTACCAGTACCTTCTGAGCCCAGACTAGACACTAAAGCTTTCACAAAGGCTGGAGGCTATGCAGTTTTCCCTTTCTTGCCCAACTTTCATATAATGGCTCCTAGAGGCTACCCTTCTGAGAAACTATCTCAAGTTAACCAATTCTATCCTTAGCTCCTTCAGAAATTAGTATTTATTAGGGGAGACAAAGTTCAAATAAACAAGATGCTGTAGAACAGGAAAAATCAGTCTAGTTGACTAAGGGATAACAGAAACCTCCAAGCAGCTACAACCATCTGTCACGGGCCATTTTCAGGAAAGCGCGACGGATGGCCTAAGTGAAGAAATATCTCCCTCAGGAGAGTTTACTGGCATTGTCCCTTTCTTCTCCCTTCCAATCACCACTTACATTTTTCTAGGGATCTATTCTTACATTCAGTCTCAGTATTAGCAACCTCCCAATCCAGCCATCAAGTGTCACACACACACCTACACACACACACTCATCACAACACAAAGTCTCAAGAAACGGGAGGAACTTAAAGGTACTATATTCACTCAAACAGTAGGGTCCACTGTTGTAGAATTTCTTACCAAGAACTGCACAGAAGATTCAGTGGGTCAAATCCAGCAAGCAGGAGAGATGGCAACCACTCTTTATACTTTGTCTGAGCTTTAATGGCGTAATTTATAAAGTCAGACATATGGCTCCATGGTGCCAACGGACATCCTTTCTTCAAAAAGTGACGAAATACTGAAAACTTCTCGTACTTCAGGCAGTATGCCAAATGAAGGTCATTTAGCTGGACTCCATATTTCAAAAGAATATTCACAATTCTAAAGTATTCACCACTTCACCACAGAAAAAAGAAAAAAGAAATTAGACTTTTACATTAAAAAATGTTAGCAATAATTAATAGTAGTTACAGCTGAAAAATAAGAACAGCAGCAGATGGGATAGGGATGGTTTTATATTTCTAGCAGATTCAACATTAGAGAACTAGGGGAAGGAAAGGGCTATTTATTAATTTACACCCTCCTGCATGGTTTTTAATTTTCAACTATGAACAGAGTGCCCTTAGAATTCTAAATATTAAGCTTAAATAATTTTAAAAATTATCATTCACAAATAGAAAATTCTCAAAATTGTGATATTTTTATATAATAACGTATCTCTACTACAAAATGCTTGCTAGACAAAGTTATTACACAATGTGACCTGTCTCAAAAGACAGATGACTCATTCTAGGAATCACCAAAAATATAATTTCCTTTAGCAATAACCTTAGTTAATGTCTCCTTTACTTCCAGAGTTCTTTTTTTAAAATTATTTCTTTTTTTTTTTTTTTTTTTTGTATTTTTCTGAAGCTGGAAACGGGGAGAGACAGTCAGACAGACTCCCGCATGCGCCCGACCGGGATCCACCCGGCACGCCCACCAGGGGCGATGCTCTGCCCACCAGGGGGCGATGCTCTGCCCCTCCGGGGCATCGCTCTGCCGCGACCAGAGCCACTCTAGCGCCTGGGGCAGAGGCCAAGGAGCCATCCCCAGCGCCCGGGCCATCTTTGCTCCAATGGAGCCTCGGCTGCGGGAGGGGAAGAGAGAGACAGAGAGGAAGGAGGGGGGGTGGAGAAGCAAATGGGCGCCTCTCCTATGTGCCCTGGCCGGGAATCGAACCCAGTACCCCACACGCCAGGCCAACGCTCTACCACTGAGCCAACCAGCCAGGGCCTAAAATTATTTCTTAATTTATTGTGTTGACATGGTTTCAAGTGTCCCACTTAATATCACACCATCTACACACCACATCACGTCCCCACACCCCATGCAGTTTCTTTCCACCCCATCCCTCCATTTTTCCCACTTTACCCCCCTACTGTCAAAGTTCTAACGGTAAAAAACAATCATATCAAAAATCTTTTTTTAATGAAAGAGATTTAACTTAACCCTTTGAGTAGTGAGTTTTTTTCACCCCAGTAATGAGTTTGTGGGGTTTTTTTTTTCTTCAAAAAATGAAACTAGTTCCAATTATAGTTTTATTAACTTAAAATTAGGTTTATTTGATAACCAATTTATGGAAACAAGAACAATACACATTTGCCTTTTTTTAATGTTGCCTTACATATTTTTAAAATAAATCAATTGTACTCTGGATGGTCAGGAGGCATGAGGACGTATATGAACGTTCGTACCACTCAAAGGGTTAATAGCTTTATTTCTAAATTAATCTACTTTATCAAGAACTTTCACAGAATAAAAGTATATCATTTTGTATGTACTAAACTGGTCATTATTTTTAATGTTTTATCATCCAATACTGGTTAAGTGTGGTTAAACTGACTGAAAGTAAGTGCACTCCTTTCTTGGTAAGCTAATTGGCAGATGTAACAAAAGAAGCGTCACTGGAAAGGTTCGGAGCACATGCTCTGGAGCCAGCCTCTCAGCCACTCAACAGCTGTGTGACTCGGAAGAGGTTGCCGAACCACAATTAGCACTATATAATATTTGTAAAGTCAATTACATGTAAAGTAAAATACTATGTAAGTTAAAATAAAATATAATACTCATAAATCATAGGAATCTAGATAAATAGGAGGTAAAATTTTTAAAAATTATATCCCATTTGCACAAATATGTTAACCATAATATTATCTATAACAGCCTTTAAAAGAAATTACCTAAATGTTAAAACAATAGAGGAGTGGATAAGTACAAAATATGACATACTCAAAAAAAGTTACAATTATGATGGTTGTATGATCACATTTAAAAACTGTTTATTACATCATTTTAACTGTAACAAAGCTCAGAAAACATGTATGTTTACTATGTAAACAACTGTGAAAAAATACGCAAGAATAAAACTGTTCCCCTTTTGAAACTGATATTAATGCTACTTTAAATAAAAAATATTTAATTATACTACGGTAGACTCTAAATAAGATGTACCGTAGATGAAACAGATTGTCACACGAGACCAGCTACTTCTGAAGACTTACTAAAGAACTTGAAATCAAGGTTATAAAGCATTAAAACACTATACACGTTAGTAAAATAGCACCTAATCCATGCATATTTTATAAATCTATTTCATTTATTTTCCAATTTGTGCTTCTTTTCTTTAGTTAAAAGATAAACAGTATTCTGTTTTTAATTAACTGCACAATTAGAAAAAAATCTATAATTCTAAAATTTCTTTATAAAAGTTAATAACTTTGCTATCTGTCTACTATCTTGCTATTTGTCCCCGATAAGAAGTCCATCATGCAGATCCTTATTCTTGAAACAACCCTGTAAATTTGCATTTTCACTCTGGCTGTTTTCAGACACAGGAAAGCTGAGAGAACTTGTTGCCAGCAGTCGTGCACTGCAAGGAACACTAACGGATATACTTCTGACTGATGGTTCTCAACAGTCATCACCACTTTCAACCACTTCAAACTCATTTCACTAGCTTCTGATTGTTTTGCCTGCAGTTATTACTTGCTGGTTCCACTACAGAACAGACAAGTTACATATGGACTGTCAAACATGTTTCAAGAAATATGCAGGTAAACTGTGAGAAAAGCTCAAGACATTGCCTCATTACAAATGTGACATATAATTCTCAAGAAGCCTGGCAGTTTTCAAGGCACGTGAATTTTCAGGGACTGGCTAAGTTCCCCCCTTCAGAAACCATCTTTAGTGCTTTGAAGCCGTCAATAGCCTAACCATAGGTACTTTAGCTCTTAATGATTTAGCTCCTAAAGAGGGCATACTTCTGCTACAGAATACAAAGGTAAATGTGAGCCATAAATACACCCTATTACATTAAGTGCTGCAGATTTTCCCTTTAGAAAATACTACAAAACCAAAAAGGCTTTCTTATTAAAACTTCAACATTGCATCTAGATATGTGGCTCATGCTAAGAAAATTTTAAGAGCAAGGCTAAAAGATAAATCATCCATTTCTAATATGTGAGAGGAACATGTGCACATATAACCCCTGTAATAACAAACGTTCCTTATTTATTCCATACCACACACTATGGAAGATGTGCCCTTAGCCCTCACAACAACCCTAACAATTAAGTTCTATTATTATCTTCATTCTAGATGCAAAATTTAAGCTTAGTCACAGAGCTAGCAATTGGTAGAACTGTGATAATAATGTCAAACTAAAATTTAATGGTGAATATGATACAGCAAATATTTGAAATATCTCTCCTCTATTATGAAAACTGAGCACTTTATGAAGTAGTCAAACTGAGGAATATTGTAAGGCCAGATCTGTTTCCCAAAGTATATTGCATAAAACATTAGTCCCTGAAAATGATCCATATAAAAAAGGCCCCAAACTGAAAATATTTGAGAAATCCTATAGTAGATAGCCCAGAAAAGAAATATAGGATAAACATATTTTTAAACAGTATATTAGTTACATTTTCAAAGTATATGCCAAAATATTTTTCTTCAAATTCCAGACACCTCTGAGAAGTAGCAGCTTTAAAAGGAAAACAAAGGATCATTAACTGGAAATAAGCATAATAAAGAGTATAAAATGCCCAAAAAGTCTATAAACACAGGAACAATAGTATAATTATTGTAAACATAAGTTCATCCTATGTTTCCAACCTTTTCAAACAAACCACCACAAGAAAAATTCTTAGAAGCCTTTCAAGAAAGAAACCTATTTAACATTACTTAACTCTGTTTCCCAAACTTTATTTCATCCCACGTAATATCTATGAACCATTTACAGAATTAGTATTCTACAAAAACACATTTGTGGAAAAGCCAGCTCTAAACTTCTTCCAATTATCATATTGCTTTGTGTTAGAAGAAACAAAAGCACACACTGAAAGGTTTATAAAGCTGTCTGATGATACATTATTAAAAACTTTTGCTTTCTCATTTGTGTGTTTTTAGTATTTCTCTGAGATCTAGATACTTAGTATATATTTGTGGCCCTTCTTGCACTACTGGCCTGTTCTGTTCTAGAGAACGATCTGCTTTTACAAGTAGTACAATTAATATCATAAGGTAATGAAAATAATAAATATAAATAATGGCCCTGGGTTTTATGCTTTCCCTTCTTTTTTGTTTTATTTAGCTGATTTAACTGTTTAGCTCAGGATTAGCATTCTGAAACCTTTGAGAGGATGAGCTTCCATTTGAAGCAGCAACCTTTCCTTCTCCTCACCCCTCTGAGGCCTGATGGAAAGGTGTGTGCTCCACCACTGTGCACAAGCAGTCTTTGTCCCTCGGCATGAGGGGCTGAAAAGATTATTAACTACAGTGACATGAAAGCCATTCTTTGAAGGGAACAGTTCACTAATTCAACTGAAATGAGAAAATATAAGAAAAAGACTCCTTTAACTGAAATGTGTGGAAGAAGAGGAAAGTTGAGAAGTTTCAGGACAATTTGAACAAATATTAACACCTTTTATAATTTACTGTAGGAAGAGATTATAGCTTAACTGACCTGATTTTGTCTTTCAAATTAATGCTGATCATATTTAATGTATTAGTTTCATAAAAATTGTTGTGTCCTTTCTCCTCACAACATCACACATAGGTACCTCTGGTAAGATCTAATGTCTTTATTTTGTTTTCAGCAAATGATTGAAAGCCATTTAGTAAACTTTTGATCATTTAGCTAATAAGTTGGTTAAATATTTCGTTGGCTAATTAAGCATTGTAAAGCTGGTGGCCATGGCCATGCAGGTTCACATTGGACTTCAGCAGACTGTAAAGGAACTGTAGCTGCAGGATGGTGAGCAATTCCATTTATTAAGAATCTCGCAATGGTGGACAAGCAAGTAGGCCGGGTAGACCACTGCCCTTTGTCAGGGCTCACAAGCAAGAACTGGCAGAGAGAGAGAGAGAGAGAGAAAGAGAGAGAGAGAGAGAGAGAGAGAGTGTGTGTAGGGAAACCTCCCACAAACAATAGCAAAAATGGCCCCTCCCAATGGTGGCAGGCAATCAGCAATTATAACCTGCCGCCCTGAGGACAAGCACCTGCAGCCTTAAATAGACTATACACACAAGGTGCTGCCCTGTGCTCATGCACCAATCAGGCAAAATACAAATGAGCAAGCCTAACACACTTGTTTGCCCAACAAGCATAAAATGTTCAAGATGTTTGCTCATTTCTGCTTGTTTAAAATAAATCTTGTTAACATGTTGAATTTTCTTTCATTGTACTTCTTTTTATCTGGGCACACTATTTCTATGCCCTTTTTTTTTTTTTTAGTGAGAGAGAGACAGAGACAGAAGTAGAAACAGACAAAAAGAGAGATGAGAAGTGTCAACTCGTAGTTGTGACACTTCAGTTGTTCATTGGTTGCTTTCTCATTCGTACCTTGACTGAGGGGCTCTGCTGAGCCAGTGACCCCTTGCTCAAGCTAGCAAACCTTGGGTTCAAACCAGCGACCATGGCGTCATGTCTATGATCCCATGCTCAAGCTGGCAAACCCATTCTAAAGCTGGCGAGCCTGCACTTAAGCTGATGAGCCCGTGTTCAGTTTGAATGAGCCTGTGTTCAAGTCAGCAACCTCAGGGTTTCAAACCTGGGTCCTCAGCATCCCAGTTTGATGCTCTATCCACTGTGTCACCACCTGGTCCTGGTCCAGGCTCTGTGCACATTTTTTTTACTTCAAAGAGCAGAATGATGGAAAATGTACAGGCCCAAAGATAAGGTCTAGATTTTGCTTTCTTAGTTTTTAAACTTCTCTTGTCTCAGTATTTGATGATTTTCATTGTTTATATAATGTGCAGTCTCCTAATGTGTCACATTTAGTTCTTGATATTTATATTAAATAGAATAGCAGACATTTGATCTTGTCTAAATTGTCCACTGAAGCATTCCGTACTCATCAAAAGGTCCTTGATATTTGATCCTATCCAAAATGTCCATGATGAGAAAACATCCATGATTTCAGATAGCCCATAATGTTTATTTATATTTTACTGGTGTCATACATAAAAAGTACTACCATCATTTATTGATCCAGTAATTGTGTTGTGGTTCTATTGTCAGTAATAACCCTTCTTGCCTTGGTAGCTTAGTTGGTAATGACACATGGGTATGGTTGGTGGGTGGGTGGTTGTGGATCAAACGTCACTTTGGGCAATTTGGTATAGGACCAATTATATCAAGGACCTTTTGGCATGGACCCAAATGTCTCTTTGGACATTTTAATACAGGACCAGCCTGACCAGGCGGTGGTGCAGTGGATAGAGTGTTGGACTGGGATGTGGAGGACCCAGGTTCGAGACCCTGAGGTCACCAGCTTGAGCACAGGCTCATCTGGCTTGAGCAAAGCTCATCAGCTTGGTCCCAAGGTCGCTAGCTCGAGCAAGGGGTTACTTGGTCTGCTATAGCCCCCCCCCCCATCAAGGCACATATGAGAAAGCAATCGATGAACAACTTAAGTTGTGGCAACGAAAAACTGATGATTGATGCTTCTCATCTCTCTCCGTTCCTGTTTGTCTGTCCCTATCTATCCCTCTCTCTGACTCTCTCTGTCTCCGTAAAAAAAAAAAAAATACAGGACCAAATATCAAGGACCATATGACTCTGTGAATCTTTTGGACAATACCAAATGTCCTGCAAGGAAGGGTTAAATAGGATTCACTGTTCATCTCTAGGACTTGAATTATTTCCGATTCTTCATCAGAGCTTAAGAGAGAATTTGTTTCTTGAAAGAGAATTTGGTTATGTCTTAAGAGAAATACATACATCTCTTCATGCACTTTATCATTTAACCAGAGGCTACCGAAGCCCCAGTCTACTGTTGGTCAATAACGTGTAATAATCGAAGTCAAAGAGCACTGAAGTTGCATTTCTGGAGCTGCACATATATTTGAGACCTTCTGCCTTCCCAGAAGCTCAGGGCATGCTGACAAAGTCTTGTGATTCTCCAGGTTGTTTTATGTTTCCAGTTTGCTATATAACAGGCATTTTATTAGAAATGGGTTGACTCACTAACTAAAGTCAGACAAATGTTGATTAAATCTTTTTATATAACAATCTTACATCAACCTAACATTACTGTAACACACTGCTGCTATAAAAATAGAATTTCAAAACTTACACCACTAAACTTTTCTCATTATCTATTATCAAATCTCTCCAAATTTGACTACCTAATAATTAATTTTGGGAAATGGAGTTTTCCAATTTCCCTGGTACTACTGCTGTGACCAAAACTCAAATTCTCATTATTAATTGTTAATAGAATATAGAAAATTCATACACTACCTTCATTAAGGAGCAACAGAAAATGAGTTATTTTACATAAAAATTACATTAAATTATCCTTGTTTTTTAAATGGGAATTCTAGTTAATTTAATTAACTTAGGTATATTACTGTAGACCAGCAATTTCCAACTAGTGTGTCACAAGAATTTTTAAAACATGCAATAACTGACTATTTAGTCAGGAGCACTGACCTCTTTTCCCTTAAAGTATCGAACAAAAAAATGACAACAGCCAACACAACAGTAGCCATCCAGTGTGAATGAACCAAAATTATACCTATTATTTTGTCAGACCACAAAATTTTAGTAATCAGTTTATGTGGGCCATGAGATAAAAAAGGTTGAAAATCACTTGTGTAGAAAATCCAAATTTTAAGATGCATGCTTATTGAAAAACCTAACAAAAAGTTAACAAGTTTTTCAATTTTTTTTCCGCAGACACTGGACTATATTATATTACCCTCTTGATACACTAAAACAAAACCAACTAGAAGAATGTCAGTTTTCTTCCTTGGTCAGCAGTTTTATAGAGAGTTCCAAAATAATCAAATGATTTTCACATTACACATATAGTGACTGACACACAAACTAATAGCCAGACATTAGCTAATATAAATATAGTATAGAGACTAAAATTTTAATTTATATTGTTTTCCAGATAAACAAAGGATGGTAGGGAGAAGAATATTAATCTTGGTATTTTTGTATTATATGCCAAAAATTGTGCTATTTACTATACTTAAGTCAACTCCTTTATATACACACATTTAAGTACAAGCATATGTGATGATGATACTACCATCTTCTAGATTTAGCCCTTGGGAAAGGTTTCTCTTCTATTAAATTCCCCTCAAAGTAATTAATAATGGCAAAGATGTATCAAAATTAAGCCTACTGCCATGACCCCAGGCAAATGAAAAGTCAATTACAAAGACTAGGAGAAGGTACCTTCACAAAACAGATACGTGTATTTTGATGTTTTAGCTTTTTCCCTACAGGCTAACAAAAAATATCTTTCAATAATTTTTCTTACTGAAAAAAATTACCTTACTAATCAAGAATACATTTGGTCCAATGACAAGTTTTTCCACAGAAGAAAATAGCTGATAAGCCCTTTTAAAGCCACCAAGTCAGATTTCAACTATGTTCTGTAGGGCCGCTTCACAAAGCAAAATTTCCAAGAACAGCAATAAACAACTCTTGTTGGCTTATGTCTGTGAGCAGGGATCACTATATACTACACTGCTTTTGGTTTTCAAGAGTTTGATTTTTTTTTTTTTTTTTTTTTGTATTTTTCTGAAGCTGGAAACGGGGAGAGACAGTCAGACAGACTCCCGCATGCGCCCGACGGGGATCCACCCTGCACGCCCACCAGGGGCGATGCTCTGCCCACCAGGGGGCGATGCTCTGCCCCTCCGGGGCATCGCTCTGCCTCGACCAGAGCCATTCTAGCGCCTGGGGCAGAGGCCAAGGAGCCATCCCCAGCGCCCGGGCCATCTTTGCTCCAATGGAGCCTTGGCTGTGGGAGGGGAAGAGAGAGACAGAGAGGAAGGGGGTGGGGGGTAGAGAAGCAAATGGGCGCTTCTCCTATGTGCCCTGGCCGGGAATCGAACCCGGGTCCCCCGCACACCAGGCCGACGCTCTACCGCTGAGCCAACCGGCCAGGGCCGGTTTGATTATTTTTGAACATGCTTTTCTTTAAATTTATTCTTCATCAGTTTACTGAAGTTCATAAATCTGTAAATTTATGTCTTTACCCAATGTTGGGAAGTTTTCAGACATGATTAGCTCACAATAACTTTCCTGTGCCAGTCTCCTTCTCTTCTCCTTCTGGACTTGAACGGCATGAATGTCAACTCATTCAGACTACCCTTAGGTCCCTGAGACTCTGTTCTTTTTGTTTCTTTGTTTTCTTTTTTCTCTCTGTTCTTCAGTTTGGATAATTTTACTGGTCAATTCTATTCTGCTGTGGAGCCCATGTAGTAAGTTTTGCATTTTAAATATTATGTTTTTCAGTTATAAAATTGCCATTTGATTTTTTTTATAGTTTTTAGTTCTGAACTGAGAATTTCTACCTTTCTATTTATTTCAAGTAGGTTTTCCTCACTAAGCATAGTTTTAATAGCTGCTTTCAATTATTTAATATTTCCAAACCGGGATCATCTCAAAGGTGGCACCTACTGTCTTTTCCCTTGAGAAACTGGCCGTATTTTACTGGTTCTTCACATGTCACGTAATTCTAGACTGTCTCCTGGATATTGTGAATGTTAACGCTGTACAGACTCTGGGTCCTGTTATAATCCTTTGAAGAATATTGATTTTTCTTGGTTAATTTTTTGAGCAAGCACACAACCTAGTTAAGTTCACAATGCAACTTTTTTTAGAAACTGTTTAATTTCCATCAACTTTATTTCCATTTTGTTTGTGAGTTTGAGGAAAGGCAGCTTAAGCCCACTCGGTAACTATCCCTATCCATTCAGCAGCCTGAGCAGCGGGGCGGCAGACCAGCCTTCGGTGGTGGCCGAGCACCCCAGTCTTTAGTAGGGAACGGCTGCATAGGCACACAGGCCCCTGCACGTTACTTCACAGGGGCAAGGCAGATTATCAAATATTTTTTTAAGACTTTAATTTAATTACTATGACACATAAAAATGCTCCATACCAAATACAATAATATCTACAAAACTTTTTTAGGTTTATAACAAGTCTTGCAAATATAAATTTCAATTAGTAAATAACCTGAAACACAGTCAAAGCCTTATTTGATAAAGTCATTTTTATCAGGAATTCTTTTTCCCCCAGTTTTACTAAGGGTAAAATATCTTACAAATAAGACTGTAAGATATTTAAACTGTAAAAAAAAAAATGTTGATTCCATAAATGTATACATTGTGAAAGTATTCCTCTATCAAATGAATTGACACATATATCACCTCACATATTTACCCTTTTTTTTAAGTGAGAGAACCTAAGCACTACCCTCTTAGCAGATAACAAATATTCAACACAGTGCTGTCAACTGTAAGTCACCAGGTTACACATGATGTCCTCAGACCTTATTCATCTCATAACTGAAAATGTGTTCTAATTCTTGAATTGTTTTAGAAACCAAGACTATAAGAGAATTTCTACATTTTAATTTATTTAATACAATGAAAGTATTTTCTAAAATTGCTACACAAAAAATATAATCCAGATCCAGAGGGAAGTGAAAAAATCTGGCATTATTACCTCATTTTTACGTACTTTAGCAAGGTGCAGAGGGTTTTATTGTGTTTGTTTTTTGTTTTTAAGTTAGCAATTTAGCACAAGAGATATTAAAATCCATCATAAAAGGAAAGTGAGCTGGAAATACATCTCCATATAGAAAAAACAAACAAAAATACAGCAAATATACATACTCCTTCTGGAAAGCCATACATAGCGGGGAACTAAATCCAAAGACGAGACACTTCTGGGCATCTGGGCTGTAGCCATGCTGGAGTAACACTTCTAGGCAGCCTTCATGCCCTCCCAACACTGCTGAGTAAACAGGGCTCACTTTGTCTGGCCCAGTGTCACAGACCCGGTTAGTAAGTGGTATTAGCAAGTCCAAGATTCTGCAAGTACACAAATATAGAAGCATTTAATGTTTTTATATGCACGTAAATATAGATAACATCTCTTCAGCATACATTCAAGAGTCATCCATTGATTTCTTTAATAAAAGTTTGTCTTCAGTATAGCTTCTACTTATATTAAATTATTATAGGTTATATACTCCAAAATATTATGCTTATTACTGTTGCTTAAAACAAAGGTCCTTAAATAGATCTGAAACAAAATTAAATAATGTTTCTATAAGTAAATAGGTAACCATTTGTCCTTTCTTAATTTTTCAGTAATTATTTGCCTTACTACCATGACCCTACTCCCCAAAATTCAAATTTTAAGTTAGATATTTTAGGATGTAATTATTTCAAACTTCATTGTAACAAATATAAACATACCAAGAAATATATTATTTGCCTGACCAGGTAGTGACGCAGTGTATAGAGCATCAGCCTGGGACACAGAGGACCCAGGTTCAAAACTCAAGGTTACCGGCTTGAGCACAGGCTCACAAGCTTGAGCACATGGTCTCTGGCTTGAGCATGGGATCACAGACATGACCCCATGGTTGCTGGTTTGAGCCCAAAGGTCGCTATCTGGAAGCCCAAGGTCACTGGCTCGAACCCAAGGTTGCTGGCTCGAGCCCAAGGTCGCTGGCTCGAGCAAGGGTTCACTCACTCTGCTGTAGCCCCCCGGTCAAGGCACATATGAGAAAGCAATCAATGAAAAACTAAGGAACTGCAACAAAGAATTGATGTTTCTCATCTCCCTCCCTTCCTGTCTGTCTATCCCTATCTGTCCCTCTCTCTGACTCTCTCTCTGTCTCTGCCACAAAAAAATAAATAAGTTTTAAAAATTGTAACATGAAATGAATATTTTCATCAGGAAGAAATCAGAATTTCTACTTAAATTTTATTATTTGAAAAAGAATATGAGCTCTTTAAACACTGAGGCAGATTTATAAAGAAACTGGCAGGTAAGCAGAGAAAGTTCTAAAGAAAATCATTAAAACAGAATTTCTTTGATTATTTGTAAACTTACCTCTAATAGTCAGCTAGAGAGAAAGTACTAACCTACTTTTCTAAAAACAAATAATAAAAGTAGGGCTAATGAAAGTTAGGAGACTCCCCATTTCTGGGAAAAGGAAAGCAGGGTTACTCCAAAGTCCATTCTTTCTCTCTGATACTTTTCCTTATACTTTTAAGGTAGGTCTAAGATGATAATAGTGCCAGAGGACACTCACAGAACTTACCTTAGAAGTGGTCTATGGAGGAAATCGTCAGTGACAAACAGTGTTGTGGACTGTAAATAGCAAAAAGCCATTGTAGACTGGAGGCTTAGCAAAAGGCTAAGTTCTCCCCCCACCACTTCCATATTGGCTATGATGTTGAGTATTTGCACCCACTTCACTTGCTTCTTTATGTTGCTGGTAGCAATTTACATGCCCTTCCTCTTACTCTGTTTGTTCAGATGTTGGTTGATTTCGCTTATTCATGGTAAGAGGATTCCTGTTTATACCTTGGGAGAGCTCCTGTTTTAGCCTCAGATGTGTAACTTTGTATCAAGAACTTCCTTGATTTGCATATGGCTATATAATAAAGCAAACTGGGGCTATGGGGCACTCGGATATTGCCATCAGCATTGAAGAGTCCTCCTGATCCCATCCTTTTTCTTAATTCCACACCATTCTCACTCAAAACCCAGAATTAGGAGCCATGCTGGTCCACAACAAGGGGCGCGTGAACAGAAGACTTGAGTAGAGGAAACTAAACTGAAGGCAGGTGATGGAACTCCCCAAGTGAAGTGCACACAGTATGAGTAAAGAAAGTTTTTGAGGAAAATATAACCAGGAGTAAAAAATTATAGGACAGTTAGGGCCAAAAATAAGGGACTTTTTCGTAGAAAGGTTTCCGTATGAGGACAAATTGTTATCTGAAGAGTATCAGGGTAAGCTGGAAACAGAGGGATGTGAATACGAGGATAACTTGGGAGTCTGAGGATGACGGGGGGGATAAAAAATCCACGACTTGGCCCTGGCCAGTTGGCTCAGTGGTAGAGCGTCGGCCTGGCGTGCAAGGGGTCCCGGGTTCGATTCCCGGCCAGGGCACACAGGAGAAGCGCCCATCTGCTTCTCCACCCCTCCCCCTCTCCTTCCTCTCTGTCTCTCTCTTCCCCTCCCGCAGCGAGGCTCCATTGGAGCGGAGATGGCCGGGGCGCTGGGGATGGCTCCTTGGCCTCTGCCCCAGGTGCTGGAGTGGCTCTGGTTGCGGCAGAGCGATGCCCCAGAGGGGCAGAGCATCGCCCCCTGGTGGGCAGAGCGTCGCCCCTGGTGGGCATGCCGGGTGGATCCCAGTCGGGCGCATGCGGGAGTCTGTCTGAATGTCTCTCCCCGTTTCCAGCTTTGGAAAATTAAATAAATAAATAAATAAATAAAAGTCCGCGACTTGGCCCTGGCCGGTTGGCTCAGTGGTAGAGCGTCGGCCTGGCATGCAAGGGGTCCCAGGTTCGATTCCCGGCCAGGGCACACAGGAGAAGCACCCATCTGCTTCTCCACCCCTCCCCCTCTCCTTCCTCTCTGTCTCTCTCTTCCCCTCCCGCAGCCGAGGCTCTATCGGAGCATCTTTGCCCGGGCGCTGGGGATGGCTCCTTGGCCTCTGCCCCAGGCGCTAGAGTGGCTCTGGTCGTG
This sequence comes from Saccopteryx leptura, assembly GCF_036850995.1. Classification (NCBI taxonomy): domain Eukaryota; kingdom Metazoa; phylum Chordata; class Mammalia; order Chiroptera; family Emballonuridae; genus Saccopteryx; species Saccopteryx leptura. Next base: position 263,973,351 of record NC_089505.1, on the reverse strand, counting down.
ACAGAGCATTGCCCCCTGGTGGGCAGAGCGTCGCCCCTGGTGGGCGTGCCAGGTGGATCCCGGTCGGGCGCATGCGGGAGTCTGTCTGACTGTCTCTCCCCATTTCCAGCTTCTGAAAAATACAAAAAAAAAAAAAATCCGCGACTATGGCTGCCTTAGCTGCGGGGCCTCCGCTGCCCTCAGCTCCTTCCTACGTTCAACCCTCTGCTCCTCCGTTCCCTTATTGGGCTGATTCCAGAGTCTATAGCTCAAAATCTGGGAAATCCCCTCTCCAACAATCTATAGACCAGGCTCGAAATATAGGAGAAACAATAAATAGCTTTACCTGTTTTCCTGTTGTAGAAAGACAGGATGATACAGGGAGACTAGTGCGAGAACATGAACCTGTACCCTTTAGAACTCTGAAAGAGCTTAAACTTGCTTGTGTTCAGTATGGGCCTACTGCCCCTTTTTCACTTGGTTTATTAGATACTATTAGTGCAAAGGCTCTTCCCCCAAATGACTGGAAGGCGATTGCTTGTCTCTCTGGGGCTGATTATTTGCTGTGGAAGTTGGACTTTCATGAAGGGGCCGTTGAGGTAGGGGAGAAATCTCAGCATAGTCAAACTGAGCCACCAGTTACAGCAACTATAGAATTCTAGAATGGATAGGAGACTCAGGTATTAGGAAAGTTACAGCTTTTCCTGTTATGGTCTGATTTTCTTTACTGTTCTAACTACAATCTTCTGGACGATCATTTTGTTTCTTTCTTATTCTTTGCCTGGAAATTGAGGCGGGGGATCTGTGTTGGATCTGACTATAGAAAATATCCCAGCAGCTGCCGAGAGCACATTTTCTCGGGGAGATTTCATTTAGTCCCATCCTTCAGTCCCTCTATCAGAAAACGCCCTGACTAAAATCAGGCAGGCATCTTTCTAATCTGGTTGTGCTCTGAAATCCCGGGTTTCTCTCTGGTTTGTTTGGTTCGTCTAACTCTTGTTTCTGTGATATCTTTGTTTAATGTCTAAATGTGTCTGTTTTTGAGGCCTGAATTGATGTCTTGCATGCAAAGATTGGAAATACTGGCTCTAATATTTAAAAAATAAAATTATTTTAGAACTTGTAAGGAGCGCTCATTTAAATTTAAATAGAATAGAATGTAGATCCTTAAGACTTACTAATTTGGTTAGTGCATTGTGACACGTGTTCAGAGTTAGGAGCCAAATAGCAATTCAAGTATTAGGATTAATCAAAGTTATATGTTATACTTGTGTTTTTGTGCATAAATTGTCTTGTTTATGTGTAAGGTTATATACTAAGGTAGGCAAAACAAAGAAATTGAGCAAAATTAAGCAGAGCCCTAATAAGTCATTTCAAGAATTTGTCTCAAGCTGCTTCAGGCAGTTAGAAGAATAGTATAAAAATGCTAATTCTGCTTCTTGGGCCAAACCCTGCAAAAGGGACCCCGAGAAAATTGAGGATTCGCCTCCTCTGATTTTGCCTACTGGATTCAAAATATAGGTCAGGAACGCCCTGAAATGGAAGTAACAATACAAGGGCATAAATTTAAAGGACTTTTAGATACCAGAGCTGACGTATCTGTTATTGCTAAGCTACATTGGCCTCCTTCCTGGCCCACTCATGCAGCAGCCACAGAATTACAAGGTATAGGGCAGAGTAAATCCCTCAACAAAGCTATAGTTTTTTACAATGGGACAATAAAGAAGGTCATTCTGGACTTTTTCAGCCTTATGTGCTCCCTGGATTGCCAGTTAATTTGTGGAGTAGAGATGTTTTGAAAAATATGGGAGCGTTGCTTGTCAGTCCTAATAGTTTAGTTAGTACTCAAATACTTGATCAGGGATTTTTGCCTACTCAGGGACTAGGGAAAGAACAGTGGGGAATTCTCACCCCCATAGAAGTGGAACCCAATACCAGAAGATGCGTGGATTAGAATATCAAAATTTAGCATAGGGGCCTTGGTAGCTCCTGCTACCCCAATAGTGCATTGTGCAGAACCAATTACTTGGAAATCAGATAATCCTGTATGGGTAAACCAATGGCCCCTTTCTCAGGAGAAACTTAGGGCAGCTGCTCAATTGGTAAAAGAGTAGTTGCAGCTTGGGCACATTGAACCATCTAATAGCCCATGGAATACGGCTATATTTGTCATTAAAAAGAAATCAGGAAACTGGAGGCTATTCCAAGATTTGAGAGCAATAAATAAGACTATGGAAATTATGGGTCCTCTCCAGCTAGGACTCCCTTATCCTACTGCCATTCCGTGAAATTTTCACCTTGTAATTATTGACTTGAAGGATTGCTTTTTTACTATTTCTTTAAGCCCTCATGATTGCAAGCGTTTTGCATTCAGTGTTCCTTCACTTAATTTCCAGGCTCCAGTGAAGCAATACCAGTGGAGAGTTTTGCCTCAAGGTATGGCTAACAGTCCTACCTTGTACCAAAATATTTATACATTTCTCAAGCTCTCTCTCCAGTATGAAGGCAGCACCCTAAGATGTACATAATTCATTATGTGGATAATATTCTTATTACTCATTCAGATAAAGACACTGTGTTCAAAAAAAAAAAAAAAAAAAGACACTGTGTTCACCATTTTGCAACAACCAGAATATTCTTTGAAAGAATCAGGACTTTATATAGCTCCTGAAAAAGTACAGCAATCTTTACCTTTTTCTTATTTAGGACAAATTATTGAGGGACAACAAATTTGCCCACAAAAATTAGAAATCAGGACGATCATTTGCAAACTTTAAATGATTTCCAGAAATTATTAGGAGATATTAATTGGCTTAGACCTTCTTTGAAATTAACTACCAGGGAACTGAAGCCACTTTTTTTTTTTTTTTTTTTTTTTGTATTTTTCCGAAGCTGGAAACGGGGAGAGACAGTCAGACAGACTCCCACATGCGCCCAACCGGGATCCACCCGGCATGCCCCCCAGGGGTGACGCTCTGCCCACCAGGGGGCGTCGCTCTGCCGCGACCAGAGCCACTCCAGCACCTGGGGCAGAGGCCAAGGAGCCATCCCCAGCGCCCGGGCCATCTTTGCTCCAATGGAGCCTTGGCTGCAGGAGGGGAAGAGAGAGACAGAAAGGAAGGAAGGGGGGGGTGGAGAAGCAAATGGGCGCTTCTCCTATGTGCCCTGGCCGGGAATCGAACCCAGGTCCCCCGCACGCCAGGCCGACGCTCTACCGCTGAGCCAACCGGCCAGGGCCTGAAGCCACTTTTTGATATTCTTAGAGGCTTGGCTGAACCAGCTTCTCCTCAGCTACTTACAGTTGCAGGAAAACAAGCTTTAAAGCTTGTAGAAAAGGCCTTGCAACAAGCACAACTGAAACGCATAAATCCTGAAGAATCAATTGCCTTACTAATTTGTCCCTTGAGTTACACTCCAACGGGACTATTGTGGCAAGCTTCAGGTCCTATTGAAACGATCCATTTGGCTGTTACTCCTAAGAAAGTTTTTATCTCTGTATTTTGATCTTGTCGCCTCCTTGATTATTAAGGGGCATAGACAACTCTTAAAGCTTATAGGTATTGAGCCTCAAATATTGTTCCTTTTTCAAAGGATCAACAACAATGGCTCTGGGAAACTTCCACTAAATGGCAAATTGCTTTTGTAAATTTTACAGGCCAAATTGATTCTCACTACCCAGCTAATAAAATAGTTCAATTTTCATTAATTACTACATTTGTATTTCCTAAAACAATTGTTAATGAGCCCATTCCTGAAGCACCTACAGTCTTTACTGATGGGTCCAGCTCAGGAATAGTAGGATTATAATCGATGGACAACTTTATACTGAAACAGTCACTTTAAAATAGGCTCAAAGACTAGAATTACATGCCATTATCATGGCTTTTCAGCATTTGCCATGTTCCTCCTTTAATCTATATACAGACAGCAAATATTTACTTATGGTTGTTTCCACTATAGAGACTGCTGTCTTAGGGACAACTGCTGATGAACTATTTCAGCAGTTTCTCCTTCTTCAAAGACTTGTACGTCAACATAGAGCTCCATGTTTTATAGGACATACTCGAGCTCACTCCATGCTCCCTGGAGCTTTAGCACAAGGGAATGTCCTGTTGATCAAACTACCCAAAAGAAAATTATTGGAGCAACCATGACAGATCAAGCAATCCAGTCTCATACTATTCATCACCAGAATGCTGCAGCCCTGCATAAACAGTTTCAACTTTCTCGGGAAGCAGCACGGCAGATTGTTAAACCCTGTCCAAGGTGTCCTATACTACAATCTGTCCCTTTGTTCTGAGTTATTCCTCGAGGACTCCTATCAGGACAACTTTGGCAAATGGATGTTACTCATATACCTTCATTTGGCAAACGTTACAGTGGATACTTATTCTGGATTTATAGTAGCCTCTGCCAGAACTGGAGAGGCTGCTAAGCATGTTATAACTCATTGTCCGTATGCATTTCTATTATTGGATTTCCTAAACTGGTTAAAACTGACAATACTCCTACATATGTAGGAAAAGCATTTACTATATTTTGTCAAACCTTTCAAAATACCCGTAGGTATTTCTTACAATCTTTAAAGTCAAGGTATTATTAAAATGTACCCAGCAAATATATAAGGTCAATTTTAAAAAATATAAAAGGGGGAGTAATATCCTGGAACTCCTGCAAATCTACCTTATCTTTAAAAACTTTCTTTTGAATGCTGATGAACAAGAGGTGCCAAATCTTTTTCTCCTGCAAACTTCTACCCTCTTTTATTTGATCCAGCTAATAACACTGTCTTGTCTTTTTCCAAATAGCTCCAGATATACGGAAAAGGTTTATATAGGCAGATGGGGATCCTCAAACCCCTAAGTGAGATCTTCTGAGCATGGCTTTTAAGGTCTGTAATGACCAAGAGGCAGAAAAAGCCCAAAAGAGATCAGGTGAAATACCAGCTCTTGGCATACGCCCTTAAAGGTTCCAATGCCCCTAAGGGGCCTCATAGGACTCCATCTGCTTCAATAGTGGAAAGGAAGGTCATTGAACTAAAGGCTGCCAGGATTCTCGGCCCCCACCAGGATATGCCTTTGCTGTGGAAAAAAGGAACAATGGAAGGTAGGCTTCCCCCTTACTCCTCTAAGGGAGGGTTCAGTCTCGTCCAGCCCTGCTCCAGCCACCTGTGACCTAACCTTGCCCAACCTCCTGGGACTTGCCACTGAAGGCTAAAGGTGCCCAGGGCCGTTGACCCCATCTCAAGTGGACAAGCCTAGGGTATTTCTTCCAAGTAGCAGGTAAACTGATCTCATTTCTTACGGACACAAGGGCCACTTACTATGTCTTGCCTGAATATTCGGGTTTTTATTCATTCCCTCGAAGATCTCTGTTGTGGGTGTTGATAGTCCTATTTTCTGCTGCTTTGTTTAATATATAGTGTTTCCTTTATTCCTCCTGCCTCAATGCCCCATTCATATTTTAGGCTGGGACCTACTTCTAATTTAGAGCTCTTTCTCCTTTTTGCCAACTTACAAATTTACCTCTGCCACCCAGCTTAGTGTATCCCAAGGTTCTCCTCACCACCCCATGGCTGTAAGCTCCAGGGAAAGGCCCCCTGGGTTCATCTCTCCAGTTTTGAAGAGAACAGAAGCTCCATCCCCACACATGCTGCAGATGGCTTTTCCAGTCTACCTGAATCATTACCAGCTAGAAGCAGCGGTCATTGGGACTTGGACGTGAGCTGCAAAGTATAGAATGGTGACAACAATTCCAGTGCCATGAGGACTTTTCCTGGACTCCTGCTCCTTGTGACAGCTCCTAACAGACTGAACTGGGGTTGGGTTGCATTTGCAGGGATTTGGAATGGTGTTGGTGCCAACTTGGACTTGGTGAACATGTTAAGGACATTACTCTTTTTTTAGTTTTTTTTTTAATTTGTTGGACATTACTCTTTTATAGATTCTTGTTATAGTGGCTAAGAATTTGTTTAAAGGCTTTAATCACTGTAATGTATTAGAATGTTTGTTTGGATATCTGATAGCATTGGCTATACTAATTTTGTGTTTGTTCTGTGTTTTTTCAGTCTGCCTGCAAATTAGAATCAGGGAAACTAGGAAATCAGATGAGTGCAAATCTCAGCACAGAAATTAAAAATAAAAAAGAAAAGGGGGATATGTTGTAGACCACAAATGGCAAAAAGCCATTGTAGATTCGAGGCTTAGCAAAAGGCTAAGTTCTCCCCCTACCACCTCCATATTGGCTATGATGCTGAGTATTTGCACCCACTTCACTTGCTTGCTTAAGTTGCTGGAAGCAATATACATGCCCTTCCTCTTATTCTGTTCAGATGTTGGTTGATTTCACTTATGCATAGTGGGGGGATTCCTGTTTATGCCTTGGAAGAGTTCCTGTTTTAGCCTCAGATGTATAACTTTGTATCAAGGACTTCCTTGATTTGCATATGGCTATATAATAAAGCAAACTAGGGCTATGAGGCACTCAGATATTGCCATCAGCATTAAAGAGTCCTCCCAATCCCACCCTTTTTTCTTAATACGTCTGTTTTCTTAATCCCGCACCATTCTCATTCAAAACCCAGAATTAAGAGCTGCGCTGGTCCATGACAAACAGAATTCTCAAAATTGAGAATAAATGAGGTCTAATTCCCAGCAGGTTTTGGTATCTATTTAAAGCTAAGCGTATAATTGCACCTAAGATTTATGTTTAAATAAACAATCAAGAATAGAGAAAAATATCAAATTTTAAAACCTAACTACTGTATTAAAGAATTTGTGTAAATGTCTTAAACTTAATAAACTTTTTAAAATTTTTTTAATTGGTTTGAAAAATACTCTTTGAAGCGGCACAAAAATGCTTATAAATATCTTTAAGAAAATAGTAAAATACCAGGCCACCTAGTGGCATAATAGCCAAATTGCAGAACCTGTTTTCCTACAATGCATCCATACTAATGACAATTTCACTATTATTTTTTAATTAAATAATACTAACAATAGTTATAAAGATATTATTGTAGACTTATGGCTCTAAAGTATTTAAATACATGTTTTAAAAACCCACTCAGTATCAATTTATGTTAAGATAAAACTGTTGTATTCTCATATGTATAACCAGATTATTAGCTTCCAAAATTCCTTGGAACCCCCAATTTCAGAGAGTACCAAACATCTTTTAGCCTCTCTCTACAGAAAATACCAAAAATGTCATGAGAACTTCTGGTTAAGGAAAAAGAGTAATATAAGGGGGGAAAAGTTTGGACTTTAGTAATTATTTACCTTTCCACTAAGATGGGAGAACTATCCAGATCACACAAAAGAAAGACTGGATTCCAATAGGAGTCACAAACTCAAAAGCTTTCTGGGATCAGGGAGGTAAGGTAAATAAGTTGAATAAGGCCATCAGATAGTTAACTAAAGATGCCTGGGATAAAACTGGAGAATAGCAGGAGTATGGCCACAGCTTGAGAAACCAGGGGGAAGACTCCACACCCTGAGAAGCCCTGGGTTGTTTCCATTTCCAGCCACTGTGCCTGCCGTACAGTAGGGAAGTGCATGACTGAAAGGAGCTGGGCATCACATGGGCACAGACATGGCATGGACCCAGTCACCTGGCAGTTTGGTAGAGAAGGAAATGCCAAGGATTTTGTTTGGAGGTAATGCGTCTGGCCCAGAAGACTGACTTATTACCTTTTAATTATGAGACGATTTTTATTTTCATTTTTAATACTTACTCTGTATGGCCCATTTGTGCAGCTGCATGAATAGGTAACTGCCAGTTGTCCTCATTACAGTAGAGATTAGGATCTGCCCCACTGGACAGCAGAAGCGCCACACATTCTGCGTGGCCCTCTTGAGCAGCAATGAACAAGGGAGTAGCTTTGTCCAAGGCTTGACAATTGACATTTGCACCTAATACAAAATAAAACATTTAACAGATGATCCTAATGTGTGGGGTAAAATAACATGATAATGAACATAAATTCAAAGCACTTCCTTAAAAAGGTTTCATAGTACAGATGACTTGAACAATACAGGTTTGAACAGCACCGGTCCAATTATGTGCGGATATTTTCTGCATCTTATAAATAGACGATGTAAAGTTACAATATCAATAAATGCAAAACAGTACAGTCAATGTATTTTCTCTTTTGATTTCTTAATAACATTTCTTTTTTCTAACTTAGCTTAGTATAAGAATACAGTGTATAATAAAACAATATGTGTTAATCAATTATTAAGGTTATCAGTAAGACTGTCAGACAACAGTAGGCTTATTAGTAGGTAACTTTTGCAGGAGTCAAAATTATATGCAGATATTCAACTGTGTGTGTTACAGCCCCTAATCACCACATTGTTTAAAGGTCAACTGTACAATCATTTCCTCCCCTCAGTGGATATTGTATAAACATACTGATTTACCTAACTTGCTGATAACTTAAAATTGTTTTTGATTTTATGTTGGCAAGAAAAGAAGTTATTAATATTTTAGAGTTCATTTTTAAGTTAAAACAAAAATCTTATTCGATGAGGGATTCATTTCACTCCAGTCCTTCCTCAAACAAGCACTCTGTGTTTACAATATTCATTTAAAAAGGTAAAAAGCAAATGTGCGTAACATTTCTAATAATTACTGGAAAAGACAAGAAAAAACCTAAATTATGAACCTTTGTAGATGCTACTAAACAATTCAGGCTAAGTTTTATGGAAAAAAAAATTCCAGTAGATATGACATACATGAAGACTGTGCCTGAAACTAATATTGACCATGACATCCTTTATCTTCATGACCAATGCATGACAGAACCTACAATAAAAGGGAAAACATCTATTTAAATGGGTTTCTGAGCTCATTTTTTAAAGTATAAATCTAATCAATTATTTAGATGCCAGTATATAAAAATATGAATAAGTTGAAAGTGACCTCAATATTTGTAAAGGTTTTGAAATTAACAGACATCCCCAAACTTTTCTCATTGACAATTAACATGTTAAATAGGCTAAGCATGGCATTACTACATGACAATAAGAATTTTTAAATTCCTGGAATATATCTCAGTGGGAAAATCATCATTATCAAGGGGAAAATAACTACTTTTTTGAAAGGACGTTCCATAAATACACCTTTAATGAACCAAAGCTGTGAAATGGGTAAAAAACTATGGAAAACATAAATGAGTTTGTGGAAACTTGACAAATTCCAACTGGACATTCAACATGTCTAGACAAGTAAAATCTTAACTTAATACAAGCTGGATGCTTCACCTACTATCAGCCTTAGAAAGAAGTGGATACTATTACTGAAAAAAAACTAAGTCAAGAAAGAAACCTACTTAACTTTCCTTTTTTTAGGAATGTTTCATTTTGATAATTTCAAAGTATCAGAAAGGATAAGGAACCAGCCCCTGTAAGTTTACAGGTAGAAAAGTTGGGAAAACACTAGAAAGCTGGAATTGCTCAGGTCCCGGTAAGAAAGGTCAGACTCATCATTCAGTTTCCAATAAACCTGCTTTAGTGATAGATCATTATCTTCCTCCTCAGATAAATTAGTGCTATGCGTTACTGTTGGGCAGATAAAATATATTATGCTCACTTTGTTAAAAATGGCGCTCCCATGTGGAAGCCTGTCTCCCAGGTGATATTAGTTGCCCTTATGCTTGGAATGGGCGTAATATTAATGTGTGTTGGTGGCAGGCTGTGGGCAGGCAAGATCCTTGTAGCCTGGGGCTTAGTTTTAGGACTAAGCTTTTCCCACCCTTTTTGATGTGGGGTGGACTTTGTATCAAAGACTTCCCTATTTTGTATATTGGATTAAAGGTTTTGATTTCCGCACTATAAAGTGGGGCAGACCAGGAGCTTGCTCTCTCAGTTCCTGAGATTAGTATTAGAGGAGAGAGCAGACAGCAAAGAAAGGCCACGTGGAGGAGGCCAGGAGAAGCAGCCAAGATGGCGGAGTGTTGAAGGAGAAGCCAGTTTGTGCAGGGAGAAGGAAGGAGATGGGGAACAGAGGTGAGTAAGTCTGGTGAGCTAGAATCCTTTGATTCTAGGAAACTAGGATAAGTCAGTGGCTTTGTGAGCACTGAATGAGTGGGTTTTGGAGCCCAGTGTGTGTTTCTACTTGCCCGCCGGGTGCCAGCTAGGATTAAAGATGATGGCCCACCAGTTTTTGGCTCCGTTGTTTCATTACCGTCTGTTTGAATCTAATGCAAACCTGCATGGGTCAGGCAGCTGTAATGGTGGCCTTGCCTACTGCCTTTACAATTACATTATGTTAGTAATAGACACTTAGTAACCAGGCTTATAAATCAACTGGTATGCACTCTTATTTACCACTAGTATAAAATTATAAATTTCACAACCTGATTTATGTCTGGTCAAGAATAATTCTTCCTAGGAAGATACACAGTTAAAACTCATGATCTTAACAGTGCAAAGGCTAATGGATTAGTCTTACCTGATGAAATAAGTATGCTCAAACTTTCTAGCTTGCCATACTGAGCAGCCACAAATAAAGGTGTAATTCCAAAGTCATCCAGGCATTCCTTGTTTGCTCCTCTTTTAAGAAGTAATTTTATGATCTCAGCATTTTCCTAAAGCACAGATTCGTATTTTAAATAAGAGTAAACAAAGAAAATAGAAGGTATCTCTTTTCTTATTGTTTTACTTTGATTTGTTTTCTATCCTCATTAAAGGAAAACCTTTTTTAAAAAGCTCAATGAGAAGGGAGTATTAAACAATCAGATTATTCTATATCTTTAACAAGCCCGTTAACATAAACAAATGAAACACTGATCTCTAGGAATTATAATCCTTATAAAATCCTGCAAAATTAGCTTGCTAGTCCAAGCAGTAAAGAGTTATCAGTTTCTAAACACAGGGCTATACATAAAACAAGCCATTGCTCCTTATCAACTTATGTCCCAAATATTCTGAGGGTCTCTTAACTATGCTATCAACATTTGAAAAACTTAGACAATCCCTGTTGCCCAAAACTGCTGAAACTACTAGACCAGTTGGCTTATTCAGAATGATCATTAGCATTTAGACTGCCTTTTCTGTTCTGCACTAACCATCATAAATCACAGGCAAGTAGAAAGCAAAAACTGTATAGAGCTGTCATTTTAAAAGGGTAAAACACACAATTTACATGTAGATGAAATAATAAATTCTGAAGTTACCTGGAAAGTAGCCTGGTGCAAGGCATTCCATCCACACATAGAATGGGATCCATTAACATTTGCTCCATGTCGAAGCAACAGCCTTAACACATCCATCTGTCCATTTTCAACAGCTGCAATACAGCAGTCAAAAAAAATTACTATCAGGAGAGAAAGACATGTTTGTAGGACTGGACACTTTGATGATGTTCTCATCACTTATTCACCTCAAAACTTACAATGCTGTGATTATTCCTATCAACAAATCAAAACACATACGCCCTATGCAATGCCGAAACATTTTTCACAATTGTCTTAGCCCAAACCCATTAATATATATATATATATCCTTTCCATACACATACAAATTACTTACAATTGTATTTGAAAAGACAGAGAGAGGAAATGGAAGCAAGAAGTAAACATATATTCTCTCTGATAATAAAGACAATATGTTTCTACTTTGTTAAAAATGCAATTGAGAGGAGAGTGGGGAGGACAGGTCAGAAGAAACAGTCTCAAAAGGATTGAAAGGTTTCCTATCATTACTATTTGATCAATAATGACAACAGTCGCTCACAACTGAAAGAGCAACACTGCAAGTTCTGCATCTTAAATATCTGCCATCATAAACAGCAATCGTTGTTAAAATTCAAAATACAGTAAAACCTTGCTTATTTGAACTAAAAGGGGACTCCAATAAAGAGTGTTGCCAAAGAAATGCATTTTACTGAACTATAGTAACTGGAATTAATGACTCCCTATTGGAAAACAGTATGGAAGTTCCTTCAAAAATTAAAAATAGAGCTACCATATGACCCAGCAATCCTCTTCTGGGTATCCACCTGAAAAATTTGCAAACATTTACTCATAAGGGTACATAAGGATATATGTACCCCATGTTCATTGCAGCATTATGCATAGTAGCCAAGATATAGAAACAACCAAATCAACAGCTGAGTGGATAAATTCAATGGATGAGTGGATAAAAAGGATGTACACAATGGAATACTACTCAGCCACAAGAAAGAATGAAATATCATCATTTGCAACAACATGGATAGATCCTGAGAGCATCATGCTAAGCAAAATAAGGAAGGAAAAAGACAAGAACCATATGATTTCACTCATATGTAGAATATAAAATAGAAAGCAACAAACAAAGAAATTCAGAGACAGACAATAGAAGAGTGGTTACCAGAGGGGTTAAAAAGGGTAAAGGGGGCAAAATTTATGGTGACAGAGAGAGACTAGACTTTGGATGGTACGCATACAATGCAACACATAAATGCTGTATTATTATAGAATTGTATACTTTATGTAATGTCACTAACTAGTGTCACTCCAATACACTTAGTTTAAAAAATAAAATAAATTTGGGGAAAAAATCAAGTTACTGAAAAGGTAGATACTTTAAAGAAATAGTTTGCATGTCTAAAAATAAATTTGGGGAAAAAATCAAGTTACTGAAAAGGTAGATACTTTAAAGAAATAGTTTGCATGTCTACACAGACCTTAAAATCATGTGCCTTTTTACCGATTTATTTTACTTTTTCACCAAATTATCCTACTCTTTTCCATATGTCTACTTTAACATTAGCACAAGATATACGTAGCCCAATATTATATACATATAAGCTTATAAATCCTCTCTTGTGAGGATGAACATAGGTATAATGCTATTAAGTGGATAGAACGAACAAGTGAGGCTAAACTTTCCCGAATGTTATCTACCACAAAACTTTCTGCTATGAAGGTGGCAGTAACCCTGGAGTTCATGAAAAAACTAAACTGCCAGAAGAAAGCACTTAAGAGTACCTAATAAAATAAGTACACACATACGCATAGACCATTAAGTAAATAAGGTATACTGTGAATACTGCAGGTGTGAGGCTATTACAATGACTTCCTAGAATTATAATTATAATATCAGCATCTATAAAAAGAAAAAGAGCAGAAATGTGTATAAAGTCTGACTTGGTGTGCTTGGTAATAGGAAAGTAAAAACAAGTAAGGTTTTGTATTTCATTTCAAGCACACAGTTATTCTATATCTTCTACTGTAGTAGGAGGCAGAAATCAACAACTCTCAATCAAAAATTAGAAAGGAACTAAACATTTGGATGAAGGACCACACTTGAAAAATGCTAATATTAAATGTAACAATGGGAAAATAAAATACTTAAAAGTATAAAATAAGAAATAATAAATGCACTATAATTAGTGAAGATGATAACATACAATTGATTTCCCATTAATTTTGTATATTAAATTTATACTATAGCTTATTTTCCCCATAAGAATTGTCTGAAGTTCTTTAATAAAAAATTCTCTTTGGCTCAAATAAGCTCATAAAAATTCTTTAAAAAAAAATTCTCTTACCCTGGGAGGTTTTAGAAATTTTACCACCATGGATAAGATAGAACCTTGTAGTAGTTTAACAAATCTTATTTCTAAGTCAATATTAAAGGGCATTTTACTAGGGAAAAAAACAACAGTTTTTCAAGCTGTTAATATTCTATAATCAATCTAAAATCAATCTAGTCTTGGCTGGAGGTCACAACAGAAAAGGAAGAAAATCTGCTCCATATCCAATCATACACCAGTATCAGCGATTAGTGGCAAAACCATTCAACATCCAGGCCCTGAGCCGAAGACTGTCAGGTTGTCAGTGGCAATATATGAAGCACAGTGAAGAAAAGTCTGGTTTTCATGAGTTAGGAGGACCTTATAAAAATGAAAGTTAAAAAAAAATGTTTTGATTATTAAATACTAACTATAGAAGTCAGAGACAAAAACTGTTTTCACATTCAGTATCACAAACACATTGATATCTGATTTCTGCACCTCTAGTGAAACCAAAAACATGTGCAGATAAATAACATTTTTATAGCACTTGCTAATTATTTCAAAATAATGCAAATGTAATGATTAATAATTAAGAAATAGCTGTCTACAAAAGTGTTTTTTGAGCTTAGCTTCTCCTTTGGAAAAGGTGGGTTAATCTTCTTTGTCCTCATCTTAGAAGTTAACATACTAGAAGGAGAAGGAGGAACCATCCCATAACAATGTATATTATGCATCAATAAAAGTGTAGTCAAAAAACAAAAACAAAACAGACTTAAACTTCCTATTTGCTGGCCACCTAATCCACTAAGAGGTATACTATACTCCTTGAGGACAGAAACTGTGTCTCATCCCCATTATATGCCCTGTGCCAATCACAGAGGACAGGCAATAAACAATGGCTGACAGGCGAATGGGGTGCGGGGGAAATGTCTGGGGAAAAAATGAGATTTTTTTTTTTTCTTTTAAAAAATATATTCCCTATCTAAACAGGCTTTGAAATTATATTGCTGAATATAACAAAATAACTGGTACTAAACTAGCCATCCCACCATAAACTATCATAAAAGTGGACAAAATATATAGAGACAACTTTTTCTGGCATTAAATAATAGGCAGAAGACTAATTCTGGAAAGAAGGAAAACACCTAAGGTAAGCCCTAAGATGGCCTCAGCTCTGACCAGGGAAATTTCTTGATTACAATGTAGTGGACTAAAGTCCAAGCAGAAAAAATATAAGGTTGAATAAAGAGTACTTCAAGCAGAGGAAATTGTATGGCAGGTAGCCAGGACCACCATCACAGCCTCCTGGCCCATGCAGGTTCACATTGGATTCGGACAGTCTGTAATGAAACATATGGAGCCAAGAACTGTTGGGCCATCATCTTTAAACCTAGCTTGCACCCGGCAGGCAAGTAAAAACACACATTGGGCTCCAAAACCCACTCATTCAGTGCTCACAAAGCTACTGACTTATCTGAGTTTCCTAGAATCGAAGGTTTCTAGCTCACCAGACTTACTCACTTCTGTTCCCCATCTCCTTCCTTCTCCCTGCACAAACTCTGCACAAACTGGCTTCTCCTTCAGCACTCCACCATCTTGACTATTTCTCCTGGCCTCCTCCACGTGGCCTCTCTCTGCTCTCCTCTCTTATGCTAATCTCAGAAAACGAGAGAGAGCAAGCTCCCAGTCTACCCCACTTTATAGTGCAGAAATCAAAACCTTTAATCCAATATACAAAATAGGGAAGTCTCTAATACAAAGTCACTTATCTGGGGCATGATGGGATTGTACCACCCCACATCAAAAAGGGTGGGAAGGGCTTAGTCCTAAAACCAAGCCCCAGGCTACAAGGATCCTGCCTGCCCACAGCCCACCCCCAACACACATTAATATCACCTGGGTAATGGGCTTCCAGGTGGGCAGTGCCATCTTCAACAAAGTGAGCATAATATATTTTATCTGCCCAACAGAAATAAACAGTCCAAGCAGCATGTAGCAGTCCACTGAGCTAAGAAGGCACAGATTAGAGTTCAAGTAATGAAATCTGTGAGGCGAGGCCCCAGAGAAAAGAGAACTATGCAGAAGGGAGGCCCCCAGTGTTTACGTCCAAAAATCCTTGGCTGTGATCTGGGACGCACATGTGTAAGGCAAGATGGAAGCCTACAAGAGAACTGCTAACTGGTTCAAAATGAAACAGAGATAGCTAGAGATCAAACAGTCCTGAGAGGCAACGATACACCTAGGAGTTCTGTCCCACAGACCTCATTAGCACCCTGGGCATGCAGCTGAGGCATCCAAAATATAGATCCCTATGAGTAAAAGGCCACATCTGAGAGTATGGCCAACTCTGGATCTGTTCTAACGAAGCCTAAAAGAAGCTCTGGCAAGATCAGGAAGGAGATGGAGACTAGGAGTTGAATGCAAGTTAGATAGGCTTGGAAAACACCTTAAGCTCTCCACAGCTCTTATCTAACAAAACATAAAACCAAACCTAAATAAGTTCAGGCGATAAGCCAGTAAACGATCTACCCATTAAGATTAAAAAAAAAAAAAAGTTAACATTGCTCAGAGAAAGATAGCAGAATTGAAGTCTCTATAACATACTCTCCAGCCCTGGCCAGATAGCTCAGTTGGTTGGTTGTCCTGAAGCACAGAGGTTGCTGGTTCGAGCCCCGGTCAGGGCACATACTGCAACAGATAAATGTTCCTCGTTTCTCTCTCTCTCTCTCTCTCTCCCTCCCCCTTTCCTTTCTCTCTAAAATCAATAAAATAAACATTTTCTAAAAATCAACTGCTCAGCCCTAGCCAGATAGCTTGGTTGATTAGAGCACCATCCCAATATGTAGAGATTGTGGGTTCCACTCCTGTCAGGATACATACAGAAACAGATTGATGTTTCTATCTCTCTCTCTCTCCCTCTCCCCCTTCCTCTCTCTAAAAATCAATTAAAAAATTTTTTAAACAACTGTACAGACCTGTGGGACAACATCAAACAGTTCAACGTACATGTAATCCAAGTCCAAGAAGGAGAAGAGTAAGAATAGGACAGAAAAAAATATATTTGAAGAAATAATGGCTGGAATTTTTCAAAATTAGATTTTAATAACAAAAGCCATATTGACTTACAAATCCCAGAAAAGCAGCAAACCACAGTACTTTGGAAGAAGTCAGTACACTTTCTATGACTTAACATTCTATGTAAATTAGAGGTAAATACATTAAAATACCTGACAACTCTGTGGAAGAATTCAAATGATTATAAAAGGGCTGCAAACAAGCCACTAAAATCAACTTAACAACTAGGATAGTTTAAAACTTTTTCCGGACTCCTATTTGTACTTAAAAACCCTAAAGACATTTCCTTAGACTGTAGAAATAGTGTCATTTGCTCACTCTCTTACATCTCAGTTAGAATACATCGCAGTTAGTGACTGACAACCTCAACAGGCTCTCTGTTATAAATTCCATGGCAACCGGCTGCAGACTTTCTCCTGGCTATATGGGGGCTCTGTACTATCACTAATTTGTACTCAACAGCCACCAACTATCACAACACAAATGCCCTCCTCCCAAACCAATAACAATTTAAAAAAAAGAAAAAAATCTTACATTTATTAGTGTTCACAGATTTCCCATACTTTCCCATGAACTAATCACAGCAAAGACTTTAATGGAAATTATTTTCTATTCACCTAAATCTGGAATATGCAGTTATAATTTAAGTGTATGTATTTTTAGCCATTGTCAATCATATCCTAGAAATCTATTAACATATTTTACAGCAAAAATACCTCAAAACCTAATCATTATGGTAAGGCTGAAGAATTACTTACTTTCAAGGGCATATTATTAAACTTGAATGTACACCATACCTATGTATTTATATGCAGAGTAAGCACTAAATTAATTTTATTTCCTCAACAATATGGTAATACCAAACCTACTTAGATTCAGAAGCATTTCTACAATTCAAGTGATTCTGAAAAGAGAAACAGTGATTTATAAATATTAACAAATAAAACCAACTTCTACGTGACACTAGGAATACCATATACAGGAGCAGAACCCTGTAGGGTATTTTAAAGAAGAAGGAGAAGTAGGAGAAGAGAAGAAGAAAGAAACAACTTCACAGCTGCAAATAACTAGGACCAGGCATTCCAGCAGCATCAAACTGTAAGTCCCCTTACATTCCGTGTCTGTAACAGTAGTAGCAACACCTTATCTGGCGATCATAACCTTCAAGCAACACGTGCTCAAATGAGGACCAGTATCAATTTGTGCACCAGATGGCATCTGGAGAACAAAGAAAAACTGACTCAACTCTTGCAAATATCAAAACTGGCAAGTGCTAAAAAGATTCATCCATCCAACTTAACTTGCCTTAACTGAATCCTGAGTCCAACAAACTAAAAAATACACATATACATTGTGACAATCAGGGAAATTCGAACACTGAGTGGATATTTGGTGATACTAAATTACCGCTAATTTTTAGGAGCAGTAATAGTAGTGTGGTGGTGTTTTTTTAACAAAATATCTTTATCTTTTGGAGATACATACCCAATATTTATGTTTTAAATTATACACAATGAATGGGGTTATCCTTCAAAATAATGGAATGGAGAGAGCATGTAGAACTACAACTGAAATAAGATAGGCCCTGAGTTGATAACTATTGAGATAGGGCATTAGGTACATGGCAATTTATTACATTTTTCTCTATACATTTGAAATTACCCATGAAGTTAAAAAAGGGGTGGGGGGCTGCCACCAATTCTGAAGAGAATTTCAAATGGGAATTCCAAAAACATTGAGTATCTGAAATATTCCTAGAGTATATAAATGTGAATTTTTTTTTTTTTTTTTAACAGAGAAAGAGAGTCAGAGATGGATAGACAGGGACAGACAGACAGGAACAGAAAGGTGAGAAACATCAATCATTAGTTTTTCGTTGCACATTACAACAACTTAGTTGTTCATTGATTGCTTTCTCATATGTGCCTTGACTGCAAGCCTTCAGCAGACTGAGTAACCCCTTGCTCGAGCCAGCGACCTTGGGTCCAAGCTGGTGAGCTTTTTGCTCAAACCAGATGAGCCCACGCTCAAGCTGGCGACCTCGGGGTCTCAAACCTGGGTCCTCTGCATCCCAGTCCGATGCTCTATCCACTGCGCCACCACCTGGTCAGGCTAAATGTGAATTTTAAAGAACATATCAGAATAAAAATCTAACTGAACCCTGTTCTACTTTCTCAAAATATTATTTTAAGGTCACTTTTTGTATGTTAATTAAAAATGCTTTAAAACCTAAAGAGCCTGACCGGGCGGTGGCGCAGTGGATAGAGCATCAGACTGGGATGCAGAGGACCCAGGTTCGAGACCCCGAGGTCGCCAGTTTGAGCGCGGGCTCATCTGGTTTGAGCAAAAAGCTCACCAGCTTGGACCCAAGGTCGCTGGCTCGAGCAAGGGGTTGCTCGGTCTGCTGAAGGCCCATGGTTAAGGCACATATGAAAGCATGTAGGCCCATGGTTAAGGCACATAAGAAAGCAATCAATCAACAACTAAGGTGTCGCAACGAAAAACTGATGATTGATGCTTCTCATCTCTCTCCGTTCCTGTCTGTCTGTCCCTATCTATCCCTCTCTCTGACTCTCTCTCTGTCTCTGTAAAAAAAAAAAAGAAAAAGAAAAAAAGGAAAAAAAAAACCTAAAGAAACAGGGAGAGGGAGAAGAGACAAGGAAGTAGATGTAAAATGTAGAAAAGAAAGGCTCTGAGAATAAGTAATTTTAAGCAGAACTTACTCTCTAAACCAGGGGTCCCCAAACTTTTTAAACAGGGGGACATATCACTGTCCTTCAGACCGTTGGAGGGCCAAACTATAAAAAAAAACAAAACTATGGCCTGACCAGGCGGTGGCGCAGTGGATAGAGTGTTGGACTGGGATGTGGAAGAAGGACCCAGGTTCGAGACCCCGAGGTCGCCAGCTTGAGCACGGGCTCATCTGGCTTGAGCAAAAAGCTCACCAGCTTGGACCCAGGGTCGCTGGCTCCAGCAAGGGGTTACTCAGTCTGCTGAAGGCCCATGGTCAAGGCACATATGAGAAAGCAATCAATGAACAACTAAGGAGTCGCAACGCGCAATGAAAAACTAATGATTGATGCTTCTCATCTCTCCGTTCCTGTCTGTCTGTCCCTCTCTCTGACTCTCTCTGTCTCTGTTTAAAAAAACAAAACAAAAAACTATGAACAAATCCCTATGCACACTGCACATAATCTTATTTTAAAGTAAAAAAAAAAAAGGAAACAAATACAATATTTAAAATAAAGAACAAGTAAATTTAAATCAACAAACTGACCAGTATTTCAATGGGAACTATGGGCCTGCTTTTGGCTAATGAGATGGTCAATGTCCGGTTCCATATTTGTCACTGCTAGCCGTAACAAGTGATATGACGTGCTTCCGGAGCCGTGACGCGTGCATCCCATGTCACTGGAAGTAGTACTGTACGTGAGCGATGCTGCACTTTGCAGCACATATAGTACTCCAGGAGCACAGGATGCCAATGCATCCTATGCTCCTCTCACTGACCACCAATGAAAGAGGTACTCCTTCCGGAAGTGCAGGGGGGGCCGGATAAATGGCCTCAGGGGGCCACATGCGGCCTGTGGGCTATAGTTTGGGGACCCCTGCTCTAAAACAAAGAGACTTTTAGCAGAACTTACTTTTTCTAAAGGACTCCCTAGCCCTGGCCTTGAGGCTGGTTTCCCAGGCTGTAGCCTTGGGCTGGTTCTGCAAGGTTGCAGGTGTTCCCAGAATGTTTCTCCCTGAATTAATCCTATAGATAAGCATTGTAAATGAGCTTGTTTCACTGCTTTGTTTTACTGCTAGACTTCCCCTCCTCCCCATTCCCCAATCAGTATGTAATTCTGTCTTTAAAAGCTAACTTCAAACTGTGTTGGGGGGCATATGATTTGGATGACTTAGGTCTCCATGTGGTTGCTGGCTTTAAAATAAAGACTCCTTAATTTGGCTACTTAATTGTGTGGCAAAACATCTGTTTCTTGCTGTTCTGATACAACAAATGAATCTACACAGAATAATAACAGTAGGACAGACCAACCTGCATAATACTTTGTACCTCTTACAGCGCTTACTGTTTCCCTTGAATTCTGGTTATTATACTATCCCCAATTAGACGGTAAGCCCTTGAAAGTAGGAATCAAGCATAGAATCCTGATGCGATCACCTAAGCAACTGCAGATAAGGGAAATTCACCTGCAACTTCTACCATACCATTGATAAGCAAAGCTGGTTGGCTAACCTAGTGGTTTTTTGCTCCCTGGTCTCTCTGAGGGACCTACCTAGTATTGCATGCTTGGGCAAAGCAGACATAAACTTCAAAGACAGAAGAGTACTACTGCACATTTAAGGATGTATGAAGAACTGCATTCACCAACAGAGAAGCCACTAGCCACATTTGGCTATTTAAATTTAAATTAATTGAAATTAAATAAAATTAAAATTTTAGCACCTCAATCTAGCCACATTTGAAGCACTCAAGAGTCACATGTGGTTAGTGGCTATCATACTGGACAGTGTAAACACAGGACATTTCCAAGTTCTATTGGACAGCACTGGTCTGGAATTTTAAATTAAACTAAACTGGAATTTAACCGAAAATCGTTATCTATCTCCAAGATAACATGCCTGGCAACAGGGCCTGGGAGCCAGGCCATTACTTATGGCTCCTATGTCTTGGGGTAAGCGTTCAAGGAAGAAAAGAAATAAGTAATTCTAGAACCTAGAAAAATACGGTGAATTCATAGAGTGAGGAAAAAAAAGCAGAATCGTAGAATCTAGAATTACCTGGCATCCAATTGAGAAAAGAGCCCAAGGATAAAGAATAAGGAAGAAATAAAATACCCCACTTTGGAAGTGTCAGGGATACACAGAGATGGGAGAAAGGCTTCAATCCAAACAAGACTAGAACTGTCTATACCACTCCAGCTGAGCCAGTAGAAAAGAAAAACTGGAAGCTCAGAGGGTAGAAACAGTGCCTCTCTCACAACAGGTCATATGAGAGTACCAATGAAATCTACAAGAGCAAAAACCTAAGACAGCAAGAATGATATGAGAATGTAATTTCCTCCAATAATTTCTAGGGGGACATTTTGTATTTTTAAAGAAGTTTTTCCATTCCCTAAATTAGAGGGGAAAAGAAGAAAGCAAAAGGAAGTAATCAGGGAAAGCATATCGTAAGAAAACATTTTTGAAAAGAAGAAATAAAAACCTGGAAACAGGTTTTGACCCACACCAAACTTCTAACCAATGTCGACACGCAGCTGAGGCACGTAACAAACTGAGTAGTCCCAAGCCCCACATAAAGACTTGACAAAGTCATGGACTCAATGTAGGATAATCATCTGAGAAAAATACGGCAAACCTATACATAGATGTGCGTGATAAATCTAACTAGGAATAGTAAACAACAATCACTATTTAATGAAGCATTCATTAAAAAATAAAATTTAAAAACAGAGACTTTTATTTATTTTTTTTTGAGACTTTTAAAAATGTAATTATCCTACTGAATGCTCTTTTGGAAAAATGCCTAATGTGACTAAGTATTCTAGGAAACTACTGTAAATAAGTTTTGTATCAAATGCAAATCACAGCGAGCTGACTTTTACATCTAGAAGCTAGAAGTAGACACATTTTCAGGCTCAGATTTTGATAGAATTCTACTGACAAACATCACAGTTAGTGAGGCTCTGGTGATTTAACCATGGGTTGTGTATCAGCTCTAGTTATAGCAACCAGTTGCTGATTCTGGTGAGTGTCCGAGATCACCTACATATTCAATTCATACATTTCATTTATATATGAATGTTTATCTGTATCTATGTTTTTTCAAGTTCTGCATGTACTCTATAACCTCCATTATGCTCTTCATTTTTCTATACAACTCAACAATAAAATAATCTTGCACTGTATAGCTAATTTGTATAAAACTTTTTTTCCCTAAATCTTTCATGAAGCCATTTACACTACTACAATACCTCTCTGGTCCTGTGGCTATACTGACATCTGGTGGCACTAAAAAAGAAACTAGACTGAAATGAACAGGGATTCTTTTTCTAGTGTTTCTAATTTATTCTATGTGACTTCAGAGTTTATATCTTTCCAAGGCTTTACCTAAACCCAAGACAGCACAACTATTAATGTACTATACTAACTCCACTGACAGAATACATTAGCTGCAACCCTTCACTTTGGCAACGTGACTGGCAAGGATGTAGAATTATTTAAAGAATGCCACTGGGTATACAGAACTGCCCAGTTATTCATTTTGTAAGTAAAGTTTATAATCAGAATGGTCATAAAGTAGGGCTTTTCCATCAAGAACATAAATGTAATTTCAAACCATTCTTTATATTCAGCTAGATTCCTATAATAAATCTTGGCCATGAATCTTTAATTGAATTACTATAGTATTTTATTGGTATTTAGAATTTTTTTGTAAGATTGTAATAAAAGCTCACATTTCTTTTTTTTTTTTTTTTTTTTTTATTTTTCTGAAGCTGGAAACAGGGAGGCAGTCAGACTCCCACATGCGCCCGACCAGGACCCACCCGGCACACCCACCAGGGGGTGATGCTCTGCCCATCCAGGGCGTCGCTCTGTTGCAACCAGAGCCCCTCTAGCGCCTGAGGCAGAGGCCAAGGAGCCATCCTCAGCGCCTGGGCCATCCTTGCTCCAATGGAGCCTTGGCTGCCGGAGGGGAAGAGAGAGACAGAGAGGAAGGAAAGGGGGAGGGGTGTAGAAGCAGATGGGCGCCTCTCCTGTGTGCCCTGGCCGGAAATCGAACCCGGGACTTCCGCACGCCAGACCGATGCTCTACCACTGAGCCAACCAGCCAGGGCCTGGACACATTTCTTTCTTATAAAGTACCAAAGTACCTCGTGCCTGTCCAATGACTAACAACCTTAATCTCAAAGATGCATACTGGGGAAAACCACAACCTCATATGCAAAATTCATTATGATGGGAATGTACAAAGAGGTGCGAATACCCCAATCCAATTCTACATGTTGCCACGGACAACATGGCACGACTCATGGTTTCTGATAGAGAAAAGTCTAATGGCCAGTTAGACATCAGAAACCATATCCAGAAAAAAATGTATCCTTCATATGAAAGTCTTGAAAGACAAAAAGCTAATCAGCATCTTATTATATATACTGATTTTTTTCCATGTCTCCCCAGCAACAGGGTCAAGAGAAATATCTGATAGCTAACACAGCCTTAAACTTACAACTTCTTCTAGAGCTACAATATTGAATTCTACTACTTTCTGCATTTATCAAATTCCCTTTCTGAAGCATTCATATAGCGGTAGTCTCCTAATAGGAGCCACTTCTGTAGGTATAATCTTCATAGTGTGGCTAGGAGAAATAAATCATTACACTGAGGAATCCCTATCAGAGAAAAAGTAAATGGCACACTATCCTTCATCTCAAGGACTCCTATTTATATAGGAGCAACCCTTATACATATTTCAGCCACACTAACCAGTGATGATCACATATAATTAATTGGCCAATAGTAATTACTATGGAGAATGATGAGGCAATTGAACAATCTATGCTATGATCCAGATAGCCACACATACGTATTGTACAGCAGTGCTATTCAATATAGTTCATAGACTGTCAATGTGCAAACTGTTACCAGTCCTCAATGAGGTAAGAAGTTTTGACCATAATGTAAATCAATTATGTCTCTGAGCACACTGTTCAGTTCACCTGACATTTTTATTGAAACAAGACTTCTTTGATGAAGGAAGCAGTACATTGATTTATATTCTGGCTCAAGACCCTTATGTCAATACACTGACATTTTTTAGTAACACTGCTCTATGATACCTAACAAGAACAAAGATTACACTACATGGGCAAGGTGGGGGTTAGGAGGAGCTCATCTAAGTCTGTTTCTACCATATCCTAGAATATTATAGTATTGCAGAATACTGAGACCAAGAATTTTTGTTTTACTTTTAAAATTAATAAGAACTTCCAATTTTAATATTGCAACATAGTGCAAGCATCCCCCCTCACTCTTTTTAGAAAGGATCCAAGGCAATTAATCCAGAATCAGCAAAGAAGAAATACAAGCACACTCTCCATTTTTAGCAAAATGAAGATCCAGCTAAAACTCCAGATCAAAATTAGGTAAAACAGTTTCCAAAAAGAATGAAGGTCAATCCTGGGTACAGTGCAAGGAAGAAGAGAGAAGGTGCCTCAGCTGGGTCTCAGAAAGAGTTGGCAAAGTAAACTCAAAGGTGAGAGGCGCCCTCTGAGATGCAAAACTTAAGTTCTCAGCAGAGGACAAATTCATGGGCTGGCAACAGAACTCTGGACTTAGTTGAAGTCTGAAAGTCAGAAGAGCAAGGACTAAACAAAAAATCACACAAAGAAGTCGTATTTGCAAGAGTAGTTGGTCTCTGCTACTACAGAAGGGAAGCTGCATTGCAAAACCCACAGCTGCCTACACCCATTGACTGGTCAAAGAAAAAAGCTCAATGAACTCACACCCAAAAACCCTGAGTCAAAATGAAAACTAGCTAGTCAGGAATGTGGCTTAAAATCTCCTGAAAAATGCCTGACTTGTGGTGGCGCAGTGGGATAAAGCGTTGACCTGAAAGACTGAGGTCGCCGGCTTGAAACCCTGGTGTTGTCTGGTCAAAGCACATATGGGAGTTGATGCTTCCTGTTCCTCCCCCTTCGCTCTCTCTCTCTCTCTCTCTCTCTCTCCCTCACCCCCCCCCCACTCTCCTCTCTGAAAATTGAATAAAGTCTTTTAAAAAAAATCTCCTGAAAATAGCTATTGAGCACAAATTCTTGTTTTTAGATGAATTATCACAAAGGAACGAGCATGAATCCAAACAAAGGTACAGAGAAAACTAGAGGAAAAAATACTAGTAGACCCCCACAAAAACCTCTTATCATAAAAATATTGCCACAAAGGGAATGAATATTGTGGCTAAACCTTTTACTATACATTTTAAAAGGAAAAAAGTTAAGTTAGTGAAAAAAGGCACAACAGTGGGATATAAGTACTCTAGTAACAGAGAACTAGATGATAGGAAATAATATAAACAGTAATATATATAACTTGGACAACTTAAGACAGACCTGGAAAAAATATAACAATTATAGGAATGCAGTTGAAACTGGAAGAAACACTAGAAAGAATAGATATTTCTGAAAAGAAACAAGAAATTAAAAAAAAAAACAAGAAAAGTAAAGTGAAAAAATAAAGAGAAAGAGGATTAGAGAAGAAATAATAGATATGAAAAACAGGATATCCAACATATGAATAATTGGAGCCCCAAAAGATCCTCATTACAATAATAGACAAACAAATATTTAAAGATATAACTCCAGAAAAATTTAGTAAAATAAAGAAGATCTGAATCTATATTGAGAGGGTCCACCATATCCCAGGGAAAACTGATACTGAACAGACATAAAAAAAATATTTTTGCAAAAAAAAAAAAAAAGAGAGAGAGAGAGAAGAAAATTAGATTGGCCTCAAACTTCAAATCTAGAACATAATTGATTATCATTAAAAATTATATACCTAATCAAACTGCTGTCCAAATATAAAATCATTATTCAATTATGAATAGGCAAGAACTCAGGCAACATTTTTTTCCATAGATCCTTAAAGGAAGAATTTAGTTTACAAAGCAAGGCTGGAAAAACTATAGCAAAATAGCTGGTGGGAAACTTCTGAGCTATTTAAACATACAACTAAGAATAAAATGAGCCCTGGCCGGATAGATCAGTTGGTTAGAGCATCATCTGAAAGTGCAGAGGTTGCAGGTTCAATTCCCAGTCAGGGCACATACAGGAACAGAACAATGGTCCTCTCTCTCCCTCTCTTCTTTCCTCTCTAAAATCAATAAAATAAATATTATAAAAGAGAGAGAATAAAATGAAATGAAGGAATTAAGATGCCAGAACAAGATGAAAAATCGTATCTCCACTGACAATGCAAATATAACTAACAAAAGTTAGGAAGAAAAGAGAGGGAAAAAAAGTTACATAAGGATAATATAAGGATACTGATGTCCTTATCTTTAAAATCTAGAAGTTTAAACCTATCAATCAAACATGACTAATAAAATAACATTGTATAAATATATTTAATTGTATGAAGATAAATATAAGAAAGATAAATACCCTAGTTTCCTAACTATTTACATTAAGGAACAAAAAGATATTGTCTTAAAACACAGAAAGGTATAATATAAAATAATAAAAAGTTATATCAAGAAACATAAAACCGAGGCCCTGGTCAGTTGGCTTGGTTGGTTCAAGCGTCATCCTGAAACAACAAGATTGTGGGTTCAATCCCTGCTCAGGGCACATACGAGAAGCAAGCAATGAATGCACAACTAAGAGGAGCAACAAATGAATGCTCTTCTTTCTCTCTCCCCCACTTCCTCTGTCTCTCTAAAATCATTTTTTAAAAAAAAACAACTTAAAAAATAAAAACATAAAACCATATAAAAACAGATAGTGAACAAAATACAAAATTAACATTTTTAAAACATAACTTATTAGTGAATATTACTCTTGATCTGAGAAATCTCAAACCCATATTTACGATAACTAACATGAAAAGTAACAATGCTTATGTTACAATCCTTGAGGAAGATGATTAATCTTTCCACTGAAAAATCTAAAAATAACAAAGATAAAGTTTAATTTATATATATTAAACATATAAATACTAAACCTCAAAATTCCTAGCACATCAATAAACAACCCAATAAATAATGGTGATCCTAGAAAACAGCACTGACACGTGAAATGCATGGCGGTTTGTTCGCTTTTGGAATACATCCAGAGTCGGAGTTAAAGGATATGCCACCTGCACTGAAGTATGACATATTTTACAGGTAAATATTGAAATAGGCAGCCTCACATATCACTGTTTATAAAACACTTGGTTCTTATTAAACAGTACTATGTTTAACATTGAAGGTTACACAGAATAAGCAGAGACTCAGAAGAACAAAAACAAAAAAAAAAAAGAAAAATAATCCATCAAAAGCCAGAACTGCATACTATGCAATTCGCACAGAAATTGTTTTATGAAGTCACACTGGCCTGGATTTGAGCCTCCAGTTTTTCAGTATTGGTTTATACATAGCAAAATAAAAAGAAAACCTGGATTTCCCCTTAGAATCTGCTATATTTATAAATAAGGATATTCTTATTTCCAAAGCAGTTTTACAAATCTATGCATAGAGTATTTACTATGTATGCATTTATGAGGCACGGACAAGGGCATGGGGAGAGGAGGAGGCAAGGGCAAAACAAGTAACAGAGCAGCTTCTTATTAAACCATAAACTTTAAATTGCATGTTAACCAAAAGGTGTTCTAGAAGAACAATTTTCAGTTGGAAAGATAAAGGGCCGTCTCCTGAATTTCCTCTTGCTTGTGGCTTTCTAATTTCTCCCTACCATCAAACTGAAGGGCTCCCTTCCAAACTCACCTCTATGAAAATGTTGATGAGTAGTGTGTGGGAGAAATGTTCCCATTATAAACTGTGGAGTAGTGAATGTTTTAACTCTCTGCATTTAACCTTCAGTTCAATCATGATCACTCACCACTAACGCCAGTGACTATTCCAGTCATCTGGCAAGTTTTCATTGTTTTGTACTCATTTTCTAACCCTTGATCCTCTGCTTTATATGTATTTATAGCCCTAGCAACAGTGTAGGTAGTAACTGGGCCTTCAGGACAGGTACAACGACATGCATGAGAATACAGCTTCTCTTGGGAAAAAAGACAACAAAAATTTCAGCAAAGAACAGTTTATGGAAGATAACTACAGATAGGGGAAGAAACTATCCTAGATGGGCACTCTCCCTTTCTCATTTTAAGTCCACTTCTCCCAGCCACTCTTCCTCAACTAGAGATTACCATCTCTAGTTTGTTGCAAACCTTGAAGTGTTCTGGTTTTGTTGTAATAAAAGACTCTCTTCCATTATAGAAGAAAATAATAGATCACAATGGTTATTTAAGAGAGGTAAAAAGACACAAATAAGCAAAGCAGATTGCTATAGTTTGTCATATTCTTTATGGGAAGAGCAGACACTGGAGCCCAGATCACCTAACGAGAGTTCCATGTCCATTCTTTGACATTATGTTCCTGCAAAAGCTAAAACAATATTTTTCCTTTTTAAAAAAATTCTCTTATCTACTTCCAAACAAGAACCTAATATAACTGATGCAACTTGTGCACGTGAAAGTACTACATAACTACATTTCCTTGGGTTTAAACTCCCTGCTTAAGTCAAATTTTTTTTGGATTAGCAAATGCAAAACATAATTAAAGCCTGACCAGGTGGTGGCGCAGTGGATAGAGTGTCAGACTGGGACACAAAGGACCCAGGTTTAAAACACCAAGGTCGCTGGCTTGAGTGCAGACTCATCCGGCTTGAGCATGGGATCATAGACATGACCTCATGGTCACTGGCTTAAGCCCTAAGGTCGCTGGCTTAAGCTCAAGGTTTCTGGCTTGAGCAAGGGGTCACTCAGTCTGCTGTAGCCATCTGGTCAAGGCACATATGAGAAAGCAATCAATGAACAACTAAGGTGCTATAACAAAGAATTGATGCTTCTCAACTCTCTCCCTTCCGTCTGTCTTTCCCCATCTGTCCTTCTCTCTGTCCCTCTCTCTGTCACAAATAATAATAATAATAATTAGAATGGTAAGTTTGCTGGAAAAAAAAACAAATAAATCCTATTATTAAAAATAAGTGATTAATTAAAGGTCATTTGATTAACAACTCTTTCTTAATATAAAAAAAAATTGCCAGTTAACTATATTATTACATATAAATCACTATAAACTATGTAACTTCTCTCCAAATACCTATATAAGTAGACACAATATAACCTGACCAGGAAGTGGCACAGTGGATAGAACATCGGGACACAGAAGACCCAGATTAGAAACCCTGAGGTCACTGGCTTGAGCATGGGGTTGCTGGCTTGAGCATGGAATTGTAGACATGACCCCATGGTCACTGGCTTAAGCCCAAAGGTTGCTGGCTTGAGCAAGAAGTCACTGGGTTGGCTGTAGCCCCCAGGTCAAGACACAAATGAGAAAGCAATTAATGAGCAACTAAGGTGCCATAATAAAGAATTCATCTTATCATCTCTCTCCCTTCCTGTCTGACCAAATAAGGACTTTTCAAATAATCCTATGAAATAGTACTATCCTTTCCCACAAAGAAAAAGAATATTATGGTCAAATACATTTCAAAATGCTGGGTTAAAGTTAAAACAAATGTTTTTTTTATAAGAGGCCTCTACAGAGGCCTTCATTCTTTCATTCAATAAATAATTTACTGAATACTTGCCACATACCAGGCACCAATCTGGATTTCAGAGTTATATGACAGCAAATAAAATAAATAAAATGCCTGCTCTCATCAAATGTTCTTCTAGTGGAAGGGACAGTCAATAAACAAAAAAAGCTAACAAATAAAATAACTACAGTCAGTGATAAGAGCTATGAAAATACTAAAATAAGATAACATAGAGTGCAGAGGATACTTCAGACTAGATGGGACACATTAAGCTACTTGGCTAATGTTTTATGTTTTCCTACATTACAGAATATAGGACATAGCATTTTCCAAACATATGCTCAACAAAAACCCTTTTGTCAAAAAAAAAACAAAAAAAACCCTTTTGTCAACAAATATATATTAATAGCTCAATGAATCAATTCAGGAAATGCTATTCTAACCAATACATAGACAACAGCAGGATCAAGATTCAAATACAACCTGCCCTGTAGTGGAGCAGTGGATAAAGCATCAACCTGGAATGCTGAGGTAGACAGTTTGAAACCCCAGGCTTCTTGCCTCATCAAGGCAATACAGGAATTGATGCTTCCTGCTCCTCCCCCCCTTCTTTCTCTCTTGCTCTCTCTCCCCCCTCTAAAATGAATAAATAAAATCTTTAAAAAAAAAAAGACTCAAATACAGCTTTTCTGATCCTAAATACAATGAAAATAATAATAGTACATATCTCATAGAATCATGGTGAAAATTAAATGGGCTAATTCATGTAAAACACTTGACACAGGGCTTGGTATACATTCTGCCCAGTAAACATTATTGTTACAATTAATACAGCACTCTAGAGGCACATGATGCCTTCCTCCATCATCCAGGGTGACTCATTTTTCCCTCTTTTACTATCTTGAACACTTTACTTCTATCTCTTTTTATAGGACTTAATTCAATTTGGTCTCTCCTCTATATAGATTCCTTGAAGACAGCAACTAGAATGGACATTGCACATAGCTGGGCCTCAGTGAAAGCTTACTGTGTAGTAGTACAGAATATCCAAAGTGCGTTAAATGTGGATGTGGGGAGGGGGCTTTATATAAAAAGCAATCTCCCCTGTAGAAAACTTAAACCATATTACATTAAGGCTCTATGAAACATCTTCAGTGATACATATCACATGTTCAAAATACTTTTATATATTAATATTACCAGTAATGGGTCATAATCTTCTTGTAAGATGCACTAAGATACCATTTCACACCTGTAGTATTCCTGCCAGAAATGCATCACCTAAACTTTACTAAGAAAAAAAACCAGGAAACACAAATTCAAAAACATTCTACAAAATAAATGGCCTGAGCTCTTGAAAAAATTTTAAATCATAAACGACAAAAACTGAAAAACTGTCTCAAATTGCAGTAGTAGAAAGAGACATGGGAACTAAATGTAACAAGTGATCATGGATAGAATCCTAAACAAAAATCATTTTTTTCTGCTAAGGACATTAGTAGAACAATTGGCAAACCTGAATAAGATCTGTAGATTAAACAATTGTTAATACTATATCAACGTTAACTTCCTGATTTTGATCATGGCAGTTATACAAGAGAATTTCATTGCTTCTAGGAAGTTCACACTGAAGTATTTGTAGGCAGGGCAAAATTATGTCTATAGTTTAATCTCAAAGGGTTAAATATTATACGGATAAGTAGTATAGAGAGAAATAAAATGATAAAGTGAACATTACAAAAGAACAAAATCTGGGTGAAAGGTGTCTAAGAATTCTTACCCGTTATTGAACATTTCTGTATATCTAAAATTATTCCAAAATAAAATGTCTAAACACAAGACAAATGGGGGGGAAAAGGAAGGATAGCAAATATTTACATGAAAAGATGCTTATTCTCATTAGCAATCAGGAAAAATGCAAATTAAAACCATAATGAGATACCACTAAATTAAATCCCTGTTAAAATGTAAAAGCAAAAACGAAAAATGTGTCACTATCAAGTGTTGGTGAAAATATGAGGCAACTGAAACTCTCAAACATTATCAGAGGGAATGCAAAATGGTAGTCACTTTATAAGAATCTTCCAAATTGTTTTCCAAAGTCAAACATATGTTTACCACATGACCTAACAATCCTAAGGATTAATCCAAAAGAAGTGAAAACTTATATTCAAACAAAACCTGCATTCAAATGTTTATAGCACTTTATTCATAATCATCAAACACTGAAAAACAATTCAAATGTCTATCACCTAGTAAATAGATAAACCATGGTATATTCATATAGTGGAATACCACCTCTATAGCAATAGAAAGAATAAATTAATGACATATGCAACAACGTTTATCTCAAAAGCATTACTAAGTGAAAGAAGTTAGTCTTGAAGATTACATGTTGTATTATTCTATATGTATTTATGACATTCTGCAAAAAAAAGCACACTATAGGGATGAAACAGATGAGTGCTTGTCAAGAGTAAAGGGGGGCAGAAAAGTCTGATTAAAATAAACAGTATGACAGAATTGGAGGGATGATGGAATTGTTCTGTGTCTTGATTGTTGTTGCCATTCCACAATTTTATGCATACATCAAAAACACAGAACTGTACACTAAAAACAATAAAGTTTCACAGACATCTAATTTTACTATCAGCCCAATAAAGACTTAGGTAGGTACAATTGTTCCCATTTTATAAGTGAGGAAATTGCAGCATTCAGTATATCAATGAACATATAAATTACATGTGGCAGGACTAAAATTAGTCCAGATACACTAATGATACACAGATGTTTTATTCTCTTAATTTTCTCATGTCCCACTCAACTTTATGGGCCGCAATGAAGACAGGATCAAAGGGAGGGAGGGAAACAAAAGAGAGAGGTACTGGAAGTATGCCTTTTAGAATTTGGCTTTTGTCCTCAAGGAATTAAAAAATAGTACATAACTGAAGAAGTCTGAATACTAATCCACATAGGCAACAAATTAAAGGGTATTAAAGGATTAGCTGGTAATTTCTTCCATTAAATTTTCTTAATATCTTAATGCTAAGAAAAAGCAAACATAAAATATTCTACCAGGTCTTCAGAACAACACTGAGAACAACAATAATGATGACAGTTCAGAACAGATTTTACAACTTTAAATAAACATGTAAAGATATTTCCAAATGCTATCACCCAAGGATGAAAAAAACTTTAAAACTGCCTTTTTGCTCTCTGAATCAAAAAAGTGGCAGTATACTATTTGTCAAAGAATACACTTTAAGTAGAACAGCTGGAGTGGGGGCCGGGGGTGGGGGGAATAAGCTTAGCTTAGTTTCTTTAGCAAAAAATAGGAAAAAAAAGTTACACCTATACCACAAATAGCATATCTCACCCAAAAACAGTGGTGTGGTTTCCTCTAAAGTAGTTGCATTAGGGTCTGCCCCAGCTTCTAAGAGAATCTGCACGATCTTCCAATGTCCTCGACTTGCAGCAAAATGCAATGCAGAGAAGCCCTCAAAAGTCTTTGTCCTGATGTACTTTTCAGATGAATCTATGAAAGAATCATAAGATGTCAATTCTATTTCTTAGAATTAAAAAGCAAAGATTCCAAGAAACATTAAAACATAATTATAAATGGGATGTCTCGTAGTTTAAAATGCTTTAGCCCTGGCCGGTTGGCTCAGCGGTAGAGCGTCGGCCTAGCGTGCGGAGGACCCGGGTTCGATTCCGGCCAGGGCACACAGGAGAAGCGCCCATTTGCTTCTCCACCCCTCCGCCGCGCTTTCCTCTCTGTCTCTCTCTTCCCCTCCCGCAGCCAAGGCTCCATTGGAGCAAAGATGGCCCAGGCGCTGGGGATGGCTCTGTGGCCTCTGCCCCAGGCGCTAGAGTGGCTCTGGTCGCAACATGGCGACGCCCAGGATGGGCAGAGCATCGCCCCCTGGTGGGCAGAGCGTCGCCCCATGGTGGGCGTGCCGGGTGGATCCCGGTCGGGCGCATGCGGGAGTCTGTCTGACTGTCTCTCCCTGTTTCCAGCTTTGGAAAAAATGAAAAAAAAAAAAAAAAAATGCTTTAAAAAATCCAAAACAGTTCCACAGAAGTCACGGTGTAAACAGCTTTCTGGTATCAACACAAAAATTCTGTCCACACACCCATTTTGTCTTGTCTAATTTTTGGTGGGTAGGGGAAGGGAGTGGCAGGAGTTAAAAGGTAACACAAAAGCAAAATCTGAAGAGGATGCAACACCAAAGATTTGCTTAAGCAAGATTTACTGAAATGTTAATAAATTTGATTTTTTTAAATTTCTGTTTCC
Source organism: Saccopteryx leptura (assembly GCF_036850995.1). NCBI lineage: Eukaryota > Metazoa > Chordata > Mammalia > Chiroptera > Emballonuridae > Saccopteryx > Saccopteryx leptura. Next base: position 263,939,181 of record NC_089505.1, on the reverse strand, counting down.
ATGAGAGAAACGATCTCATGTCTTGTCACGGTAACAAAGAACTACTCGGAGACCAGATGAAATGCTCCGAGGGGCCGAGGGGAGGCAAAGCTCTGGTCAGCAGACTGAAGAACTGAAGCCCCATCCCCAGCCTTACTCGGATATTTATTAGCCAGTACAAATAACTCAAGGAAACAGCAGAAGTTTTCAGGCAGTGAAGTAAAGGACAAGAAACATGCTGACTCTAATCTCTGTTCTGAGAGCCTGAACATTTTGTTACTGAATCTTATCCTGCTGTTTTGCTATTCCCAGCACGCACTGTTTCCAGTACAGCTCAGAGAAGGCCCTGGACATTCATCCGCTCAGGGCTTTCACCCTAGGGCACCTTGCTGTCTCTAACTGTTTTTCTTATCTTTGCATGTCTTCATAGCATATTCCTACAATCTCAAACATTACTTCTTTGCTTTTCAACTAGTAACATTAAGGTAGTTTAAAATATTCCACTTATGAATCTTTATCTAAAGAAAATAAAAACACTAATTCAAAAACATATGCACCCCTATGTTCACTGCAGTATATTTACAATAGCCACGATATGGAAACAACAGAAGTATCCATTGGTGGATGAATGAATAATGAAAATGTGGTATATATGTACACACACACACACACACTATAATACTACGCAGACGTAAAAAAATATAAAATCTTGCCATGTGTGATACCATGAATAGACCTTGAGGGTATTATGCTAAGTGAAATAAGTCAGACAAAGAAACACCATACAATCTTACTTACAAGTAAAATCTTAAAAACAAAACAAATGAGCTTAACCCATGGTAGCACAGTGAATAGTGTCAACCTGTTCAAAACAGGTCCCAGGTTCAAAACCCCAAGATGACCCCAAACCCCCAACTCATGCTTAAGCATGAGTTTACCAGCTTGAACCTCCAGATTCAAAACCCCAAGGTCACCCCAAAACCCCAACTCATGCAACTCATGCTTAAGCATGAGTTTGCCAGCTGAGCATGCGATCACTGAAATGATCCCATGGTCATCAGCTTGAGTCCAAGGTCACTGGCATGAGCAAGAGGTCACTGGCTTGGCTGGAGCCCCCGGTCAAGGCATGTACAAGAAAGCAATCAATGAACTACTAACAGTGACTTAACTACAAGTTGATGCTTCTCATCTCTCTCCCTTCCTGTCTGTCTCTCTCTCCTTAAAAAAATTAAAAAAATGAACAAACAAAACAAAATTTATAAATACAAAGATTACAGGTTGCCAGAGGGGAGAGAGATTGGGGGTGAGCTAAATAGGTGAAGAGGATCAAGAGATACAAACTTCCACTTATAATGAAATGTAAAAAAAACAAACAAAAAACCCTCCTTTTATAACCTAAGACTACAGTCTAATATTTTATGAAGACTGAATTTCTGCCTGACCAGGTAGTGGTGCAGTGGATACAGCGTTGGACTGGGACGTGGAGGACCCAGGTTCGAATCCCCAAGGTCGCTGGCTTGAGCTAGGGGTCATTCGCTCTGTTGTAGCCCCTCAGTCAAGGCACATATGAGAATGCAATCAATGAACAACTAAGGAGCCACAAGAAAAAATTGATGCTTTTCATCTCTCTCCCTTCCTGTCTGTCTGTCCCTGTCTGTTCCTCTCTCTCGGTCTCTGTCACAAAAAAAGGATTGAATTTCTAAAATAATGAAATGTACTCCAAAGAAATCAAACAATGGTATACAATTTATAAAGAACTTGTAAGTCCATTTACTGTAAGGTTTCTGAGATTTATTTGTTAATACAAATCTCAAGATTCTGGTCACAAATTATGTAAATAATATCTACCATTAAAATTTTCATAACTATAAAGTAAAAGATAATATTGAGGAAAGACTTTCTTACCTTTGCTTCCAAAACAATAAAACTGTAGACCTGTGGTGGCGCAGTGGATAAAGTGTCGACCTGGAAATGCTGAGGTTGCCGGTTCGAAACCCTAGGCTTGCCTGGTCAAGGCACATATGGGAGTTGATGCTTCCAGCTCCTCCCCCCCTTCTCTCTCTCTGTCTCTCCTCTCTCTCTCCCTCTGTCTCTCCCTCTCCTCTCCAAAAATGAATTAAAAAAAAAATAAATAAATAAATAAATAAATAAAACTGTATACCAACAATAGAAGGATGGGCTGTAAGGTGAATGATGAAGGCATTTCTGAGAGTAGTATTAAAAAAACAATTTTTTTTTTTACTTGAATAACATTTTCTGGAATACCAAATTTAAAACTAAGGCTCCTAGGTATCACACTACCTAATTTCAAACTACACAACACGACCTTGTAATCAAAACAGCATAAAAACAAACATACAGATCAACAGAACAAAATAGAGAACCTTAAGAAACCCATGTCTATATGGTCAATTCATATTTGACAAAGGAGGCTAGAACATACGTGGGGTAAAGACAGTCTATTCTGAAAATAGTGTTGGCATGCAGCCCCATGTTCATTGCAGCATTGTTCACAGTGACCAGGACATGGAAACAACCAAAAAGCCCTTCAATAGATGACTGGATAAAGAAGATGTGGCACATATACACTATGGAATACTACTCAGCCATAAGAAATGATGACATCGGATCATTTACAGCAAAATACTGGGATCTTGATAACATTATATGAAGTGAAATAAGTAAATCAGAAAAAACCAGGAACTGCATTATTCCATACGTAGGTGGGATATAAAAGCGAGACTAAGAGACATTGATAAGAGTGTGGTGGTTGGGGGGGGAGGGAAAGGGGGAGGGGGAGGGGCACAAAGAAAATTAGATAGAAGGTGACAGAGGACAATCTGACTTTGGATGATGGGTAAGCAACATAATTAATTGACAAGATAACCTGGACATGTTTTCTTTGAACATATGTACCCTGATTTATTGATGTCACCCTAGTAAAATTAATTAAAAAAAGAAAAGAAAATAGTGTTGGAAAATTGGAAAGACACATGAAAAAAAATGAAACAACCACGTTCTTACAAGAATAAACTCAAAATAGATTAAAGACATAAATGCAAGACTCAAAACCATAAAACTCCTAAAAGAAAGCAGAGCTGGTAAAATTTCTGGAATTTCTCTTAGCAATATTTTTTTTATATCTCCTTAGGAAAATAAATAAACAAATGGGTAGGACTATATCAAATTAAAAAGTTTTTGCACAGCAAATGAAATCATCAACAAAACTAAAAGACAATGGCAAGGCCTGACCAGGCAGTGGCGCAGTGGATAGAGCATCTGACTAGGACACACAGAACCCAGGTTCAAAACTTTAAGGTTGCTGGCTTGAGCTCAGGCTCATCTGGTTTGAGCAAGGCTCACCAGCTTGAGCTTAAAGTCACCGGCTTAGGTAAGGGGTCACTCAGTCTGCTGTAGCCCCCTGGTCAAGCACATGTAATCAATGAATAACTATGGTGCCCCAACAAAGAATTGATGTTTCTCATCTCTCTTCCTCCCTTCCTGTCTGTCCCTATCTGTCTCTCTCTGTCTCTGTCACACACACACACAAAAAAAGGACAATGGCAAAATGTACTCACCAATGATTTATCTGTTAATGTATAGCCTGACCAGGTGGTGCCACACTGAATAGAGCATCGACCTAGGACACTGAGGACCCAGGTGGGAAACCTTCAAGGTCTCCAGCTTGAGTGCTGGCTCATCCAGCTTGAGCACGGGGTTGAGCTTGGGATCATAGACATGATCCCATGGTTGCTGGCATGAGTCCAAAGGTCACTGACTTAAAGCCTAAGGTTGCTGGCTTGAGCAAAGGGTCACTGGCTCAGTTGGAGCCTCCCCGGTTAAGGCACATATGAGAAGCAATCAATGAACAACTAAAGTGCAACAACTATGAGCTGATGTTTCTCATCTCTCTCCCTTTCTGTCTGCCTCTGTCTCTCTCTCTTTCACTAAAAAATAGTAATAAAATAATTTTTAAAATCTAATTCATAAAGAATTCATACAACTCAACACCAAAAAACAATCCAATTAAAAAATGGCCGGAGGACCTACATAAACACTTCTCCAAAGAGGACACACAGATGACCAATAGACATATGAAAAGATGCTCAACATCACTAATCATCAGATAAATGCAAATTAAAACCACAATGAGATGTCACTTCATTCCTGTCAGAATGACTATCATCAATAAATCAGCAAACAACTAGTGCCGACAAGAAGAAAAGGGAACCCTACTGCACTGGTGATGGGAATGCAGACTGGTGTGACCACTATGGAAAACCATATCGAGGGTCCTCAAAAAATTAAAAATGAAACTGCCTTGTGACCCAGTGATTCCACTTCTGGGTATATATCCAAAGAAACCCAAAGCACTAATTCAAAAGAATATATGCACCCCTATGTTCTTTGCAGCGTTATTTATTATAGCCAAGATATGGAAATAACTCAAACACCCAACAGACAAGTAGACAAAAAAAATGGTGGTAAATATATATATACAATGAAATATTACTTGGTCATGAAAAAAGAATGAAATCTTACCATTTGTAACAGCATGAATGGACCCAGAAGGTATTATGCTAAGTGTAATAAACCGGTCAGAAAAAAATAAATGCCATATGATTTCCCTTATATGTGGAATCTAAAGATCATACACAAAGAAACAAAACTAAAATAGACTCACAGATACACAGAATAATTTGATGGTTGCTGGAGGAGGGAGGGGGGTTGGAGGAGGTTCAAAAAGTGAGGAGATTAAGAAGTACAAATTGGTAGTTACAAAATAGTCACGGGGATATAAGATATACTATAGAGAATATACTCAATAATATTATAACAACTATGTATGGTGCCAGGTGGATACCAGAAATATCCAGGGGACCACTTTGAAAAGCATGATTCTCTAACCTCCATGCTGTACACCTAAAACTAATACAAAATAATATTGACTATAAACTGTAATTGAAAAATAAAATTTTTTAAATAATAAAAATAAAACTAACATTTCTGACTAAAATAATCATGTTTTAAGTAATTTTTGTTACTATAAGTCATTGATGAAATTGGCTAAGTCATAATATTTAAATAACAGCTTGCAAGCACAAATACGCAAAGAAAACAGCCTCAAACTTTAATGAATACAGAACTAAATGACAAAATAGGTAGTTATAGTTTTAAAGTTCATATCACAAAAGTGTTCCCTAAATTAGTCAGAAGCTGACCTTTATCCAGATACCCAAAAAACTGTAAGATTTTTTAAAAATTCAACCAGGTGGGGGGCAATGGAGGAGTCCTAGGATAGAATACAGACTGACAAAAGCATCTAACTGGATTACAGTGCACAACATAACCCCACTGAGGAAGCGAAGAAAAAAGATGCTGGCCTAAGTAACTTTGGAAAACGATGTTATGACTGTAAACGATGTTAGAAACTGTAAGTCCAACAACAAGAGGAACTGTACATAAACACAAGAGTCTATTTGGTAAAGTTGTTTCTTATAGGGCTACAGATTAACAATCCTAAAACCACTATATATGTACAATAAGACGGAATGAATAAACAAATTGATGGTGAATATTGAGAGCCAGGTTTGTCACTGTTGGAGAAAGAGGTTTCACACAAGCAAAGGAGGAAGACTAGAATGAACCATATGGTACCAGATTAGAGTCCCGAAACCAGTATGAACTCATGTTTAGCTTTAATATAGATTCAGATGAATAGATACAGAAATAGTTATAGTTATGTGTCTACACATAGTTTATAATACATAAATATACTTCCTAACTCTGTCCACTAAAAGGCTTAAAAGCAATAACGTGACAGTAATAATGAGTACACCCAGTGCCCAGATGTTGGTTTTATTAGAGAATACCATTCTCTAATGAAAGGAACCAGGGTTCCCAAGAGAATGGCTGGTTCTAGGGTGGCACACAGAATACTCAAAATAAGCCTGAAGTATCTTGCAGGTCCAGAGAATTAAAAAGTGCCCAACCCTGGCACCTCACAATGATATTCAGCCTCCCAAGAAATGAACAAAAGAACCAGAAATGGGAAAGTCATGGCCCTGGCTGATTGGCTCAGTGGTAGAGCATAGGGCCGGCATGTGGATGTCCTGAGCTCAATTCCCGGTCAGGGCACACAGGAGAAGCAACCATCTGCTTCTCCTCCCCTCCCCCTTCTCTCTTTCTCTCTCTCTCTCTCTCTATCCTCCCCCCACAGCCAAGGCGCGATTGGCTCGAGCGAGTTGGCCTCAGGTGCTGAGGATGTCTCCATGGCCTCCAACTCAGGCAGTAAAAAATGGCTCCAGCAGCAACAGAGCAAGGGCCCCAGATGGGCAGAGCATTGTCCCCTAGTGGGCTTGCCGGGTGGATTCTGGGTGGGCCGCATACGGGAGTCTGTCTCTCTCCCTCTCCTCTTCTCACTAAATAAATAAATAGTGCCCAAAAAACAAAAAATGAGGGCATACCAAAGAAACATAGAAGCCAGCCAATATGAGGACCCAATAACCAAAAAAGACCAGTATGGACAACAAATACATAATATTATATTGAATTATCACCCAGTGTATAAAATAAATATCCATGAACCCATGCCAATATAAATAACTGAATAGACAAAAGAAAAGACATACTTTAAATATAAGAAGAATTCTAAATAATTTATATAGCTACTCCTCCTCAAGGAAGGATATTTAATTCCCACCTCATGAGAGCCGCCTTTATTCCTGTGCACACACATCTTAGGAAAGGAAAATAAGACCTCCTGTGCAATTATCTATAAAGTAAAGAAAATATATATCTCACTGGAGATAAGAAATGGTAAAGCAGTTTTCTAATACTAAATTGAGATACTAAAAGATTTTACCCTGGCCAATTAGCTTAGTTGGTTAAGAGCACCATCCTGAAATGACAATACTGCAGGTTTGATCCCCAATCAGGGCACACATGGGAAGCAACCAATAAATACCTGACTGAGTAGAACAACAAATGAATGCTTCCCTTCCCCCTCCCCTCTCTCTTCTTTCCTCTTTCTGTCTCTAAAAACCAATCAATACTTAAAGTATGCCCTGGCCAGATAGCTCGGTTGGTTGAAATGTCATCCCAAAGCATTGAGGTTCCTGGTTTGATTCCCTGGTCAGAGCACATACTGGAGCAGCTCGATGTTCCTGTCTCTTTCTCCCTGCCTCTGTCAAACATATGTAAATCAGTGGTTCTCAACCTGTGGGTCGCGACCCCGGCGAGGTCGCCTAAAGCCATCGGAAAATACATAATGCATATCAGGTATTTACATTCCGAATCATAACTGTAGCAAAATTACAGTTATGAAGTAGTCACCAAAATTATTTTTTGGTTTGGGGTCACCGCAACATGAGGAACTGTATTGCGGGGTCATGGCATTAGAAAGGTTGAGAACCACTGATATAAATATATACTTGATACACACACACACATGTATATATATATATACATGTACATATATATATACATATACATACACACACACATGAGTATATGACCTATACATTAAGTAGATATATTTAGCTAACCCTAAAACCACCGGGCCTGACCTGTGGAGATGCAGCAAATAGAGCGACGACCTGGAATGCTCAAGTTGCCAGTCTGAAGCCCTGAACTTGCCCAGTCAACACACATATGAGAAGCAACTATGAGTTGATGCTTCCCGCTTCTCCTCTCCTTTCTCTCCCTCTCCTCTCTCTCTAAAATCAATAAATAAAATCTTTATTGATGTCACCCCATTAAAAAAATAAAATTATTATAAAAAAAAAAAAATCTTTAAAAATAAAATAAAATAAAACCATTTGACCAGGAAGGGAGCACGGTTTAGCAAAAGCAATGAACTTGGGGTTGGAAGATCTGGGCTACACTTCTGGTTCTGTTACAGTTTGGATCACCCTTTGGGTAAATTACTTAAACTCTTTTGAGGTGCAGGTTGCTTAACAGTAAAACAGGGTAAAACAGTAAAAACAGGTTCAAAAGAATTACAGTATTCCTATACTGTCACATCATTACAAATTTGGAGAAGTCTCCAAACTACCATTTTGGTAAAACAAAAGGTCATTGACATCCTTCACCTTGGGAGGCAACAGTACCTAAGACACAGATTTGGGGAAAACGAGCCAAAATGTACAAGAGCTCACCAGATGTCATCTTTGTATTTGGATCAGAACCCATTTTGGTGATGGCAAGAGAGCAATCATGATTCCTTAAATTATGCCAAAAAATAAAAAAATAAACCCAAACACAGACTGGCAAGACATGGCCAGTAAGAAAAGAAAAAGACCTCAAGAAAACATTGGAAGGAACACAAGAATGGAAGACTGCACTGGCAAAAAGTGAGCTGAGGAGGGACATCAGAAGGAGTAAAGATTCTTTTATGACTTTATCTGTGGGGGGTTATAAAGATTTTTCATGAGAGGATTAGTAAACTAAGAACTTAAAAGAAAAGCACACACACCAAAAACAATATAAGAATTACTTCCTCTCTTATCCATGAGGTAAGAAGTTAGTAATTCTAATAAATTATGGCCCCAGAACTCTAAAATTTGAATAGCTATACCTGGTGGTATGCAGAGAAGAATCAATGAAATATAAATGGTTAAGTTAACTGAAATACTAAAAATGTTCCCTTTGATTAAATGTTGGAAACATGCCACTATGAACAAAACATGGATTTAGAGCCAGAGAGAAATGGGTTTGAATCAAATAACCTAGTTTATTATACAATCTATGACAAGGCAACATCATCCAGCCTTGGTTTTCTTCACCAACTAAACGGGAATAACATTGCCTCAATAACAGTTTTGAATATATTAGATAAGTAATGTAAACCAAGTATCTAGTATAAAGACTTACAAAGCACTGCTCAGTCACCATTAATTCTCTTTCCATCCTGACTACTGAAGGTCAGACTCTCCCATTTAGACTCATTTATTGAGCCCTTCCCTCAGTAGTGTGCTGGTAAATGTGTAACTGGCTCAGTGAGTGGGGAAAGGCCTGATTAGAGCACTGGTTTGTAGCACTGGCTGAGTTCTGTGGTGTAAATACTCCCGCATAGCTGATTTCTAGTTACAGGTGTCTCCCAACTACTGCTGGCGGGCCGCATGCGGCTCCCTGAAGCCATTTATCCAGCCCCCACCACACTTCCGGAAGGTGCACCTCTTTCATTGGTGGTCAGTGAGAGGAGCACTGTATGTGGCAGCCCTCCAACGGTCTGAGGGACAGTGAACTGGCCCCCTGTGTAAAAAGTTTGGGGACCCCTGATAGAAGAATGAAGTCATCTAACAGACTTGAATAAAGACGTGGAGTAGCATGTGATTGCTCTCTGTCCCATTACTCAGCTTTATTTTTTCCACAACACTCTTCCATTTTCAAATCATCTTGGTTAATTGTTCAGGTATTTATTGTCTGTTTTCCTAACAGGAATATAAACACCATAAAAGCTGGGACTTTGTCCATCCTGTTCTCTAATGTGTCCTCAGCAAATACAAAGTTAAAGTAATTGGAAAGATTCCCAAATTAAGGAAACTGTAAAATATTAAAAAAAAAAAAAAAAAAGACTAATTCAAGAAAAATACACCCTCACTATCAGTGGCACTGCTCCTTTTGTTTGGGGAAAAAAGAACCATACCAGTAACTACCAAATGCTTAAACTAGCTCAGACAATAAAAATGGGCCAGGCACAAGCACTTCCATATAAAGGACACTTACAGATCTCCAGCTATAACAGACACAACCCAAGGCAGGCAATCTTATCTTTTTTTAAATATTTTTCTGAAGTGAGAAGCAGGGAGAGAGGCAGAGAGACAGACTCCCACATGTGCCCAACCAGGATCCACCCGGCATGCCCACTAGGGGGCGATACTCTACCCATCTGAGCCGTTGCCCCGTTGCAGCCAGAGCCAGTCTAGCACCTGAGGCAGACCCATGGTGCTAGACTGAAGCCATCTTCTAGCATGAAGCCATCTTAAGCACCTGGGCTAACTTTGCTCCACTAGAGCCTTGGCTGCAGGAGGGGAAGAGAGAGGCAGAGAGAAAGGAGAGAGGGAAGGATGGAGAAGCAGATGGGCGCCTCTCCTATGTGCCCTGGCCAGGAATCGAACCCAGGACTTCCACACGCCCAGCTGATGCTCTACCACTGAACCAACCGGCCAGGGCCAATCTTATCATTCTTAAGAATGTATTAAAGTTATTCTATGGTTATAGAAAGGGAAACAAATACTACTGTTAATAAGTCATGTACACGTTTACCATTGCTTTATGTTTTACTAACCCAGCTTGCAAACTGACCCTTTTATACCTAGAATTTACTTTACCTGCATGAATTAACATCTGCAGACATTCTACAGAGTTGTGGTAAGCTGCTTCATGAATTGGCATCCATCCCCTATTATCAGCAACATCAACACTCAGTCCCTTCTTAAGCAGTTTTCTTAAGACTTTCCCATTGCCTTCCCTGGCAGCAAGTCCAACCGTGGAGCATGTGTCGGAATAAGCCTCTGTAAAATCCATTCTTTTGACCAGTCTACAAAGAAAAGTAGAAAGAAAACATTTGAGTCAATAAAACAACACTGAACTCCTAGAGATTAACAGATTAAAGTGAACCTGTCTAGCATCTCCTTCATCAGTGGTCTCCAACCTCCAGGGCCGCGGACCGGTACTGGTCCGTGGGCCATTTGGTATCGGTCTGTAGAGAAAGAATAAATAACTTACATTATTTCCTTCTTATTTGTATTTAAGTCTGAACGATGTTTTATTTTTAAAAAATGACCAGCCTGTGGTGGCGCAGTGGATAAAGCGTCGACCTGGAAATGCTGAGGTCGCCGGTTCGAAACCCTGGGCTTGCCTGTTCAAGGCACATATGGGAGTTGATGCTTCCAACTCCTCCCCCCTTCTCTCTCTCTCTCTCTGTCTCTCCTCCCTCTCTCTCTGTCTCTCCCTCTCCTAAAATAAAAAAATTTAAAAAAAGACCAGATTCCCTCTGTTACATCCGTCTAAGACTCACTCTTGACACTTGTCTTGGTCACGTGATACATTTATCCGTCCCACCCTAAAGGCAGTCCGTGAAAATATTTTCTGAAATTAAACCAGTCCGTGGCCCAAAAAAGGTTGGGGACCACTGTCCTACATGATTGCTGAGGAAGATCCTGAGATGGAGAAAGAGACCTATTATGTCTTAGCCTCTGCTACAGCCTAACCCAGAAGTCTCTCTGGGGAATTGAGATTCCTTAGAATGCTCTTAGTACATATATCATGGGGATTTTAAGTGTTCTATTAGTCCTTCTCTGGAAATGTTGTCTTAACAGCTCTTGCCTACAGGCTTCTGCTCCTACTTATATGCCACAAAAATGTACTCACTAGAACTCTTTTTACGACAGAGAGATAAATGCCTCCAGTTAATGCCACATGTATACAGAAATGGCCATTTACTGACCAGTAATGCTCAGTCTCAAGAATTCATGTATAGCCCTTTACAGCAGAAAGCTAAAGCCAAAAAGGCAAGAAAATAAGTAAAGGACATTTATTGAAAAGAACAAAGATAAGTAGTAAATCTAGTTTTCCTGATACTGCTGGTCCTTTTCAGAAGGGGCTAAACCAGGCATGGCCAACATACAGCCCGCGGGCATGCAATGAGTTTATGTGGCCTGCGATTAAATTTTTAATATTCTCCGCACGACACACTGTGGAAATGAAATAAGTGGTACTTTTAAATCGTTATACATAAACTACGATATCTAACCATTGTACAACAATGAAAGTTAAAATCTCAGCTACTCAGATGCGGAAGTGTCTTTGATTATTGGAAATCGAGATATTTAAGATGATGGTGATACATGGAAAAGAATCTAGGGTTAACTTCCAATAATTGGTCAAATGGATTCGCGATACGTCTTTTTTTTTTTTTAAAAATTCCATTATAAAGATTTACTTTTATACTCGTCTGTGCAATTTGTATAAGCAATTGAATAATGGAAAATAATGGAAATTTAAAAAAACTTTCCAAGGAATATTTAGTAATCTTCAGCTCAACTTATATTTGTGAACAAACTTTTTCTTTAATGAATCTAAATAAAAGTACAAGATCAAGATTGAATGTTACATTTGGAGGCTGTGTTAAGAATAGCCACAAGTATAAAACCAGATATTAAAAAAATAAGACAATGCAAAGTGCCTCAACACGTCACATTAGTTTTTTGTTAATTTGTTGTACTAAATTACTTATTTATTCATAAACAAATTACATAATAAAATTTTGTTTACTTAAATCGTTTTTGTATTTAACATTTTTTTATTTTCTTTTTTTTTTTTCTTTTTTTTTTTTTTTTCATTTTTCTGAAGCTGGAAACAGGGAGAGACAGTCAGACAGACTCCCGCATGCGCCCGACCGGGATCCACCCGGCACGCCCACCAGGGGCAACGCTCTGCCCACCAGGGGGCGATGCTCTGCCCATCCTGGGCGTCGCCATATTGTGGCCAGAGCCACTCCAGCGCCTGGGGCAGAGGCCAAGGAGCCATCCCCAGTGCCCGGGCCATCTTTGCTCCAATGGAGCCTTGGCTGCGGGAGGGGAAGAGAGAGACAGAGAGGAAAGCACGGCGGAGGGGTGGAGAAGCAAATGGGTGCTTCTCCTGTGTGCCCTGGCCGGGAATCGAACCCGGGTCCTCCGCACGCTAGGCCGACGCTCTACCGCTGAGCCAACCGGCCAGGGCTTAACATTTTTTTTATTTTAATATTTTGTCCAGCCGTGAAAAAAGTTTTCTTTCTAATCTGGCCGGGGGGCAAAACCTGTTGGCCACATCTGGGCTAAACACTCAGGTTCTCTTTGATGAAACAGTCCCACTACCTGAATATTAAAACACATCAAGAGCATCATAAAAAGATAAGTTCACCTTTTCTACACCAGCCCAGAAATTTCACATTATTGCCCTCTTCCTCATCATCTCCCTTCAAAGTTCATTTAAAGTCATTGTCAAATATAGATCTCAGTATGACTCTCACAAAGGCAATTTCTTGGTAGTCGAACTGTGAGATGGGTTGGACTAAGATTCACGATTCTCAGGGAACAGTTACCTCCTAAGGAGTCATCCCTCTCAGTAACACTCTGAGCCCAGCCTTCTTCATAGTGTTTCTAATGATCTTAGAAGGTAATTCATGAAATACCAACAAAATGTCTAATCTGACAAAGATAAAAAACTTTCTAGAACCACATTATATTTACTTTATCTAGAAAAGGAAGGTTTTAAGGAAGAGGTTAAAAGAAAGCATACAATATTTCCAGTATTAAATTTAAACTTATCCATGCTCACATTCACATACAAAGCTCTAACTGCAGAAGTTAATTCTACAATGAGCCAAATAGCTAAAGTTAGCTATAATCAAAATTGATCAGTTCAACTGGTCCATTATTACTAGAAAAGTGAAGGTATCTAATACAGAACATTTAATTATTAAGTTAACAATTATTTACTGAGAACCAACTAGATGATTAGCAATATGGAAGATATAAAGATACAGACACAAATTCTATCTCAAGTTATGTACAGTCTCATAGAAATTATAAATATATGTCATTCAAAATAAAAAGCAGAAAGTGTCACAAGAGAAGTATAGATAAAGAGCCATGGTAGCCAAAGATGGGGCAACTACTTCAACTTGGTGAGGAATATGAGCTGGGTCTTAAAAGAAAAGTAAAGAGGATGTGACAATGGGCAGAAGAAAAGACATAACCAAACTTGCAGAAATGAACAAAGAAGGGTGAATCAAAGACAGAAAGGAAAACAATTATTCCACTTTGTAAACAGGATTAAGTAAACAAATAACAAAAGAAAAATGAGATTATAGAGGTAAATGAAGCCAAACTGTGGAGAATGTTGAATGTCAAGTTATACTTTTCTGAACCATGCTAATTTCTAACCAAGGCTATTACATCCAAGTTAAAATACATGGAAGCACAAACATACATTTTAGGGCAATTTATAAGTATATTCGTCTAATAAAAAAAATTTTTTTCTATGTAGGAAAAACATACACAAACAAAACAAGTACCCTACCCCACACACATTAAAAACAGCACTCAAGTAACAATAAGTATCTATCTTTTTCAAAATTTAACTGACTTTTCTCAGTTAGGAATGTTAATGGATCCAGATTAATAGGCAATATTCTGAAAAAAATATAAGAACTGGGCAATATCTTTGAGGTTCTTATGGGAAGGAGAAGTCTAATATAATGTACTATAATAGCAGGCTCATCCCTTCAATCCTTCATGCCAACTAGTTAACATTAATAAACTGTTTATAAGATCTCTTTTCATAAAAACCTTCTTGTGTTCTATTCTATTACTTAGAGAGTACAACCACATGTAATGTACAAACCTCAGATGGATCCTGGATTGGTGAAAACAACAGCTACAAATGTAATTTTTAAATAATTAAGGAAGTTTGAATATGGAATAGATATTTGATTATATTATTGTTAACTTTCTTAAATGTGATAACGGAGCGCACTGTGGTTATTCCGAGAATGTCTTTATTCTTGTGTTTAGGAGTAAAAAATAGTAAAATGTGTAACTTACTTAAACGTTTAAAATGTTAATTATTGGATCTACAGGTACCTGATTGATCACTATACTCTTTTCCTCCAACTTCTTTGAAAAATTTCAAATACACTTAAAAGTTGGAGGTGGAGGGAAACTAACCATCCTAGGCAATGTGAAACAACTATTTAGAGAAAATATTAAAAGACCTGGTATTCTTAAATTCAGTTTTTCTTCGTAGCAATATCCTACTGATTTCTTAAGAGTACTCTTTGAACCGTGGTGTTTCAGCATTTTTTATTGAAGCTAAAGACCATAAAATAGACATCCTTAAGAAAAAAAACAATCATTTGGTAAGGCTTTTGTTTTCATCACATACAGAAAGACAGCCGTGATTAACACAATTGAGCTAAACAGTATTTTCTAACAGTAGCTCTACCCAGCAGGTAAGTAACGTTTAAGATTCTTGATCTGTTAGGAAAACTCGTGAAAGCTATATTTTCTCCTCAGAAAAATGCACGTAGACCTCCAAATTTCGTGTAGTTTCAAGAGGTTCCCCAGATAGTTTCCAAAGCATGTGTGTACACGAGCTGAAAACCTTTGCCTAGTCTTTTATGAGTAAGCTGCTGAGAAACGTAAGGGCAAATAAGGTTGTTTTGCACGTAAAATTTAAGTACATAAGAATATTTCGTTGCATTATTAGCTCTTTCACAAGCATAAAACTTCTGTAATAAACTTCCTTTTATTTGAAAGGTAAAAGGCAAATGATTTTTAAGTGTAAATAAAGTTAAGTACAGATTATATCCCAGTTTGCGCTCCTCTGGATGCAGTTATATGGGCAAAAATACCATTTTCAAAGCAAAACAAAATGTCTTTCTACGTGCCAACTACCAAACAGGTATATTTCTTCTCGGTATCTAGACCACGCCACCCAAGACTCCTGACCTTTCCCTTCTCCTTACCCTCCTGGGTTTGAAAAATGCAGACAGTTCCAACCTCAGTGCCACAGACAGGATTGTGGGTATTGTAGTCCTCTGCACACGCGCACCAGAGGAAGATTAAGGGGATCTACAGAAGCAGCAGGGGAATCTTTGTTTAGCGTACAGAGGATCCACGCTTCTTCCCACACTAAACAAGGAAATAAAGTACCTTTGACCGAGACAGGACCAGAAAACGTATCTCGAACTTCAAGTCCCATTGTGCTTTGCGTAACCAACCAGGTATTGCGATTATCGCGCCTGCGCCTTGTGCAGCCGGTAATGCGTCCAGTAACTTGAGTTTAGTAAGCTGCAGTCCCAGCCGGCACCGCTGCCACGGTCGCCGCGGAGGTGCAGGCGAAAAATGTGGGTTTTTGGTTACGGGTCCTTGATCTGGAAGGTGGACTTCCCCTATCAGGACAAGCTGGTCGGTTGCATCACAGGCTACAGCAGGCGCTTCTGGCAAGGCAGCACAGACCACCGCGGAGTCCCTGGCAAGGTGAGCTACTAGCCAGTCCAACACACTTAACTGTCCCGGGAGCTCCCCACCTGCTGGCCCATCTGTGCGGGACCCACACCCCAATGCTTCCGAGGGCCAAGCATGTGGCTTAGGGATAATGCCGTTACTTCTGTGCTGCTTCTTCGGCCACCCGACTCCAACGCTCCCAAACCTAGGGTACTCCTTTCTAAGCCGATTGAGAGCTGGTCGTTAGTTTCAGAGCAGGCAAGAAACATGGGCACAAAGCACACAGGCTGACATGCTGGCAAGGGGACCCCTGTCTTGGCAACCCCTGCCAAAAAAAAAAAAATAGAGAGAGAGAGAGAGGGAAAACGGCGAGAAGATCAATCTTTGAGTCACCACGAAGTTAAAATTCTAAAATCAACTTGCAAATACAGCTGTTCGGCAATTAAATTTGTTGATATTTCACTTGAGAAGGCGATGGCGCAGTGGATAGAACATCGGACTGGGACGCAGAGGACCCAGGTTCAAAAGCCCAAGGTTGCCCGCTTGAGCGCAGGGTCGTTGGCTTGAGTGTGGGATCATAGATGTGAACCCATATGGTCGCTAGCCTGAGCCCAAAAGTCGCTGGCTTGAGCCCAAGGTTGCTGGCTTGAGCAAGGGGTCACTAGCTTTGCTGTAGCCCCTCTCTCCCCCCCACCCCAAGGCACATATGAGAAAGCAATCAATGAACAACTAAGGTGCTGCAAGGAATTGATGTTTCTCATTTTATCTCCCTTCCTGTCTGTCTGTCCCACTCTGTCTCTGTCCAAAAAAGAAAAAGAAAAAATTGTTGATGTTTCTGCATTTTGGCAGACTTTCATTGGTTTGAATTTAAACATAGATGTTATTTCTCAGGTTTCTTTATATCTTCCCAAAGGTTTATTTTATGACACCTAAGATCACAGTTTCCAAAATTACCTCTGCTTATTAAGGAGCTTATTTTGCTCACTTTGGCCAAGTTCTAGTGAAATTAAGTGAGTTCCTGGTTTGTTACTTGAGTTACACAATATCCATTACCATATCCAGCAGCATTTTAATGCTTCTCAATGGTTCTTCTCTAAATTATAAATATGAAATTAAGTTCTCTGATTCATTTTTCAGTCAGTCATGCAGACATTCATTCAACAGATTTATTCAGAAAATTAGTAGCCGCTCACTGCTTCTGGAAATCAGCTTTGTACTGGCTGCAAAAACAACTAATCTGTAAGGAACAGTTAATGTGGGGTAACTAACAATTCAGATAACTTGAACAAGTACTTGTTTTGCTTAACCTCCTAACTTTTGGAAGAATACAAAATTTCTTGTTTGTATTTCCTCTAACTCTGAAGGTAAATGAATTTGATTATTGTTTTTTTAAAAGATTAATATAGGCCCAAAAGCACAATATCTATAATGCTAGTAATCAGATGTAGAAAGAGAAGAGGGTTATTAATGCCAAAGAAATACCTGCAGTCATGGAAGGAGGAAGAAAGGCAAGGCCTGTGCTCATAAAAAGAGACATGGAATTAAAATCATAAAAAGAGCCTGAGTTAGAAGTAATTCTACCTTAACTAGACTTGGTTAATTAAGAATTTGGCTTCAGCCTGACCAGGCGGTGGCACAGTGGATAGAGCATCAGACTGGGATGTGGAGGACCCAGGTTTGAGACCCCGAGATCATCAACTTAGCAAAGCTCACCAGCCTGGACCCAAGGTCGCTGGCTCGAGCAAGGGGTCACTCGGTCTGCTGTAGCCCCACAGTCAAGGCACATATGAGAAAGCAATCAATGAACAACTAAGGTGTCACAATGAAAAACTAACGATTGATGCTTCTCTCTCCCCATTCCTGTTTGTCCCCATCTATCCCTCTCTCTGACACTCTCTGTCTCTGTAAAAAAAAAAAAAAAAAATACTTATTTAAAAAAAAAAAAAAGAGGCCTGACCTGTGGTGGCGCAGTGGATAAAACGTCGACCTGGAAATGCTGAGGTCGCTGGTTCGAAACCCTGGGCTTGCCTGGTCAAGGCACATATGGGAGTTGATGCTTCCAGCTTCTCCCCCCTTCTCTCTCTCTCTCTGTCTCTCTCTCTCCCTCTCTCTGTCCTCTCTAAATATGAATAAATAAATTAAAAAAAATTAAAAAAAAAAAGTGGGTGGTTTTTAAAAAAAAAAAAAAAAAAGAATTTGGCTTCAGAAATTCAATTTTTTTAATTAAAAAAAAAGTATTTGGCTTTAAAGTAGACAGATGGCTTAAAAAATAGGAGTGACTTAGAGCCAATGCATTTACAGGCAAACAAAAACGTCACAGCCAAAGTATCTCCAAGAATGTTATAAAACAATATTTAAGACTTTAAAAAACGAAGTTAAATGCAATGCCATTGGAATTCTCAGATACGAATACTTAAATTAAAATTGCCATTCTGAAAAGAAAATCCTTAGCCCAGGCTCCAATTTTAATGTCCAATTATGAAAGATTTACAAATAAGATTATTTTATAATAGCATATTTTACTGCTCTAGTCTCTACTAAAATGTTGAGATATGTACACAGCAAGAAAAGACTGATGAGAAATTTTTGAGTCAATACAACATGGTTCTTTAAACAAAGGGAACTATAAAAGCCAATATCTCTCTTTTTGCTTAAATTTACTAAAAGACAAGACAGAAAATTTAGGAAGAAAAAACTGCAATAGATGTTTTAAACTGTAATAGTTTTACACCTACTTTTATTTAAATCTCTCATAGCAAATTAAAGGAAAGTCTAAATACTCAACATTTTCTAATTGTGCTGTTCTATTTAAAAAAGTGAAAAAACATTATTATTTACTTCATATTTTTCATTATGATGGATCACCAACCTTATATAAATATAAACTGTCTGCCTGACCTATGGTGACTCAGTGGATGATTTTCAACCTGGAATGCTGATGCCACCAGTTTAAAACCCTGGGCTTGCCCAGTCAAGGCACATAAAAGCAGCAGCTACTACGAGTTGATGCTTCCTGCTACTATCCCCCTTTCTTTTTCTCTCCTCTCTCTCTCTCAAAAAAAATTTATATATATATATATATATATATATATATATATATATATATATATATATATGGCTGTCTGACAAGAATACAAAAGCTTACAGAACTATCCAGCAAATTAGAAGACTGACATAAATGCTATATATGTTTTTTACAGCAACATATATGCTTCTAGTAAGTTAATCATCATTATGTATGAAATGTAATATTATTAAACATATGTTAGACTTATTTCCTCATATTGCAATGTGATATTTATGGGGAAAATACCAATCTGACTTGCTTTGTTAAATTATGCTTTCTTTTTGGCTTCATTAAACTTTAATTTTTTATACTGTTTCCCAAGTATCTCATTTACATATGACAAATTGGCAATTTTCTCACCATATTAAAGATTTAAATGTGAATTATTTTTCACATGAGAATATAAATTTCAGTTTCAAAAAAAAGGAAACATTTTAACACGAGATAATCACGAACATGTACTAAATCCCTAACTTTTCCAGATCAGTAACATTACTCATTACCCAATGAAGGTGCTTATCATGACTCCTCAAATTCCATTCAGCTTTAAAGACCCCTTAAGTTTCAATCCCCCCAATAAAAGCATTTGAGTGCATTTAAAAATTTACATTGTTTCTCAGTAACATATATTTATACTTTAGGGACAAAGAACTTAAGTTTTAGAAAATATTTTCAAGTAAATGTATCAGTATTACCAGCAGTCCATGTATGTTTCTTCCATAAGCTGATACATGGATCCACTGACTTTTCCCTTAAAATGACCCCCTAACTCTGTTTTCTGTTTCAACTGCCACCACCTAAGTCTAAGACTTTACTACCCTCCTCATCCTTTCAACAATTACTACTGAGCACTTCCATATAAGTAGGGGCACCTATGCAAACAACAATACTTGGTAAGTACCATAATGAAATGAATAAAAGGAACAATGAGAGTTTAGGAAGAGCTGCAGTTGGAGTCATCTGGGGAGTCAGCCAAGCCATTATGGAGACAGTGGCAGCAGGATATCTCCGGGATATAAAAGAAAGAGCATTCCACATTGGGCACCAGTACATCTAAAGATATGTCTGTAAAAGTTGTAAATGATTCAGTACAGCTCATTGGGAAAAGTGGTAAAAAATGAGGTTTGTAGTTAAGTCATGCTAAGGAATTTTCATTTTATCCTATAGATACAACCCTGAAAAATTCAAAGCACAGGAATTGTCCAACTTTGCAATAGAGAGTCATTCTAGGCCCAAGTAGAGAACACGCTAAAAGGAAGCTAAAAGAGAAGCAGGCATTGAGATCCTAAAGGGAGCAACTGAAGGATGAAGAACCAGATGCAGAAAATAATCAGAAGACTGAGCTATCAACAATTGGTTACTTGCCTGACCAGGCAATGGCACAGTAGACAGAGCGTCGACCTGGAATGCTGAGGACTCAGGTTCAAAACCTTGAGGTTGCCAACTTGAGTGCAGACTCACCAGCTTAAGCACGGGGTCGCTGGCTTGAGCATGGGATCGTCGACATGACCCCAGATTGCTGACTTAAGCCCAAAGGTCACTGGCTTGAAGCCCAAGGTCACTGGCTCGGCTGGAGACCTCCTGGTCAAAGTACAGTGTGTCTGTAAAGTCATGGTGCACTTTTGACCGGTCACAGGAAAGCAACAAAAGACGACAGAAATGTGAAATCTGCACCAAATAAAAGGAAAACTCTCTCAGTTTCATACCTATTCAGTGCAATTCAATGTGGGCTCATGCACAGATATTTTAGGGCTCCTTAGGTAGCTATCCCGTATAGCCTCTACAGACTCGTCACTGACTGATGGCCTACCAGAACGGCGTTTCTCCACCAAACTGCCGGTTTCCTTCAACTGCTTATCCCACCCAGTAACGTTATTCCTATATGGTGGCGCTTCGTTATAAACACGCCGATATTCCTGTTGCACTTTGGTCACGGATTCAAATTTAGCAAGCCACAGAACACACTGAACTTTCCTCTGTACCGTCCACATCTCGACTGGCATGGCCGTGGGCTGCTCCACTGTATACACGTGTTACGTCATCATCTGTGCATGCGTACATGCTGCCACATCATCCTACAGAAACTGGGAGGGTTTTCCTTTTATTTGGTGCAGATTTCACATTTCTATCGTCTTTTGTTGCTTTCCTGTGAACGGTCAAAAATGCACCATGACTCTACAGACACACTGTACATATAAGAAAGCAATCAATGAACAACTAAAGTGCTGCAACTATGAATTAATGCTTCTCGTCTCTTTCTTGTCTGTCCCCACCCACTCTTTTTTTGTGTGTGACAGAGACAGAGAGGGACAGATAGGGACAGACAGGAAGGGAGAAAGATGAGAAGCATCAATTCTTCACTGTGGCACATTAGTTGTTCATTGATTGCTTTCTCATATGTGCCTTGACCGGGAGGCTACAGGACATCGAGTGATCCTTTGCTCAAGCCAGTGACCTTGGGCTCAAGCTGGCGAGCCTTGCTCAAACCAGATGAGCCTGCACTCAAGCTGACGACCTCGGGGTTTTGAACTTGTGTCCTCCACATCCCAGTCCCAAGCTCTATCCACTGTGCCACCGCCTGGTCAGGTTGCCCCCCACCCCACTCTTTAAAAAAAATGAATTGGTGACTTAACTGAATGTAAGGGTAGACAAGGAAAGGTGCAGTACAGAACTTGTCACCTGGACCACTAACATATCTTACTGAGAATCTACCTCCTTCCCACTTTGATTTGCATACTATGTACTTTCCCACAATTGATCTTCCCAAAATACTTACGGTATTTCACCATGCCAGTTACCTGCTTATTCAAGTTCTACAGTAACTCTTTATTTCCCATTTCTCCCAAATTTCAGCAAGCTCTTTCTATTGTCCCCTAATTCCAACTCCACTCTTTGCTTTTCAAAACTTTCTATTTCTCCAGTTATTTTTCTGAATCATTTTCCCTACATGAGGGAACCTTTGCTAACATCAGACTCTTGGCCCAATAGACCCTCACTCCTGAATTACAGTGGCCTTTCTGCCAGAATTTTATGTTCCATTTTAATCGTTCAAGACTCAGAATTATTATACTTGATAAATACCATTCATCTCAACCCTAAAATATTCTCTATTTCACACATTAACTTATTCCAAAATTACAATATAATCTTAGAAGAATCAAGGTTTTATCTCATCTACAACACAGAATTCTAATAAATAGCTAATTCACTTATAAATTGAAAATATTATGCCAATACTTACATGACCCACACTAGTATATGTATCCTCACTGTAACATTATCTTAAGTAGAAAAGTCAAATCTAAATGTCTAACAACACAAGAATGTTTATACCTCGATGATTACCGAATATTACACAACTATTAAAATGTATGAGAAGACTACTAACAGGAAAATAAACAAAATCCAAAATCCCCTTTACTCCATGATGAACAGATTATCTATACAACTAGGCATAGACTAGAAGGTAAGAGCAATCAGGACACAAATAGTGTGAAAGATTTAAGCCACGTGCCAGACAATGGCATCAGGTAAGTAAAATTGTGGTTTACAAATCAGCATTCTCACTAATGATGTTAACATGTCAGTAGATACATTACCTTTGGCACCAGGTAGGAATTATGTTTTTTAATGCAAATTCTCAAATACCTCCAGATTTATGGAATCAGTGAGATTCCACTGAGCATGTGGCCTAGCATTGTGTGTTTATCAAGCCTTCTAAGTAATTTTGATCTTAAGTTTGAGAACCACATTCCTATAAAAAACACCTTTTGGAATGCCATGTTTTGCTCCCTAATATACTTTTTTTTTCCTAGAGAAAAAAAATGACCAGAACTTTTATTTATAACCACTTCTTCCTTTTGCCTTCCATTTCAGATGAGCTTAGTCACATTTTCTTTTAATATATCCATTTTAAGTCAACATAATATACACCTAAAATATATAAGTTGAAGGGAATGGCTTAGAAAGGCCAAGATAATTTGGATAAAGTACATTCTCTTAATTCATTTTAAAAGTTATGAAACATAAGAGCTTTTTAAAAAATGTTTAGTATGAGCAAATGAGGTCAAAATATTCCATGTCAACAATAAACTGATAATGCTCGGCTAGTTGATGAATTTTAATTCAGGGGTGTAAATTATTTATTATTTATTTTTTTTAAACAGCCTGGAAGAGTTGTGACTCTTGTTGAAGATCCTGGGGTATGGTATAATTTTTTTGTATAATCTTTAATCAGATAATTTGTTGAGATGTTTCTCAGTTTTAATAATATGTGAAAATGTATTAACAGTCATTACAATTTGAACTACATTAGATATAGAATTCCTCTTTCTATTGTTTCTTTTTATCTGTTGGTAAAAGTTGTAATGCAGAATGCAAGGTAGATAACGAAAAAAAAACCAAATGGCATGTAGTTTCATTTATTTTTTCTTAATAACTTTGTTCAATGAGAATGTTGTGGTCCTCTTTGACAGGAATGAAACCAGCCCAACTACCACTAAGAATCAAATAGAAGAACCCTTGTAGCTTTCCTCACAATTGCTAGGAGTCTTAATATTTTTAGCAAAAATCTCAGGCAGGAATTATTTTCTTTACTGTCTCAATTTATCAGTAGCACCACAGGTTATTTTGTTTTTCTTTTTTTTTGCACCACAGGTTTTTTCACAGGTTTGGGGCACTAGACAACTTCTGTTTACTCCATAGTTCTCTATTTCTTAAAATTTTTCAGTCATGTTATTGAGATATAGATTCAAAGTTTTATATTGCGAAGTTGAAGATTTAATTTTGGAAAGGACTTTGATATACAAAAATCAGCAGCTAGCAACAGCCGATGGATAATGGTAAAATTATGAACTGCTTTCATAATTTACATTAGGAAAAGCATCTATACAGATGGCTTTAAACTAGTAACTGTAACTCTTAAAGTTAATAAATGGCACTTTATTTCTACAGAATGTTAATTTATTCAAGAAGATGCCTAGCAACCTAAAGTTTAATAAAGTTAATCAAGGTTGTCAAGAAACTAGAAAATCTGTATTACAAACTGTAAATCTTGCTTTACCACAGGTATCTTATTAATACTAAAAAAGTATTTGCAGCTAAAGTACATTATTTTTATTGACACTTTGTTCATGGGCTCTCTTGACAAAAAGATGTCATGATGTTTTCTGGATGGAGTAATTTATAAAAGATATTTGAAAATTCAGGCAGTGAAGAGATGAACAAATAAAATGAAACTGCTATGGCCTTAAGTAGTTATTAGTTGATTACAGAGCTTTTAAAACTATAGAACCCTGCCCTAGCCGGTTAGCTCTGTTGGTTAGAGCATTGTCCAGATACAACAGGATTACAGGTTTGATCCCTAGTCAGGTCACATACAGGAATGAACCAATGAATGCATAAATAAGTAGAACAAATCAATGTTTCTCTCTTTCCCTCTCTCTGTATCTCTCTCCCTCTCTCTGGAGAAATCAATTCAAAAAATCTTTTAAAGACCAAATTCTTTAGGGGGGAAACCCCTTTCTGCAAAAAAAGGGAACACCTAATATGTAGAAAGATATGTGATACTCAACTCCTCGCTGAAGGGGTATGAGATGTCCAAACCCTTCCAGCCAGTCCCCCAACACACATCCAGACAGCCTCTGAGGTAGGCTCCCCGGGCAGCCATAACACCCCATGCAGCAGCCTGGAAACTGCTGCCCTTATAGGGCATCAGTGAAACGTTTTGAATTTAAAGCTTTAGAACTACATAGTTTTAAGGACCAAATGAAGAGCTGATATTTTTACATTTCAATCTCATTTGATAAAAGACATATTTTCAAAAATTTAACCAAAAATAAAATATCCTGGTGTGCAAGGAAATATTTTTTCAGATTGAAGAATTTAAAATTATTTCCTTTATTGTTTAGTATGTACATCTTCTATTCTCCAAGTAAACTGCACTGTTTTCTAAGAATATATATTTTCTTAGATCACAACATACTCTTTCACCTGTTTTAGCCTTGTAAATACTAAATTCTTTTCATATTCCAATAGGGTTGTGTATGGGGTGTTGCTTACAGACTGCCAGCAGGAAAGGAAGAAGAAGTAAAAGCGTACCTTGATTTCAGAGAGAAAGGCGGCTACAGGACCACAACAGTCATTTTTCATCCAAAAGATCCCACTACACAGCCGTTCAATGTGTTGCTATATATTGGATCATGTGATAATCCTAACTACCTTGGTCCTGCACCTCTGGAAGACATTGCTGAACAAATTTTCAATGCAGCTGGTCCAAGTGGAAGAAATATAGAATATCTTTTTGAACTTGCAAATTCTGTTAGGAATCTTGTGCCAGAAGATGCAGATGAGCATCTTTTCTCTTTGGAAAAATTAGTAAAAGAACGTTTAGAAGAAAAACAGAAACTTAGTTGCTTATAAAAACCTAATCATTTACTTTTCCAAAGAACTTTTAGTCTTCAAAAAATAGTTTCACTGCACAATGACAATATGATTTGGAAACGTTATTTACTTGAAGATCTTATTTTTAATGTTGTAGTCAAGGAATCATCAAAATTTATAGTTTCATTGCAAGTGTCCTGAAACACATATTCAAAATATTATGGTTTAGTTAAAGGAAAAATAATTCAAGTCTTAATAATATACTGATTTTCTAACTACATATATGATATTCAGCACTTGCTCGTGAGAAGTGAGTTCTTTAGAAAAATACAATGAAAGACTCAGTTCACAGCTTGATTTTTAATCAGAGTAAAAATTGTTTCATATCACAATACTATTGTGGAGTTGTACAGAATTAAACAAAAAGTCCAGTAAATACAATAATAACTTCAATATATTCCTATACAATAATTCTATGACCATGGTTTAAAATATGCAATCTTAAAATAACATGTAATTAGAAATATAGATAGATTTAAGCCTTGATTGTGAATTTCCTTATTCGGTTATTACCCTTAACCATTTAAGCAAAAAAAATTAGCATTTTTAATATAAAAACTTCCTTGGATTTATAATGTACTATATCTCTGCTTTTTGAATAAATCCATTTTACTATGTGGAAAAAAATTCTTTTGGCTAAAGCAGGAAAAATTACTTAACACAAATCTGTTAACAATGTCTACCATTCACTTTGTATTATTAATCTTATACTGAAATTGTTTAAAAGATAGGTTTTCTGATATTACATATTAACAACCATATAGAAAGTTTGGAGTTTAAAATGGCTTTCAGAATTGTGTATGTGTGTGTGTGTGTGTGTGTATATATATATATATATACACACAAATATATACTTACTTTTTTTTTTTTTTGGCAAGAGACAAGAAAGGAAAAATGAGTAGCATCAATTACCGGTATTTGCTGCAGCATCTTAGTTGTTCATTGATTGCTTTCTAACATGTGTCTTGATGGGGGTAGGGGGTGCTCTAGATGAGCCAGTGACCCCATGCTCAAACCAGAGACCTTGGCCTTCAGGCCAATGACCATGAGGTCAAGTCCATGATCCCAGGCTCATGCCAGCAACCCTGCAATCAAGGTAGTGAGTCCACGCTGAAGCCAGGAATCTCAGGGTTTCAAACCTGGGTCCTCATCCCAGGCCAACGCTTTATTCACTGCGCTGACCTATTTTTAACACATAGCATAACCTGATCATTTGCTACACAGCTTTTTTCCCTGTTTCTTATCACCTAAAAAAAGGTATCTGCTGAATAGTGTTGCTGATTGCCACTCAAGTAGGAAATAATCCATTTTCAATAATTCATGCAGAATTATCCTTGATTTAAACCGATCAGATTATTTCTGGTTATAAGTGATTTCTTTCTCAATAGGATATTCTCTATAAAAATCTTTCAATATGAAAAGAATTTCAGTAACACATTAAATCTGAAATTTCATAAAAATTCTTTAAACCTAGGCATAACTAATAATACAGAATAAAAATAAAGTCCTACATAATAGGAACAGTAGTTCTTTCCATGTTCTTCTATTTATTAACACGTTAATTTACTTAGCTATATAGCTTCCTAAATATTTTGCCAACTTTTTAATAATTTACTTAGAAATTAAATTTAATGGGGTGACGTCGGTCCACAGGGTCACATAGGTTTCAGGTATACATCTCCATAGCATGTGAACTAGTCATTGCATGATGTGCCCATCATCCAAAGTCAAAACACTTTTCATCACCATATATTTGGCCCCCTTGATTCCCTCCCACCCCTCCCTCTGGTAACTACTTCCTTTAATCTATGTCCATGAGTCTCAGTTTTATATCCCACTTATGTGTGAAATCATCTAGTTCTGATTTACTTATTTCATTTGCATAATATTCTCAAGGTCCATCCATGTTGTTACCAATGGCAATATTTCATCATTTGTTCTGGCTGAATACTATTCCATTGTATATATCTTCTTTATCCAATCCTCTGTCAAGGGACACTTTGGTTTCCCTATCTTGGCCACTGTGAATAATACAACAGCAGTGTACATGGGGATGCACGTGTCTCTGCGTACAAGTGTTTTAGAGATTTCTGAGTAGACATCCAGTAGAGGGATTGCTGGGTCATATGATAACTCTATTTTTTGAGGAACCGCCATACTGTCTTCCATAGTGACTACACAAGTTTACATTCCCAACAGCAGTGAATGAGGATTCCTTTTTCTCCACAACATCTCCAACATTTGTTATTACCTCTCGTTGATAACAGCCAGTCTAACAGATGTGAGGTGGTATCACATTGTATTGTAGTTTTGATTTGCATTTCTCTAATAGTGAAAATAAGCTTGTGGTCTGTGCGTCTTCATGAGAGATCTGTTCAGGTCCTCTCCTCATTTTTTAATTGGATTGTTTGTTTGTTGTTGAGCTTTGTGAGTTCTTTATATGTTTTGGATATTAACCCCTTATCAGAGTTGTTGTCTGAGAATATCATCTCCCATTTGGTTGGCTTCTTGTTTTATCAATTTCTTTTGCTGTGCAGAAGCTTTTTAGTTTGATATAGTGTCATTCATTTATACATTTTTTGCCTTTATTTCTTGCCTTTGGAGTCAAATTCATAAGATGTTCTCCATGGCCCAGGCCCATAAGTTTAGTCATATACATTTTCTTCTACATAATTTTTTGTTTCAGATCTCATATTTAGGACTTGGATCCACTTTAATTTTTGTACATGGGGACAAGCTGCAGTCAAGTTTCATTCTTTTGCATGTGGCTTTCCAATTTTCCCAGCATCATTTATTGAAGAGGCTTTCTCTTCTCCATTGTATGTTTTTGTCTACTTTGTCAAAGATTACTTGGCCATATATATGTGGGTTTTATTTCTGGGCTCTCTATTCTGTTCCATTGGTCTGTATGTCTGTTTTTCTGTCAATACCATACTGATTTTGGATTGCCTTTGTTCTTCTTTTCCTAATTCTTTATGATGTAATGTTATGTTGTTTACTTGGGATCTCCCCCGCTTCTTGAGATAGAACCGTAATAAAATAAACTTCCTCTTAATACTGCTTTCACTGTGTCCCAGAAGTTTTGATATGTTGTGTCGTCATTTTCACTTGGCTCTATGTATCTTCTGATCTCTGCTTTTATTTCTTCTTTGACTTAGTCATTTTGGAGAAGTATGTTTAAATTCCACATTTTTAGGGACTTTTCTTCCTTTAAGATCCCCAACTATGATTGTTTTTGTCTGTTTCTACTTTTAGTTGTATCAGTAGTTGTTTTCCATATTTTGGTGTTCCCTGATTCAGTACAAATATATTAAAAAGTGTTATGTCTTCTTGATATAGTGTCCCCTTTATCATTATGAAATGTCAATCTTTGTCTCGTTACCTTTGTTGTCTTCAAAGCAGCATTATCAGATATAAATATGGCTACACCTGCTTTTCTTTGGATATTTTTTGCTTGGAGTATCATTTTCTACCCTTTTGCTTTGAGTGTACTTTTATCCTAGCAGCTTACATGCATCTCCTGAAGGCAGCATATAAGTGGGTTTTGTTTTCTGAACCCACCAGCTACGCTGTGCCTTTTTATTGGTGAGTTCAGTCCTTTTACATTTAGGGTAATTATTGATGCATGACGATTTCTTATAGCTATTTTATCTTTTGTTTTCTGGTATTTTTCTCTCCTTTCATTCTTTTCCTTTGTGTTTCTGTCAGTAGTTTTTGTTTGATGGTATTCCATACTTCATTCCTCTCTATTTTTTAGGCTATGTACAGTGGTCCTTCGTCCATCACGGGGTTTAGGTTCCAGAACCCCCTCACAATCGGTAAAAATCTGTGACGTAGCCACCTTATATATGTTCTAAGGCTTTCCCCACACTCTTATAAACACTTCCTATGCTTATTTTACCGCAAAAATTTAAATAATATATAAAAATACCTATATACCGCAAAATCCCACGATACAGCGAAAACTCCATGATACAAAATTAGATACATAGTTTGTAAATCCGTGATACAGTGAGACCACAAAAAGTGAACTATGGGCCCTGGCCGGTTGGCTCAGCGGTAGAGCGTCGGCCTAGCGTGCGGAGGACCCGGGTTCGATTCCCGGCCAGGGCACACAGGAGAAGCACCCATTTGCTTCTCCACCCCCCACTCCTTCCTCTCTGTCTCTCTCTTCCCCTCCCGCAGCCGACGCTCCATTGGAGCAAAGATGGCCCAGGCGCTGCGGATGGCTCCTTGGCCTCTGCCCCAGGCACTAGAGTGGCTCTGGTCGCGGCAGAGCGACGCCCCGGAGGGGCAGAGCATCGCCCCCTGGTGGGCAGAGCGTCGCCCCTGGTGGGCAGAGCGTCGCCCCTGGTGGGCGTGCCGAGTGGATCCCAGTCGGGCGCATGCGGGAGTCTGTCTGTCTCTCCCCGTTTCCAGCTTCAGAAAAATACAAAAATAAATAAATAAATAAATAAAAAGTGAACTATGATATGGCAACGGACAACTGTATTTCAGTTTTAGTGTTTTTTGTGGGTGTTTACCATTAGGCTGGTTTTATGATGTTTTATTCTTCGTATCAGATAGGAAGACCCCTTAAGTACTTCCTGCAGTTAGGGTTTTCCAGTGATAAATTTCTGCAACTTCTCTATATCTGGAAAAGTTTTTATTTCTCCTTCATATTTAAAGAATAACTTTGATAGATATATTAATATTATTTTTGGCTGGTAACTCCTCTTTCAGTACTTTGCATGTTTGGGTCCACTCTCTTCTGGCTTGTAGTTTCTGCTGAGAAGTCTGATGATAAGGAACCTGATGGGCTTTCCTTTATGTGTTAATTTCTTCTTTTCCCTGGCTGCCCTGAGGATTGTTTGTCATTAATTTTTGACAGTTTTAATACAATGTGCCTTGGAGAATGCCTCTTTGGGTTGACGTAGCTAGCTGATCTGTCTGCTTCTTGGACTTGATCTCTTTCCATAAGTTTGCGAAGTTCTCATCAATTATTTGTTTGAATAGGCTCTCCGTTCCCTTCTCCCTCTCTTCTTCTTCTGGTATACCTATTCTTCTTAAATTGCTTTTTCTGAGGGAGTCAGACAATTCTTGTAGAGCTCTATCATTTTTTTAAATTCTTGAATCTCTCTTCTTCCCTCTGTATCATTTCTAGTTGCCCATCTTTGATATCACTGATTCTATCCTCTCTCCAGCCTCTTCTATTAGCTAAACTTGACAGCTCAGTTTTCAATTCACATATTGAATTCTTCATCTTGGTTTTTAAATTTTAATCTCCTTGGTGAGGTACTAATTTTGCTCTCTGAGCTCCATAAATTGCCTATTAGTGTCTTCTCACATCTTGTTGAGTATTTTTTTTTTTTTGTATTTTTCCAAAGTGAGAAGCGGAGGAGGCAGAAAGACTTCCCCATGCACCGAACTGGGATCCACCCGGCATGCCCACCAGGGGGCAATGCTCGGCCCATCTGGGGCATTACTCGCTGCAACTGGAGCCATTCTAGTGCCTGAGGCAGAGGCCATGGAACCATCCTCAGCACCCGGGCCAACTTTGCTCCAATGGAAACTTGGCTGCAGAAGGGGAAGAGAGAGAAAGAGAGAAAGGAGACAGGGAATGGTGGAGAAGCAGATGGGCACTTCTCCTGTGTGCCCTGGCCGGGAATTGAACCTAGGACTTTCAACATGCCAGGCCGATGCTCTACCGCTGAGTCAACCAGCCAGGGCTTCTTGTTGAGTATTTTTAGAACTTCCATTTCGAATCCTCTGTCATTTAACTCCAAAGTTTCCACGTGATTAGGACTGCTTTCTGGAAATTTCCCATTTTCTTTCTGAACTGAGTCTCTTTCTTGGTTATTCATTGTGTTTGTTAGTCTCAGCCTAGATAGCATTTGAGAGTAGTATTGCACTTGCAAGAGATTTTCTATTATTTTCCAGTAGGTGGCACTGGATTACAAGTTTTAGCTCTGTAAAATCCCGAGGCTGATCTCCATTGAGATGCTGCTGCCCTAATGATGGGACAGGACATGCTGTGATGGCTTGATGGCTTTCTTTGTTCTTCCTCCTGGCAATGGTGAGCTCAGGCTACCTTGTGGTCCTCCCTGTATCCCAACAGAGCAGGGACCAGACAGTACCCCTAGTGTTCAGAGGAAAGAGTAGTTCTGGAGTTAGTTCTAGGGTATGCCACTGATACTCTGTGCACCTCGACATTAAGGGTGAAGAGGGGCAGTATCTGGGAGAGTGTGGGGCCATAGCAGCTTCCATTTCTCTTTCTCTGTCCAAAGTGTGGGCTACAGGCAGACCACAGAAGCACCAGTAATATCCTAGAGTTTTGTCTTCTGCCTTGTCCTCACACTCAGCCGCTGCTCTAGTTTTGCACTCCTGAAAATACCCCCTACCCCCTTATCTCTCCACTCCTCCCGGCAGGAAGAAACCCAAACACACCAGGTTTCTCCCCTCTCTGGAGCCCCACCATGAGTGCTGGGAAGCAGTCACATCCTTAGCTTTCACCCCTCCTCTCATCACTCCCTGCCCACCTTTAGTTGT
The DNA here is from genome assembly GCF_036850995.1 of Saccopteryx leptura. Lineage (NCBI taxonomy): Eukaryota > Metazoa > Chordata > Mammalia > Chiroptera > Emballonuridae > Saccopteryx > Saccopteryx leptura. Next base: position 263,907,171 of record NC_089505.1, on the reverse strand, counting down.
TTCAATGTGTGGTCCTTTCAGGTGTCCCTGTGCACCCAGCTGGGGTTCCTTTGCTAAGTTACAGTTGTTCAAATTGTTGAAATTTCCAGGGAAATGATCAGTGGGATTCCTCATTCCTCCATTCCTCTGACATCATCCCCAACATTTTCAATATTAGTTTTCCAGAAGGCATTTCACGTGTCCTGTAAAACAAGAAAGGTACTAATCTTCATTAATGAACCTCTCATAAGGATGTGCCAGGCACTTTATATATGGAAGCATTTTCTCCAGAATGCCTCTAAGGTTGTTTCCATAGTAAACAGTTACCTATCTAATAAGTAGCAGAAATTCAGGTTTCTCTAACTCTTAAGCATAAGAATATTCTACAATGTATTTTAAAAACCACCTGAACCTAACCATCTTCGCTACCTTGCATCTTTCTTCAGGAGGTAAACAAGATTAATGTTTTGTATAACAAAATAGTATGTAACTTGTTACATAAAGATGTCAGAGTTAATTTTGATGAATATATATAGATTCCCACAAATATAATTATTCACATGCCATAGCTCATAATCACATAGGTGAATTCAAAGAGTTGGCCTTTTATTTTAAAAAACAAGCCTTGGTGCAAAGGAGTTTGTGACTCCCAAGAAATTCTTCTACCATATAACTGTTAACAAATTATCAAGAGGGAGAGATTACTTTGTGATCCTCATTTATGTCCTTCTAGCTTCCTTTCAGTTAGAAGTTAGAGAAGAAAATACGTGAACATACATGTGATATACCATCAACATTTATAGGGAGGTCCTGTTCCAAAAGACTCAGGAACAGAAATATTAATTTTCACTGAGATGGGGCAAAACATGACTAAAATAGAGAAGTTAAATGGTACTGAATTAGGCTCCAAACCAGCACGAATCATAACAAAGGTACCAAGTTATCTAGAGCTTACTTTTACTAGCAAACTGTAAGTCTCTCTTTACCACTCTTAAAACTACCTTTCAAAACATTTTCTCTCATTCTGACTTAATAATCACACAGAACTCGGGCTCTCATTTCTCAGAATACAAACAGGCGCTACATATTAGGAATTCAAGTATGAGTATAAAACCTACATTGAGAAAAGACACTGGTAATATAAATCTCTAATGGAGCAGATTTTTTAAAATAGGTCTTTCTACTCCTAGTCCAAGCCACTATATTTCCTTTTCCCACTTCCAAACAACACATTCACTCTTCGATCTACCAAGAACTGTAAATAAGCACCATTTTATAAATACTATCTCCATACATAAAAACTTTATCATTTAGATATCATATGATCTCACATATATGTGGAATCTAACGAACAACGTGAACTGAGGAACGGAATAGAGGCAGAGACGGGGTCACAGGGAGCAGAGGGACAGCTGTCAGAGGGAAGGGGGATGAGGGGATGGGGTTAGAGAAGGTGAAGGGATTGGTGAAACTATACATACATAACACAGAGATACAGATAACAGGACAGCAAATCCTAGAGGGAAGGGGGGAGGGAGGCAGGAGGAGGGGAGCAAAGGGAGAATAAAAAGGGACACGGGTGGGCGGTGAGGGAGTTATATTCAGTGTGACACTTGAATCCATGTAAACACAATAAATTAAAAATTAATAAAAAAATTTTAAAAACTTTATCATTTAGGGAAAGAGAGGTTGTGATATTAACTCTGAATATTTGAAACATGAATGTCCAGCCCTGGCCAGTTTGCTCAGTGGTAGAACGTTGGCCCAGATGTTGGATGTCCCAGGTTCAATTCCTGGTCAGGACACACAGGAGAAGCAACCATCTGCTTCTCCACCCCTCTCCTCTCCCTCCCTCCCTCCCTCTCTCTTCCTCACCAGCAGCCATGACTAGATTGGTTCGAGCACATCAGCCTCGGTCACTGAGGATGGCTCCATGGCCTCTGCCTCAGGCACTAAAAATAGCTCAGTTGCAAACATGGTCTCAGATGGGCAGAGCATCGGGCCCCAGAGAGGGGTTGCTGGGTGGATCCTGGTCAGGGCACATATGGGAATCTGTCCAACTCCCTTCCTCTCACTTGGAAAAAGAAGAAGAAAGAAAAAAAAGTAACATCAATGTGACCCATTTCTTGAAAACTGATTTTAAAAGTTATAGAAAAAATGCATATTTCTCATTTTCTACTTAAAGTACCTGAATTGTATATTATTTTACATCTTGATAGTATGATTTAATTATAACATATGTAAAGCATTACACAGTACCTGATATAATAGTCAGTATTTTCTAATAACACTTTATATTGTATATTCAGAGTTCCATGGGTTCAGTATCTCTTTGAGATTCATAATTATTACAATGCCTATAGTTTAAGAACTATGTTTGGTCTGTTAGATATTTTTCAAACATGTTATAGTCAACATGTTGTACCATTATATTAGATTTGTCTTTTCCATAAAGACATACCATTTTTATTTATTTTTTAAAGATTTTATTTATTGATAAATAAAAGATTTTATTTATTTTAGAGGGGGGGGGAAGAGCAAGAAACATCAACTTGGCAGTAGTTACTTTTCATATGTGGTTTTTGTTTGTTTGTTTGTTTGTTTTTTCTGAAGTTGGAAACAGGGAGACAGTCAGACTACCCCATGCACCCGACAGGGATCCACCCGGCATGCCCACCAGGGGGCGATGCTCTGCCCATCTGGGGTGTTGCTCTTTTGCAACCAGAGCCATTCTAGCGCCTGAGGCAGAGGCCACAGAGCCATCCTCAGCGCCCGGGCCAACTTTGCTCCAATGGAGCCTTGGCTGCGGGAGGGGAAGAGAGAGACAGAGAGGAAGGAGAGGGGGAGGGGTGGAGAAGCAGATGGGCACTTCTCCTGTGTGCCCTGGCCGGGAATCGAACCCAGGACTCCTGCACACCAGGCCGACGCTCTACCACTGAGCCACTCATATGTGCTTTAACCAGGCAAGCCCAGGGTTTCAAACCAGTGACCTCAGCATCCCAAGTCAATGCTCTATCCACTGCACCACCACAGGTCAAGCAACTTATCATTTTTAAATTATAACTTTGGAGCAATTGTAAATATCAATGTAAGCATCATACTCCTATTATTTACCATCCCTGAGTCTTTCAAAGTTATATGAAAAATGTGCTTACAGGCCCTGGCCGGCTGGCTCAGTGGTGGAGCGTTGGCTTGGCATGCGGGGGTCCCGGGTTCGATTCCGGCCAGAGCACACAGGAGAGGCACCCATCTGCTTCTCTGCCCCTCCCCCTCTCCTTCCTCTCTGTCTCTCTCTTCCCCTCCCGCAGCTGCAGCCAAGGCTCCATTGGAGCGGGATGGCCCAGGCGCTGGGGATGGCTCTGTGGCCTCTGCCTCAGGCGCTGGAGTGGCTCTGGATGCAGCAGGGCGACGCCCCGGAGGGGCAGAGCGTCGCCCCCTTGTGGGCGTGCTGGGTGGATCCCGGTCGGGCGCATGCGAGAGTCTGTCTGACTGCCTCCCATCAATTAAAATTTTGTAAAAAAAAAAAAAAATGTGCTTACAGTTCCCTCTTATCATATCATGTTAAAATCTACATATGAAATATTCCCACTATGCCTATCATTTTGCAGCAAAAATACTGTGACTATATTTTTTATGAATTTATTCAACTTTTAACTATTTTTATGCATTTTTAAAGTCTTAAAATAAATTCACCTTAAGCATACATTAAAAACTCAAAAATAAGCCTGACCAGGTGGTGGCACAATGGATAGAGCAATGGTCTGGGACGTTGAGGACCCAGGTTCAAAATTCTGATGTCACTAGCTTGAGCGCAAGCTCATCTGTCTTGAGCGCTGGGTCACCAGCTAGAGACTAACTTTATGTGCAGCATAGGGTAGCTTTGCCAAATAAAGGAGAATTTTTCTAGAAACCATGAATTAGAAAGTTAAGAAAATTAAAATTGTACATGCTCTACCATATTTATTTAAGAAATAGTCAACACTATTAAATGAAGTAATATTGACTATTTTTTCAAAATAACCATTTCTAGGCTATGTTGGGATTAATATAGATTCAGGACAATCTTCTACATATTTACATCCAAAATCCTCTACAATGATTACCAATGTGCATAAAAATAACAACGCATTTATAAGATTAAGTGCCTTATAAATCATCAAAGATACAATGCAAACAGGAACACTCACACTATAGGCAAAGTAGGTATTCACTACACTGTCAGAAACTTTGGAGTGCCAGAAAGGTTCCTTGCTTGCCCTAAACATCTTCCCATTCAGTGTGCTAATGCCGAAAAATTTATCATTACTATTCAAGTCTTTAAGAGTTTAAACCAATGGTTCTCAACCAAGGGCTATTCTGCCTGCCAAGGAACATTTGGAAATTTATTCAGACATTTTTTTGTTGTCACAACTGGGAGAGTGTGAGGGGGACAGGGTTTGCTACTAGCATCCGGAGGACACAATCCAAGGATACACCAAACATCACTCAAAGCACAAGATAGCCCCTCACAACAAATAACCAACTGGCCCAAAATGTCAATAGTCCCAAGGATGAGAAACTATGGTCTATAACAGGGGTCCCCAAACTACGGCCCCCTGAGGCCATTTATCTGGCCCCCGCCGCACTTCTGGAAGGGGCACCTCTTTCATAGGTGGTCAGTGGAGGAGCATAATTCCCATTGAAATACTGGTCAGTTTGTTGATTTAAATTTACTTGTTTGTTATTTTAAATATTGTATTTCTTCCTGTTTTGTTTTTTTACTTTAAAATAAGATATGTGCAGTGTGCATAGGGATTTGTTCATAGTTTTTTTTATAGTCCGGCCCTCCAACGGTCTGAGGGACAGTGAACTGGCCCCCTGTGTAAAAAGTTTGGGGACCCCTGGTCTATAATCTACCAAAGTACAGAAGCACATTGTTTTTTGTTTTGTTTTGTGGGGGAGGGGGGGATTGTCATGTTTTGTTTTTAAGATTTTATTTATTGATTTTATTTTTTTCTTTATTTTTTTTTCTTTATTTATTGATTTTAAAGCAAGGAGAGAGAGAGAGAGAAAGGCAGGGGGAATGGGAAGCATCAGCTCATAGTAGTTGTTTCTCTTGAGCCTTGGCCAGGCAACCCTGGGGTTTCAAACTGGCAACCGCAGCATTCCAGGCCAACACTCTGTCCACTGCAACACCAAAGGTCAGGCCAGAAGCACCCTGTTTTTAATGCATACCTTAGGAAATCCTCCACTTCAATCCAATCCAGTCAAGCCTTTCCCCCCCTCTATTCTTCCTCCATGCTGCCAAATTCAATGGTTACTTACTTGCCCACATTTATACAACTCCTCAGCATTTATTTGACTCCCCCATTTTTCCCCTAGATGTTCTCCACCAGACCATGGCTTTAATTGTATCTACACGCTAAATTTGTAACTCTAGTTCTAATCTCCTCACTGGGCTTCAGGCTTATTTAACCAACTTATTAGCTCCACCTGGATGTCTAACTGATATATAAAACTTAACATGTCCAAAACTGAGCTCTTGATTCATAAATTATTATAACTGTATTATAATCAAAACACATCAGGTAAAACGTTAACTGGGAAATCCAGGTTTAATGCTTTTATATAAGTTTGAAATTATTCCAAAATAAAAAATAAAATAAAACACATGGTTCCTATCAGACTACATGCTATTCTTCCCTTTCAGTAAACTGCACACTAATTCCTCATCAAAAATATCTAGGCATCATCAATTCCTCTCCATAAAAACATGCCACATCTCAACCACCAAGTTCAACATACCCTACCAAAAAATATATTCCAAAACAGTCTACTTCTCTCCATCTCTACTGCTGCCAGCTTCCTATTTGGTATCTCTACTGTCAAACTTGCCTCCTGTAGTAGTTTCCTAGGACTGCCATAACAAATTACCACAAACCAGATAGCTTAAAACAATAGAAATTGTTTCACAGTTCTATGGATTAAAAGTCTGAAATCAAGGTGTCAGCAGGGCTCTCTCTAAATCTTGTAGGAGTGGGTCCTTCCTTACCTCTTCCTAACTTCTGATGGTTGTGTTCCTTGGCTTGTAGGCGTATCACCCCAATCTCTCCCTCCAACTTCACGAAGCATTCACTCCATATGTCTGTTTCTGTGTCCAAATTTCCCTCTTCTTATAAACATACTAGTCACTGGATTAGGGCCCACCCTAATTCAATGACCTCATCTTTACTTGATTACATCTGCAAAGGCCCTATTTTAAGTTCACCTCACTGGTTCTGGGGGTTAGGACTTTAGCATATCTTTTGGGGCAACACAATCATCTCACAGCATCCCCTATAATTAATTTTCCACACAGAAGTCATAAAAGATCTCGATAGTACATCAGGCCGCATCACTCTCCTCTCCATAGATCTGTGTCCAGCTGGCCTCTTTTCTTCCTGCCTCTCAAACTTCCTGTCCTACTGTTTTCCTATTATATTCTAGCCACACTGGCCACCTTTCTGTCCCTCCAACACACCAAGCTCATCCCTGACTCAGAGCCTCTGCCTGGAAATTTGTGTGGCTTCCTCCTCACCATTTCAAATCACAGCTCAAGCGTCACCTCACAAAAGTCTATTCTGACCATCTATCTAAACAGTGCATCCCAGAGTTATTTTCTTTCACAAAACCCTAGTTTCTAAGCAGTATATACCATTATCAGAAATTCTTATTTGTTATTTAAGTATTCCCCTTACCTGAACATAAGCTCTACTGAGGTAGATTCCATTACTATAGTACCAAAGACTAAACCAAAGCCATACAAATATTTTTCATTTTCATTTAGTCAAATACAGCAGTACCCCCTTAACTGTGGGGCACTCTTCCCAAAACCCCAGTGGATTTCTTGAAACAATGGACAGTAATGAACCCTATATATACTGTTTTCTCTATATACACATACCTGCGGGTAAAATTTAATTTGTAAATCAGGCACACTAAGAAATTAACAACACGTCGGCCTAGCGTGCGGAGGACCCGGGTTCGATTCCCGGCCAGGGCACACAGGAGAAGCGCCCATTTGCTTCTCCACCCCTCCGCCGCGCTTTCCTCTCTGTCTCTCTCTTCCCCTCCCGCAGCCAAGGCTCCATTGGAGCAAAGATGGCCCGGGCGCTGGGGATGGCTCCTCGGCCTCTGCCCCAGGCGCTAGAGTGGCTCTGGTCGCAATATGGCGACGCCCAGGATGGGCAGAGCATCGCCCCCTGGTGGGCAGAGCGCCGCCCCATGGTGGGCGTGCCGGGTGGATCCCGGTCGGGCGCATGCGGGAGTCTGTCTGACTGTCTCTCCCTGTTTCCAGCTTCAGAAAAATGAAAAAAAAGAAATTAACAACAATTAATAATAAAATAGGACAACTGTAGCAACATACTGTAATAAAAGTTTATGTCAATATGATCTCTCAAAATATTGTACTTTGAAAAAAAAAAAAACACCTTAATGCAGTGGTCCCCAACCCTCAGGCCGCGGACCGGTATCGGTCCGTGGGCCATTTGGTACCGGTCCGCAGAGAAAGAATAAATAACTTACATTATTTCCGTTTTATTTACATTTAAATCTGAATGATGTTTTATTTTTAAAAAATGAACAGATTCCCTCTGTTACATCTGTCTAAGACAGGGGTCCCCAAACTTTTTACACAGGGGGCCAGTTCACTGTCCCTCAGACCGTTGGAGGGCCAGACTATAAAGAAAACTATGAACAAATCCCTATGCACCCGGCACATATCTTATTTTAAAGTAAAAAAACAAAATGGGAACAAATACAATATTTAAAATAAAGAACAAGTAAATTTAAATCAACAAACTGACCAGTATTTCAATGGGAACTATGGGCCTGCTTTTGGCTAATGAGATGGTCAATGTGCTCCTCTCACTGACCACCAATGAAAGAGGTGCCCCTTCCAGAAGTGTGGTGGGGGCCGGATAAATGGCCTTAGGGGGCCGCATGCGGCCCGCGGGCCGTAGTTTGGGGACCCCTGGTCTAAGACTATTTATTATTGACGTTTGTCTCGGTCACGTGATACATTTATCCGTCCCACCCTAAAGGCCGGTCCATGAAAATATTTTCTGACATTAAACCGGTCCGTGACCCAAAAAAGGTTGGGGACCACTGCCTTAATGTACAGTGACACTCACAGCTTTGATACACTAAACAAAGGGAGGACTAACATCCCAGGCAGTACAGAGTAGGATTGCATGTGATTTCATTCCTTTGTTGTTGTTGTTGTTGTTTTTATTAAATGAAAGGTGGGGAGGCAGAGACAGACTCCTGCATGCACCCTGATCAGGATTCACCCAGCAAGCCCCCTACAGGGCAATGCTCTGCCCATCTGGAGCCACTGCTCCACTGTTCGGCAACTGAGCTATTTTAGCACCTGAGGCAGGCCATGGAGCCATCCTCAGAGCCCAAGGCCAACGTGCTCAAACCATTTTAGCTATGGCTGTGGGAGCAGAAAGAGAGGGGGAGGGCAGAGGGAGAAGAGTGGAGAAGCAGACAGTTGCTTCTCCTGTGTGCCCTGACTGGGAATCGTACCTGGGTCTTCCACATGCCAGGCTGACACTCTACCGATAAGCCAACTGGCCAGGGCCTCATCACACTATTCCAAATGATGTGCAACTAAAAACCTATGAATTCTCAAATCTGTCATTTAATATTTTCAAACTGTGGCTGACCACTGGTAACTGAAATCTCAGAAAGCAAAATCAGCTGACCGGGTGGTGGCACAGTGGATAGAGCTCAGACTGGGATGCAGAGGACCCAGGTTCGAGACCTCGAGGTCGCCAGCTTGAGCGCGGGCTCATCTGGTTTGAGCAAAATTCCACCAGCTTGAGCCCAAGGTCGCTGGCCCCAGCAAGGGGTTACTCGGTCTGCTGAAGGCCCGCAGTCAAAGCACTTATGAAAAAGCAATCAATGAACAACTAAAGTGTTGCAACACGCAATGAAAACTAATGATTGATGCTTCTCATCTCTCTCCGTTCCTGTCTGTCTGTCCCTTTCTATCCCTCTCTCTGACTCACTCTCTGTCTCTGTAAAAAATAAATTAATTAATTTAAAAAAAAGAAAGCAAAATCGAGGAGGGGCGGGGCTAATATGTCTTTTTCCTTTCTTGACTTAAGGATTTTCTATCTTACCAAGATTATTCCATTTTTCCCCTAATTTTTATTCTAATTTTTTGTTGTTGTCCAATTAAACATTTAATCCATTTGGACTTCATCTTCGTATACTTGAGAAACGGGACACTTCAGATGATTCCAATGCAAAAAGTCTACATCTCAAGAAACTCTAATATATTAGATAAAGCTCAAACACTTTTGTAGGGCATATGCAAACTACCCTGAACTCAATCACCTCTGTTCCTCTATTGCACCAATCTCCTGCTGATGACTCCATCCCACCCTGCCCTCTGACCACACCACAAAACTCAAATGAACCATCTAGAAGGGTTATGTTTGACAGGTATTTGCCCATCTGCCTGATGAACTTCTATAAATCCTTAAAACCCCAGTTCTTTTTTTTTAAGGGGGGGGAGAGACAGGAAGGAGAGATGAAAAGCATCAACTCATAGTTGAGGCACCTTAGTTATCATTGATTGATTTCTAATATGTGCCTTGCTAAGGGGGAGGGGAGATGCCAGACCAGCCAATGACCAGCAACCTTGGGCTCAAGCCAGCGACCATGGGGTCATGTCTATGATCCCACGCTCAAGCCCAAGACCCTGAGCTTAAGCCTGCGAGCCTCAAGCCAGCAACGTCCAGGTTTCCAACCTGGGTCCTCAGCGTCTCAGGCTGGTGCTCGACCCACTGCGTCACCGCCTGGTCAGGCTAAACCCCAGTTCTAATGTCACCTCTCCTGGCAAGCATTTACTGTCCAACTCCAGAGATCCTCACTTCCTTCCTTCTATCTCCACTCTAGTAGCACCACGCTAGTATATAGCTTATAATACCTGCCTCATAATACAAATAAAGTACTTGGACTAGGGTTTAGCAAAGAGTAAATACTAAATGTTAACTATTATTATTACCACAACAGTTTGCAATTATTTGTGTCATCTCCCTTGTTAGACCATGAGTGACAGAGGATAAAGATACATTTATTTGCCACTTTGGCAGTCCCAGAGGCCTGGTACATATTAAGCATTAAAAATAACTGCTAAATAAATTAATGAACAACACTTCAGTTCTGGAACAAAGTGATCTTTAATACTATGCATTCCTTATGTTTAAAAAGAGGAAACTTTTAAGATGAAAACTAAGACTACTCTTCCTGTTTTGTGATTTGATTCAAATTCCAGGGTAGGGGTGAGCAAGTCTTGAGCAGATCCAGCAAAACATTTAGCTTTCCCCACCTCCAGAAAGACAATGACGGGTGCCCTGTGGCTAGCACTGTATAACCATTAGGTTAGAAAGTAAAACGATGGCATGCTTTTAAAGAGGGGGTGGGAATCCAAAACTTCTCATCTTATTTTCAGCGCAGGCAGCCGGGTCTTACCCTCACGTGATTCATAACTTCACATTCGGGCGACACAGCCCAAGCCAGGGGGACAGAGTCGCAAGTGGCCCGCGTCGCTCCACGGCTGCTGAGCACAGACAACCCCGCCCACCGCAGGAGAGGCGGGGAGCTGCCAGCCGGGAAGGTGCAGCGCGCCGGTGCTAGGAGCGGGAAAGGGGGAAAGAAAGGCCGCGAGAGGACAGGGCAGTCCGGAGCACCGTCCCTGCGCACTCCATGATCCTCGTAATCTTCTGGAGCCCAGCTCCCGCTCCCTCACACTCTTCCTTCCCGCGCCAGTGCGGGTCAACCTGCGGCCCAAGGAGCCGCGCGGGTGGCGGGAGCACCTCCGAACTCACCCGCTCTTTTTGCCGCCACTTCCCCACCGGAAATACAGGTCCGAAGCCCGGGCTTCAGAGTTACCCCGTCCGGGAGACAGCTCCGTTCGATTCCCCCGCGAAAGCGCGGTTGTGCGAAAACAGGAAAAGCCGGGCGGCTTCCGTAGGCGGGCGGCTCGGCGGCCCCGGATGTTGATGTGCCGCTTGCCCCGGAAACGGTGGCGGGTGGCCCGAGGGGGCAGGGGCGGTGGAGCCGGGCTCTCCGGAAGGAGACGTGGCGGCGGTTGGGCCCCGGGCTGCCTGCGCGTTTGAGTAGCCCCGCCGCCTCCTCCTCCACCTCCCCCTCCTCTCCTCTGCGGCAGAGGAGCTGGTGGCGGCGGCTGGAGAACTCGGCGGTGGAGGATGGAGGAAGGAGGCGGCGGCGCGCGGAGTCTGGTCCCAGGCGGGCCGGTGTTTCTGGTCCTCTGCGGCCTCCTAGAGGCGTCCGGTGGCGGCCGAGCGCTCCCCCAACTCAGCGATGACATCCCTTTCCGAGTCAACTGGCCCGGCACCGAGTTCTCTCTGGTCAGTGCCCTCGCGAGCCCCATAGCCATCTCTCTTCCTCCCTGCAGTAAGGGTTCGGCCCCTTCCCCTGGTAGTCTACGCTTTTTTTTTCCTAGAATCATCTCTGCAGGCGCACACCTCCTTCCCCACTGCAAAACTCCGTGTACCCCGCATTGATTCATTCATACAGCGAGTGTTTATTTAACACCTTACGTGGATGTGCTCTCCAAGCTAAGCACTCGGGATCCAGCAGTCACCTGCTCCCCCCTTTTCAAATCTGTCTCACTAGTCTTGCTTACCAACTCTCCCTCCCTGTGGAAGAAGTTTTCTTAGAACCAAGTCAGGCATGCACATTCATCTTCTCTCTGGAAAGTCAACTGCAGCTCATCCTCCACCTGTAGCCTTTTCTCCTTCAGTATTACACACCGCCCTGCCCACGCAACCCGTTGTGCTACAGATGTGCGTCCCCTCTCATTCATAATCGTTCTTTCTCTCTTGTATACGCACACGTACATATATGCTACACACAGCTCTTTTCCCTTCGAAGTTGTGTTTGAGATGGCTGTTGAACCTGAGATGTTAGCGACGCTCTCTGCGGACTATCCTTTGCGGTTTTGATGTATTAGGACTTTTTAAGACCCCAGAGCATGAGATTTTATGATCATTTTTCCTACAGTAAAGACCATACTTAGAACGTCATAGTAACAAAAGCAGCAGTCCTTCTCTTTGGGGAGTCGACTTCTAAGAAGTGTTCCTATCCACTGTAGGCCAATAAAAATTGTGGTCTTATATGATTCTTACCGTGTATTGATTAATTCATTTGTTTCAAATTGAAGTTCTGGAAAATGCAAAACTTTTAAAAAGTTCTTATTCCAAGTACCTAAAGCCATTCCACTTGAGAGACTATTTTAGCATATTTTTCTATTATAATTTCATTGAAACATGAGAAAATGATACCATCATGTCAAAACAAGATATACCAGGATAAAGGATGTCAATCATTATGACAGCTTTCTATTTGCAAGTGTTAGTTTTTGCTAATGTTTCACACCTGGTTTGTTTCTCTACACCACCTCCCACACACACCCCAGTTTCCACTTCTCCCATTTTGGTATTTCAAATTTATCTAAGTAAATACTGCTCTGGGAAGCCAGGTTTATCTTTGGGTTAATGCCATGAAATACAGGGTGGGGCAAAAGTAGGTTTACAGTTGTGAGTACATGAAACAGTTTATTCTTGTATTATTATTTATTATTGTATCTTCCATACAAACAACTGTAAACCTACTTTTGTCCAGCCCTGTAGTGATATTTAAATACTTATGACAGTTGTAAGTCAGGTAGAACTTGAGCAGAATTGGGGTTACTGTTTCTAAAGAACACACTTGGAATGAATATGGCAAATGTTTAAAGAATGTGGTCATTAAAATTTTTTACTCTTGCACTTGTGTTTTTTATTTAATTTAAAAATGCATGCTGCTAAATGGCCCTGCAAACTTAGTGGATGACCTTTAAGAGATTACCAACAAATTATTGTTTAGTTTTCTTTCTGGTGCTGTTATTTGCCGTCTAAAAAGAGGAAATGCTATACCAACCTTTCACATATCTATAAATTTTATTTTTAAATATTTTTCTTTGGCAGTGTAACATAATCTAAGATGGGCACATTTGAAGATTTAGGGAGAATTATTCTCTTTTTTAAGTTTGAGTTACTTTCATAAAACTCTAGATAAATTTTTGAGTTGGCAGTCTGGTTCTCAGGCAAAAATAAGCTCAAGAGATACTATAATTGGTCTTTTGAATTTTTTTTAATGTTTTTGTAGTCTTAAGGCCTCCCTTTCCTACTTTATGTAATTGAAACCACAGCGTTCCTCACCTGGCACTATTTGTTATTTTATGGGCCAGTTGGTTGGACATTTGTATAAAACTAAGCAGCAGTATGAAAGGGGAGGGGGCCTTTATCTCTGTACCATCTAAAATTGGAAGGGACTAGATTAGATCTGATTTTTTTAGGTTTAAAATTCTTTTGTGCTTTAAATCATCTTCCCAATGATGTATATCAAAAAATGCATAATCATCATAGCCTTGCCTTCAAATTTATTTAGAAAAAGTATTAAGCACCAAAAATTTTAAAATGTATATGTAATTAATTAAGGATAGTGATATTCTTTATTGCTTTTAGCATTAAATTTTGTTCTTGTGTACATATATTCCTTCTGAAATATAATTTCTAGGTCATTAAAGTATTCATATGACAAGTTGTGCCACTGAATTTATTTTACAGCCTGCTCCGGATAGTTTTGTTCTCTCATCCTCTAATTATCTTAATTTCTCCATACTCATGTCAAACAAGAGGAATTTCTCCCCAGCCAAGATATTTGTAAAGTTCCTTAACCTTAAAGTACCAAGCCCCCTTTGTTTAGTGTCATTATATTAAAATCTTATTTCTATCAAATTACTAATATTATCTCTTACACTGAAAATACTTTAAGGTTTAAGTTACATAAAACAAGGTTTTTACGCTCTCTTTGCTTCTGTACATTCATAATTTATTATATTTCATTGTTAAAGGACCTGTTTTGCAAAATCAGAAGCATTTAATAGATCAAAATAATTTTTTTCTTAGAAAATCACAAAAGGTTAAAAAATTTTATCTTTTCCAGTAATGTCCATTACAAAGAGCAGGGTAAAGTTTGCTACAATTTTTACTTTGTGATCCCAATTAGTAACTGAATTTTCAGATAGAAGATTTCTACCTGGTCTGTTTTATTGACAAGGAAAGCAGCCCTTCCTGAATGAAAAACAAGTTTTTGCATCTTCATACAAGAATAGAGATGGCTTCTGTTTCTTTTTACCCCTTACCTAGACCTTAAAAACAATAGGCAGAGAAATGAGGGGTTTTTTACCATATAGACATAAAACCTAAGAGTTTTTATTACAAAAGGAATTGTCTTCCTTTATTTGCTTTCATTCCAAACGAGCAGTTCATTTTTTCATCTTCAGCATTGTGGTGAACATGTTAGCAAATAAGTCGATATTGTTACAGAATTCAACTATGAACATTAGAGTTACAGATACTTCACAAATAGAGGTGAATACCCATAAGTGCTGATAATCTGCCTTCACAACAGGACAGCAATGTTTTTAGAAGACTTCAGACCATCTGTTGCTAAGTGAATGTGAGTCTTGTTTTGCAGAGCTGTCATGTATTGTGAATAGATCTGGAAAACACTGAAAGGCATTGTTACAGTAACTTATTGGCTCAACTAAATAAATGTTTCTAAGGATTTCTTTATTGTAAATTTGACTTTGCAACTCTCACTTTCAAATCTTTTTGATTCCCCTCTTCACTTATAAAGGATCCTTGGCCAGAGGTGGAGGTGGGTAGTAAGGGGTACAGGGGGCGAAATATGTGTGATGAGAGAAGATGATTTGACTTTAGTAGTGGCCACCTATGCAGCATACATATCTTGTATCATAGAAATGTACACCAATAAAATTAATAATAAAGGATCCTTGACCATAATCTAGGAGCCTGTATAGTAATCTAAGCAAATGTTAACAAAAGCTGATACACATGTTAAAACAGTTAAAAGCACAGAATGTGGAAGCAGTCTACTTAGTTTCATCTCTGGGCTGTGCTACTTCCTAACTGTATTACTTTGGACAAATTATTTAAACTCTGGGCTTCAGATTCCTTTTCTATAAGATGGGTAGGATACTTATTTTGAGGTTCAATGAGTTGATAAATGTAAAGGACTTAAAATGGTACTTTTATGTAGTTAGTATAACTCGTATTTATTGCTATTTTTTGTTTTGATTTATTGTCTTGGGAAAACATTGTCCTAATTTGCATTGTGCTTAAGATGACATTGGTGTGAAGTAGTACTGGCTTTATTATGGTTTAAGAGTTATTTTTGTTAAATGGAGAAAAGAACAAAGGCACTTCATGAGTGGTTCTTTCATTGCCAGGGATAGCCAAATAGTATAGTGGTTTCATAGTACTATAGGAAGAGAAAAGAGAGACTTGAATTATCACAGAACACGTATCATACAATGTGAAATCACTGCCTTAGTAGTTAGTGATGCATTTGCTACCACAAAGATTTCTTTTAAAGTAATATCAGTTATATTAATTGAAGTATTCATTTGAATTATATTAGTTCATATTTGGTTTGTGAAGTTGTTTGGCTTCATAATATAGAAAGCTTTAAGGAAAGTTTAATTAATATATACCAGGAGGTGACAAAGTACACCTTTGGGCTGGTCCACTCCCTGATTTTGTAAATAAAATTTTTTCAGAACAGTCATTCCTATTCTCTTATATATTGCCTCTGCACGGCCTCTGCACTTTCTTACTGCAGTGGCATAGTTAAATAGTTGCAACAGCGACCATACAGCCCACAAAGCCTAAAATATTTACTCTCTGGCCCTTTATCAAAAAGGTCTGCTGACCAATGATGTATACTACAAAAAAAAAAAAACCACTTAAGTCAGCCCAGACGAGCCACAGTGATTTTTCCTTTAGAAGTCATTTATCCATGTTACTCAGATATGAAAAATACTGCACGGTATTTTGTTCAAGTGTCTTATCCAACACAGTTGTGTGAGTACTTCTGTAAAGTGCTATAGATTCTTACATATAAGTGGTAATTGTTAGTAGGAGTAATAAGTATTCAGTGATGGTGTATCCATGAATACATATTGCCTGTTAATGCTTTTGAATCCATATTTTAACTTCAATCTGTTGCGTTATTACTTCTTTCTTTATACTCCAAGCTTTATTTTTGTTTATTGTGTTATATTGTAACACAGGATAAAGTTTGTCATCTTCATTTTGTCATTAAAAAATACATAGAATCTCTTCCCTTTTCCATTGGAAATATGTTTAAAATTCCTGTTGAAGTAATGAATTAGTTTGACTTAGGACTGTAAATTATACTATGTAACACAATTTAACCAGAGAGAGTAATGTATATTTTTGGTTCTATCTCTAGCCTACAACTGGAGTTTTGTATAAAGAAGATAATTATGTCATCATGACAACTACACATAAAGAAAAATATAAATGTATTCTTCCCCTTGTGACAGGTGGGGACGAGGTATGTTTTTCTAACTATATTGATAGTCTGTGTCACCAAAGATATTTATTTAAAACATGGCAACTACATCATTTAAAACAAAATTGAATTTTCAATGATTTTATTTTATCATAAAAATAGTAATCACTTCTGTTATCCTGAAGTCTTTGATTTTACAATTCAACTTGGAGAAATTAGCAACCACTTATTGATGTTTTAAATGAAAATCTAATTCCACTCTTGCTTTCACTTATAGAAATGAGGGTTTTAAAACAAGATACAATTTTAAATGTATATGTGACATTTTTTATAAAGAATTGCTAATAAATCTCTAGGGACCTAATGCTTTCGCATAGCCTTAGTTCATGCCCGTTTCTTCCTCTTACAATGCCCTAACTGCCTCTTATCCATCCTTTAAAGCAGTGACTTCTTTCAAGGTGAAACAGGAGAGGCAGCATGGTAAAATGGAAAGGACATCAGCCTGGAAGCCAGGAGGCTGAGGTATAGGCTATAGTTAGCTATGGAACCTTGAAAACATTTGAAACGCATCCCTCCACTCAGTAAATTTATTGAGCTTATTATATGATATTTTCATGATCTATGAAATGGAAATATTAAACTCAGTGAGTGCTTTCTTAGTTCTTGTTCAGACTTGAAATCTGTGAAAGACAGCTGTTTAATTTTGTTTTAAACTACTTAAGACACAAACCACACACACAATGACACTCATAGATATATATTGGGAAATTGGGCATTCAAGTCTGAAATGTAGAAATACATAGAAAACTAAGAAATACCTTAAAATTTTCCAATATATTCTATAAGATTCAACTATTCTGAGTCTTTGTTTGAATGCAAGCATTTAAAAATTCTGAAATAGGTTGATAAGAATTATTCCGAAAAAAAAGAATTGTTCTGGAAACTGATACTCAAAATCCTTTCCTTAAGAGAGGAAAGAATGGAAGGTTATTGTATGGCGCCATATTTGATACTTCAATTCTTTTGAAAGAAGTGACATACCATAGATTATTAGTAAAAGTTTTGACTTTTTTTCCTTTTATTTCCAAGCACTTGTGATTTGACCAATAAGTTAATAACAAAACAGCAGAGTTGGGTGATGTTCTAGAATAACTGTAAGTACTAAACTCGAGTTCTTTCATAGGAAGAAGAAAAGGATTATAAAGGCCCTAATCCAAGAGAGCTTTTGGAGCCACTATTTAAACAAAGCAGTTGTTCCTACAGAGTATGTATTTTATGTTTACTTGATAACTAGAAAATAAATTTCCAGCAGCCAGGAGACCCTTGAAAATAATTTTGCTTTTTTTCTATGTTGTATCAAATATTTAGTTGTGACTCTGAGCTATTGCTTAATAATATTTTGTTCATTTAAATCCCTGTATAGTATATGTAATCAATATCTAATAATACCAATATCAAATATCACTTACCAAACTGTTTTGAATGTTTTTCAGATCAAAAAAAATTTTCCTTGTATACAATTTTAATTTAAAATGGTAATTACTATTTTTTTAAGCTGTGTGGAAAATGATCCCTAAGCCAGTGGTTATTCTAGACTTAGCTTCTTCACAGAATTTTCACTCGTGAAAACACATATAGCTTTGAATGGGCTTCAGAAATTTCATATTTTTCTGAGGCATAATAGTAAGTTTCATTTAATGAAAGCTTACTCTAAATCCTGGGGGAAATGTACTCATCTACCTAAAGTATCAAAAAGTAACTCAGTTGAGTTATATGGGTTTTGTATATTTAAATACATCCATCTTTCTTAGATTGAGTCTTATTGGACTTATGAAGTATGTCACGGAAAACATATTCGACAGTACCATGAAGAGAAAGAAAGTGGTCAGGTATATTTTTCTTAAAAATTTGAAGTATAGAGCATTATAAAATGAGCACTCTAATAATGAGATTAATGGTTTTAAATTTGTGTTTTTGAAAAATATATTTGCAAAATATTCACTATATTTTTATTTTACTTTTAAATATAGAAAGTAAATATTCACGAATACTACCTTGGGAATATGTTGGCCAAGAACCTTCTATCTGAAAAAGGTTTGTTTCCATAGTTACTTGATTGTAATGCTGGAATTTGATGTAATTGTTCAAATTGGAATTTAAAATATTTTGTTGGAGACTGAATTTTAAAACACTAAATAAATTTCTGAAAAACTTCTTTGAAAACTTTCAAAAAGATCTTTTTATATTCTATTTTAACAGTCGTGCTTTTTTATTTACCTATTAACACATTTTTTAAAATCTGATAAGATAAACATGTTAATGTTATATTTATTTAATGTTAGTCTTGCTTGGTTTAAGCAAAAAATTTAGATACTGAAATAGGCATGTACAGTATATGTATACCTCAAATTGTGAAATATTATATTAATACATATTCAGTTGATCAACTAATTAATAAAACTTTTCACTGAGATAAAAATACTTTTAAAAAGAATACTGTTGCCTGACCAATCGGTGGCACAGTGGATAGAGCATCGGACTGAGACTCAGAGGACCCAGATTCGAAACCCTGAGGTCACCGGCCTGAGTACAGGCTCATCCAGCTTGAACGCAGGCTCACTAGCTTGAGCACAGGGTCACTGGCTTGAAGCCTAAGGTTGCTGGCTTGTACCCAGGGTCACTGGCTTGAGCAAGGGATCACTCACTCTGCTGCAGCCCCTAGGTCAGGGCACATATGAAAAAGCAATCAATGAACAACTAAGACTAAGTAGCCACAACAAAGAATTGATGCTTCTCATCTCCCTCCCTTCCTATCTGTCCCTATCTCTGTCTCTCTCTCTCTGTCACCAAATAAATAAATAAATAAATAAAATTTTAAAAAAAGAATACTGTTGTGGCCAGGTTTTATGCATCAAATAGAGTATTTCCTAGGCAAAGATTTAAAATAAATGTCCTTTCAAACAAAACCGTTTCGGGGAAGCTTGCTAAGACTAGTAAGAGAAAAAGAATGTGTATGTTTTGGATTCTCTTTAGAAAGAAGTTTAATAACCAGGTGGTAGTGCAGTAGATAGAAAGCAGTTTAAGATTATAGAGTTGATTGAAAACTTAGTCATTTGTGTCTTATATGTAAGCCACTGGTCATTCTTTACACTTAACTTACTCTTATATTATTTCACAGAACAAGAAGCAGAAGAAAAGGAAAAATCAAAAGAGGCAAGTGACAAATGTTGATTTTTCTCTCTTAACATTGATTAGGCATGAATTTATACAACTTCATTGACAGATATAGCCATGTGTTCTTTATACCAAATATCTGAAAAGATTGGGTGAAAGACATTTGCAGTATGTTAGGTTTTTCTGAGAAATGTTACACTATGATACTTTTACTTTCTGTGAGATCATACAAAAATAAGCAATGTGCCCTGGCCGGTTGGCTCAGCAGTAGAGCGTCAGCCTGTGTGTGGAAGTCCTGGGTTCAATTCCTGACCAGGGCACACAGGAAAAGCAACCATCTGCTTCTCCACTCCTCCCCCTTTTCTCTCCCTGTCTGTCTGTCTCTCTCTCTCTCTCTCTCTCTCTTTCTCTCTCTCTCCCACAGTCATGGCTCACAAGGATCGAGCATCCCTAGGCACTGAGGATGGCTCCATGGCCTCTCCTCAGGCGCTAAAGTAGCTCACTCAGCTGCTGAGCAACAGAGCAGTGGCTACAGATGGGCAAAGCATCACCCTGTAGGGGACTTGCCGGGTGGATCTGGGTCAGGACTCATGTGGGAGTCTGTCAGTCTGCTTCCCTGCCTCTCAAATAAATAAATAAATAAGCAAGCAACATTACCAAAGACATGTCTTAGAAAGTTTCTCTAATAGCATTATATTACCTCTGTGCTTAGCAATGGTTCCCTCTATTTAACCATGGAAACAATTATAGTAATAGCTTTTATGTTTGGTCACTATCTACTATGAGTAAAACAGATAAAACTATATGCAAGTAGCAAGCTACCAGACTACAGGCATCTTAAAAGCAGGAGAATCTTTATCTCTTTACCCCCTGCAGTACAAAGCAGAGTTCCATAACAAGGCACATAATAAATGTTTATTGAGCATGAATGTATAACTGATGAGTACGATTATTTAGAAAGAATGATTCCTTAGGGTGCTTAACCACAATTTTTAAATGCCCCTGTAGTTCAAGGAAAGCTTTCTTTTTTTTTTTACAGAGCAGACAGAGAGTCAGAGAGAGATAGACAGGGACAGACAGACAGCAATGGAGAGATTAGAAGCATCAATCATTAATTTTTCGTTGCACATTGCGACACCTTAGTTTTTGTTCATTGATTGCTTTCTCATATGTGAATTGACTGCAGGCCTTCAGCAGACTGAGTAACCCCTTGCTCGAGCTAGTGACCTTGGGTCCAAGCTGGTGAGCTTTTGCTCAAACCAGATGAGCCCTCGCTCAAGCTGGCGACCTTGGGGTCTCGAACCTGGGTCCTCTGCATCCCAGTCCAACGCTCTATGCACTGCGCCACCGCCTGGTCAGGCAAGGAAAGCTTTCTGAAATAAGAATTTCCACAGTTAAATAACTTATTGATAGGATATATTTATTTAAATGGCTTCATATGAAAATGATACTTTTATTAGCAGTAAGATGGCCCTGGCCAGTTTGCTCAGTGAATAGAGCATTGGCCCCCTGTGTAGAATCCCTGGGTTCGGATCCTCTGTCAGGGCACACATGAGAAGTAACCATCTGCTTCTCTTCTCCTTCCTCTCTCCATCCCAACTCTTCCCCTTTCACAGCCAGTGGCTTGATTATTAGTCCAGGTGCTAAGGATAGCTCAGTTGGTTCAAATGTCAGCACCAGATGGGGGTTGCTGGGTACATCCTGATCAGGGTGCATGCGGGAGTCTGTCTCTCTATCTCCCCTACTCTCACTTAAGAAAGGGAAGGAGGGAGAGAGGGAAGGACAGATGAACGAAGAAAGGTGAAATGGCAACAGGCCTTAAAAATTACTTAAAAGGGACGCCTATAACTTAAAAGGGTGGCTTTAGGGTAATTGATAAAGCTAAGCATAGACACGATAGCATTGCTATTTTAAAAGATTTTAAATTTACAGACTACCTTTGAGATAAAAGATTTATTTACTATGGCTCTCTAGAGGGTAGCAATATGGAATTCAAAGTGTGAAATGATAAAGGAAGAGGAAGAAAAGAGTAAGGGAAGAAAACTAACATTTATTGAGACCTACTTTATAAGCCAGGTGTTATGCCAGGCATGTAACAAAAAGTAATGCTTCACTCTCTCCACAAACTTTGAATATAGTATATTGTTATTCTACTTTTACAAGTGACAAAAACTGAAATTTGGTCAAAGTTATGAAGCTAATAAATTCAAAGCTTGGGTTTGAACCCAGGACTTTCTAAGTCCAGACACTAATGTGAAAATAGTATATAAAAAATCTCAGAGTATTTTTCTCTGGAAACATTTATTTATTGCCTGTTTGGACATGCAGTGACAGGGTACCAAAGTGATACAAGATGAGCTCCCTGATTTAATGATATCTCAAAGCAAGCCCTTTGTAAAGCCCGAACATTAGGTTTTTCTTGTGCTTATGCAGATTATAGTATGGGAGCTAACTCCCTGATAGTCCTTATCTTCTGAGGTGATACCCTTCATTCCACCACTCCATGAAAATTTTTCTATTTGTCTTTTGCTGGCTTTGAATAGCTTTATATAAGAGTTTATATGGTAAAAAATGTTTATTAATATTAATAACAAGGTAGAAGAGTAAGCAGATTAATGAACCAGTACAGTATTTAGATTCGTGTTTTAGAAGATAGTGTTTTATTATGTTACTCCACATTTTGACAAATCAAAATTTAAACCTCTAGAATCTAAACTCTTAACAAAGCCATGCACTGAGAGTTTAGTAAGAAAGCTCTGACTAGCTTTATATAGTAAATTTCTACATTTTGTCTTAGTCACTTTAGCACTATTAAAAATAATTCAAATTAATCATGATATTATAGCCTTTTATATAAAGGCACATTTACTCAACAGCTTATTAGTACCAAATAAAATTTTCTTTTTTTTATTGTATCAAACTAGTTCTGAAAATGTTTGCTCAAATTATAATATATGAGTCAAAAGAATATTAGAACTTATAGAAATGCATAAATGTTAGTTTATAAGTAAAAATAGCTTTCAGAATAAGTGCTTCTCCCATCCTTGCTTCTACCCCTATTTCTAATGAAAAGTCTGTCTTATCCTCTTTTTTTAAGATTCCCACTAAAAATATCGAAGGTCAGATGACACCCTACTATCCTGTGGGAATGGGAAATGGTACACCTTGTAGTTTGAAACAGAACCGACCCAGATCAAGTACTGTGATGTACATATGTCATCCTGAATCTAAGCATGAAATTCTTTCAGTAGCTGAAGTTACAACTTGTGAATACGAAGTTGTCATTTTGACACCACTCTTGTGCAATCATCCTAAATATAGGTAGGATGTGGATTTAATATTTTAAACATGACATGCATATGATTTAAAGTTACCACATGCTTAGTTTTAATGCTTCGTTCTTACTGAACAGATTCAGAGCATCTCCAGTGAATGACATATTTTGCCAATCACTGCCAGGATCACCATTTAAACCTCTCACCCTGAGACAGTTGGAACAGCAGGAAGAAATTCTAAGGGTGCCTTTTAGGAGAAATAAAGAGGTATGAGAACTATCTAACAGTATTTTCTCAGTGCTCCCTTTTCCAGATTATAAAGTACATATCAATATTTCAGTCATTTCAGTAATATAATAGTAACTTATTTTCCTGACTCAAAGTTTTAAATTCCAGTTTTTATTATTTTAATTTTTTTCTTATTCTAATACTTCTCAGAAACTACTTTAGCATTCTGACACTATGAGTTTTACATCATATTCATTCTAGTTAAGTTTAATTTTTAGACTTCCCAGCTAAGCATGCCTCTTGAAAAAATAGACTACAACCCATCTCAGGATTCTTTTTGTTTTAATTCACTGGATATATGCATAAATTCATCTTAGCATAAAACACTAAATATTTGAAGCTTGAACTTTTACTCTTCCCTTTACTCCAGGTCATTCTCTCTAGTTCTCTCTAGTTCTTTTCTCCTATAGACTAGTTCTTTTCTCCTACATACTAGTTCTTTTCTCCTGTGTACTAGTTCTTTTCTCCTGTGTACTAGTTCTTTTTTTTCTCGACTTCCTACCCCTTAAAATGTTGAAGTTCCCAACAGTTCTGTCCACAGCTGCCTTCTCTTATTGTGCCAAGTCTCCTTAAGTGAGCTCATTTAAGCCCATTCCTTCAACTTCTATTTACCGTATTTCCCCATTTTTAAGATGCACTTTTTTCTGAAAGTTTTGGGCTCTAAAAACTGGATGCATCATATACAGTGGTTGTAGATTTTTTTGCTTTTATTTCCTGCTTTTTTGTTCGGATGAGGAGTTGTATGAATTTTATGATGAATAAAACGAGTTCAATAACTTTATGTAATACTTTTTTCTTTTTGCAAATTTCGGGCCCCAAAATTAAGATGCATCTGAAACATGGGAAATACAGTGTATGCCCATGAGTTCCAAGTATACAGTTTCAACACTGACCTTTTTCCTGAACTCAAACCATATTCACAGTAATTAACATGGATTGAGTGTTAACAGGAATTGCTTCATTCTCACAACAGCCTGCAAAATAGACTATTATTATCCTCCTTAACAGATTAGGGATTTGAGATTTAAGGAGGGGAAGTGACAGCTGGTGGGTTACAGATTAGAATCAAAGCACTCTGATTCTAGAGCCTGTCCTCTTAACCACTTCTCTATGCTGTTTCTTCCTTTGATATGCTCTCTTCCCTTTTCATCTTCCTACTGAACATAGCTGTATATGTTTTCAGTAACCTCAAGCTCATCCCTTTCTTTTCTCTTTCACACTGACTCTTTCTTTGTCTTCCCCATTGCCGCTGTGCTCTATCCAATTGTCAAGTCAGAAACTGAAGTCATTTTTCCTACCTATCCTTTTTTTGGGGGGGAGGCAGCGGTTGGTTTGGGGTTGGGTTTTTTTTCCTGTAGATTTTTGTTTATTCATTTTAGAGAGGAGAGAGAGAGAAAAGGGAGAAGGGATGAACAAGAAGCATCAACTCCCATGTGTGCCTTGACTGGGCAAGCCCAGGGTTGCAAACTGGTGACCTCAGTGTTTCAGGTCAACACTTTATCCACTGCGCTACCACAGGCCAGGCTATCTCTACTTTTTTTTAAGTTTTTATTTATTGATTTTACAGAGAGCAGAGGGAGGAAACAAGAAGTATCAACTCATAGTTGCTTCACTTTAGTTGTCGTTGCTTGCTTGTCATATGTGCCTTGACCAGGCAAGGCCCGGACTTGGAGCCGAGGACCCCGGTATTCCAGGTCAACACTCTATCCACTGGGCCGCCACAGGCCAGGCACTGCCTATTCTTGATTCATCTGTAAGTCTGCTCATTCACTAGGAGCTATTAGTGTTATCTTCCAAATGCTTTTCAAATCTGTCTGGTCATTAATTCAAGACTTCATCATTTCCTAGGACAAGAAACAAGTATCTTCACACATCCCCTTTCTAATCCTTCCCACACAGCTGATGAAATGCTCTTTCCCTAATAAACATTTGATTATGTATTTAAATCTTTGGTAGTTACCATGATCTATACCTCAGGATAGAATCATTGCTCATACAGGGACTTTATCAAAGGGAAATGCAAATGCCTTTGTGATCGGACTTCATCCTCATCTCCCATCACCATTCCCTTTATCCCAGCTAATCCGAACAATTTAGAGTTTTCTCAAAGTATGTTTGTTTCTAACCTTCTTGCCTTTCTGTATATACTTTCCTCTTCTGTTGCCTTCTTGCCTCCTCCTCTACACCTGATAAACTTCTCCTTCTTGGGCTTGAAGACTGGCTTCCTGAGTCACTTCTTTGCAAGTGAGCCAGGACTTCTAATGGATTACCTCAGGAAGAGGTAAATGTTTCCTCTTCCGTGGCCTTGTATTTTATTTAATCCTCCATTATTGCACTTACATGGCTAAAATTGGTTGTTTTTTAATATGGTTCTTAAATTAAAATGGATAAAGAATAAAGTACCCTTTCATTCTTCGGGGTTTCCGGCCCGTTGCATGATACCTGGTGTGCTGTGCTACCTCACATGGTTGAATTAACTAACAGTCAGCTGCCAGGCCTGTTTTTCTCCCCTTACCCTTGAACACTTTTTACAAAAGTATTGTTAGGCTGGGCTCTTTGTGGGTGTTGTGAGCATGGCCATTCTGATAAAAGGGGGAAATTAACATTAATCTACATTTGATTTCAAGTGCCATATTAAAAGATTAGAAATGAATTTTTTTCTAGTCTTCTCCTTGGTAGTGATTTAAATATTATAGGTACTTAAAAGTTAGATTAATCAAAATGCTTTGCAAATCCCAACTTTAATTACCCTTCAATGAAAAAGTACCAGTTTACTTTTCTTTAACTAATGTGTTTAATCTTCCAGTTGAAAAAAAGTATTTTTAAAAAGCTATAGATAATTTCAGAATACCTAGGATCTTTCAAGTACATGTTGTATATGAAAATCTTAGGTAATACTCTAGGATGGATGAGTCATGCTTTTATTGAAATACGTTTTCTTAAAAATGACAGTAGATGTTCTGTCCACAAGAAGCAATAATAAATGGTCATGCTTTTATTCTTCCTACTTCTTGTCCTTACCTCAGCTTCAGGTTTTATTGTGCAGTATTACTGGTTTTTGGGGGTTTTTTCATTAACCTCACTATGGGTCTGTATGGCCAGTAGTCACAGCCATCACAGTCAGGCACAGGCAGGTGCAGGTTCTCATTAGATTCAGACAGACAGTAAAGAAACTGCGGAGCCCAAAACTGGTGGGCCATCCTTTATTCTAGCCTCACGCCTGGCAGGCGAGTAAAAACACACAGGGCTCCAAAACCCACTCATACATTCTCTGGTTCCACAATCAGGAGAATCTTTTCCGGTTTTTCCTAGAATCAAAGGCCTCACCAGTCTCAGTGACCTCTGGTTCCCCATCTGCACACCTTCTCCCTTCTCATCTCTGCACAAACTGGCTTCTCCTTCAGCACCCTGCCATCTTGGCTGCCTCTTCCTTCTTCTTCCTCACAAACTTTTCTTGGCGGAAAAACCCCTCCTCCAGCATACATTAGCATAACAAAGCCCTTCCCAAGCAGGAAAGTAATTAGCAGTTTCACCTGACTGCAATTTACCTGGGCAAGGGCCATTTTTAACAATAAAAGTGAGAGCAAATTCAAATAACACAAATTTTACGAACTTATTTGCCCAACAGGGCCTCATATACTCTTAAGTCAGTGGTCCCCAACCCCTGGGCCACGGACCAGTACCGGTCCGCAGAGAAAGAATAAATAACTTACATTATTTTCGTTTTATTTATATTTAAGTCTGAACGATGTTTTATTTTTTAAAAAATGACCAGATTCCCTCTGTTACATTCGTCTAAGACTCACTCTTGACGCTTGTCTTGTAAGTTCGACAATTATATTTAAAAATACCACAGTTTTTACAATGGTCGCATAATTTTATTTTGTGCATTTATCCGTCCCACCCTAAAGGCCGGTCTGTGAAAATATTTTCTGACATTAAACCGGTCCGTGGCCCAAAAACAGTTGGGGACCACTGCTCTAAGTGATATGTTTAGTCTATTAGACCGTAGCTCCTTAGGGGCAGTAACTATGTCTATTTCATTTTTTAATACTTAGCACTTAAAATAGTGTCAGGAGCATACTAGGCTCTGAGTGTAGAAAGAGTTATACATAAAATTCAAGGTCCTTTCAAAAAATAAGAAGCTATCTTGGCAATCTTTGTTCTTCCTTAATATTGGAGGAGAGGATAAGATCATTAGTTTCTAGAGTTACCATTCAATGACTTCTCCCAGCTGAAATAGAACCACAGTTGGTCAGTAGCACCTGCAGTAGGTGAAAAAGGAGGTATTGTATCCACTGTACATTTTCTTGGAACTTTTTTACTATTTGTCAAATTATTTTATTTAATAATAATTGGTACACTCCTTCCATTCTGGTCTAGATTCATTTCATCTACACTGTCAATACCCAACTAACGACCAGATTCTAACTCACTTACCTACTTCAAAACTATCCTCTTCTCTCTGCCCTCATCTGTCACTCCTTGATTTAAATTCTCTTCATCTCTGGCCTGGGTCACTGCAGCTCCTAAATTGGCTCCACACCTCCTGATTTGTTCTTAATCTTCCTTCTTCCCTGTCACTGCTGAAGTGATTACTTAACAATCTGATTACTCCATATCTTGGACCAAAACCTATAAGATAAGAAGTCTAAACTTCTTGGGATTATACAGTTTTTCACCACACTGTGCCCGCTTATCTCTTTAGCTTTAAATATCATACCTTCCTCACATCTTTGCTCTTACCTCTTCCTCAGGTCCACATACATGTGCACACACAGACACAAAACACATACACAGACATTTACGGAAATCACAAATTATTATTTATATTTAAGAATTAGCCTGACCAGGTGATGGCACAGTGGATAGAGCATCAACCTGGGATACTGAGGACCCAGGTTTGAAACCCCGAGGTTGCTAGCTTGAGCACGGGGTTGCTGGCTTGAGCCCAAAGATCACTGGCTTAGCTGGAGCCCCACGGTCAAGGTACATATGAGAAAGCAATCAGTGAACAACTAAGGAGCTGCAACAAAGAACTGATGCTTCTCATCTCTCTCCCTTCCTGTTTGTCTCTGTCCCTCTCACACACACACACAAAAAAATATTAACCAAGGGTTTTCTCTTTGTGAAGCCTTCATGTTTCAGTCTGACATCAAAGTCTATTTGAATCACCCCCTCCTCTGTCAATCTGCTGGTCCTGCACTCTGATTACTTGGTGTCTTTATTTACTAAATCTCAGGTTCCTCCCCACCCTGCTACATTTGAGTAATTATAATTGATACTCATATTTGCTCCCACTCAGTTTCCCTTTTCCTTTCTTTACCCATAGTAACAACATTTTTTAAAACTAAACGTGGAAACACAAAATTAACAGGTAGCAAAGTACCTAATAAAAATGATATAAAACCTGCCTGATCTGCAGTGGTACAATAGAGAGAGAGAGTATCAACCTAGAGCACTGAGGTTGTGGATTGAAGCCCCAGGCTTGCTCTATCAAGGCACATACGATAAGCAACTATGAGTTGATGTTTCCCTCTCCTCCCCCCTCCTCTCTCTAAAGTCAATTTTAAAAATCTTTAAAAAATAAAATTAATGAGCCTGACCTGTGGTGGCGCAGTGGATAAGGCGTCAACCTGGAAACACTGAGGTTGCCAGTTCAAAACCCTGGCTTGCCTGGTCAAGGCACATATGGGAGTTGATGCTTCCTGCTCCTCCCCTTTCTCTCTCTCTCTCTTTCTCTCTCTCCCCCCCCTCTAAAATGAATAAATAAATAAATAAAAATTATTAAAAAAAACTAAATAAATAAATAAATAAATAAAATTAATGAGAAAATATATGAAATAGAAATTATTCATGCATGGGAAGAATGGTCACTATACCCCTGTTGGGGCAAATGAAACTAATGTTTCTCTAGAGCAGGGGTCTCAAACTCAACTCAGCATGTGGGCCGCAGAGCAAGATCACAGCTGTTCGGCGGGCCGCACTCGGTCTACAAAAGGCAACTGTTACGCAACGCTTTTCTCACTGCAGTTGAAAACAAAAAAAAAATCAGTACAACAAGCACAATCGTACATGCAGTTTACTCAGTGTCACAAAATGACCAGAAACTGTAGTTCACATCACAACTGCTGTTAACTAAGCTAATATCTAGCTAGGATGCTAGAGAAATGAAAAATACAAGTAGGCCCCTAGGCTTACTTAATTTTATCCAAAATATTTTGAACTTCGTGGATTAGTCTGTGGGCCGCACAAAATTGTTCGGCGGGCCGTGAGTTTGAGACCCCTGCTCTAGAGCTTTATACTATTAAGCTTTGCAAAATTCATTTTTTTAAAACACATTACAAATAAATAGAGGCCCTGGCCAGTTGACTCGGGATAGAGCATCTCCCTGGCGTATGGATGTCCCAGGTTCAGTTCCCAGTCAGGGCACATCTGCTTCTTTCCCCATTATTCTCCCCCCTTCTCTCTCTCTTCTACTCCCGCAGCCAGTGGCTCGATTGGTTTAAGAGTAGGCCCCGGGTACTGAGGATAGCTCAGCTGGTCCTACAGTGTCAGCCTCAATTGCTAAAAATTATTCGTTTGATTTGAGCACCAGCCCCAGATTCAGGTGGTTCCAGTTGGGGCACATGCAGAAGTCTGTCTCACTATCTCCCTCCTCTCACTTAAAAGAGAAAAGAAAAAAAAAAAGGAATGGAATTTTCTATAGTGGAAATAATGATTTAAGTCATAACTGAAAAAAATTAAGTGTGGCAAAGAAGCCCTTAAACATACATGTATTTAATTTTAGGAAGATTTGCAGTCAACTAAAGAAGAGAGATTTCCAGCAGTCCACAAACCCATTGCTGTTGGTTCTCAGCCGATGCTCACTGTTGGAACAACCCACATATCCAAATTGACAGATGACCAACTCATAAAAGAGTTCCTTAGTGGTTCTTACTGCTTTCATGGGGTGAGAAATGAACCTTCCATTTAAATATTTACTGTATAGCTTTCACCGGTATTATTTAGTCAAGGGACATTAGCATTGAAAAAGGTTTTGGTCTATAGACAAATGGCAACATTCTGGAAGCCTCCCAATGGACATTTTTTCTCTGCATCTTATAACCTGATCCATAGCCATTATTCTCTTTACTCACAGCAAAACTTGACCTTTATGTGACACAAAGTATAATATATATAGCTAAGACAAATGTGTGATTCTAGTTGACTGCTGGAATGGGCATCAATGATTATATAGCAATCTCATTTAAAACTTGAGTTAACATCTACAAAGGTAAAATTTTGTCCCTAATAGCTCCAGGGAGAAGTCAGCAGTTGCTCTCTGTATTTGTCTATTTTCTTTTTGCCAGTACCTTTTAATTTTAATTTTCAAACATATTGCTATTACAGGTTTTTTCAGTTATATATATTTCTTTTGCTGTTGTGTGGCCCCATACATACAGAGACAGGCCCCAGTGCCTCCTTCTCTGTATGTAACTTGATCTGTTTTCTTTCTTGTAGGGTGTTGGTTGGTGGAAATATGAATTCTGCTATGGCAAACATGTACATCAGTACCATGAGGTATAGAACAACATTTATATCAATCTACCACTAGATGGCATAAGGTCTTAAAAATCTTTTATAGGTTAAAAAAGGGAGTGAGTGTTACTTTTAAGTTAACTATGACATGATTTTTACATGGAAATGCTCGTTGAACTGTTTTTAAATTCTGGGAAATGTAAAACCTGGTGTTTAACCCAGTCATCTTAAAGGAAATTGTTTATTTATATCTACTCAGATTCTTGTATTACTGTGAGCCTGAGGAATAATATGCTGGTGTGGCAATCCTCTTTAGCTTTGACCAAGAATTAGTTATTGTTATAATTCATCTTCATTTTTTTTTCTTTTTCAATTCATCTTTCCTTTCAGGCATCCCAGCTACCTTTCCTCTCCTCACTAGCTACTGGCTGCTAACATCGAAAATCACACTAATTTATTCTCTGCCTCAGATAACCTTTGCACTTAGGACCTTTAATTAAGTACCAGACCTGCCTTTCCACATTCAAAAAATCATTAAGGTGAATGGCCAGATTAATCACTCACTTCTCTAGTCTCTATGCCTTGCCTCTGGGAGAACCCCTAAACTGAGAAATTGTCTTTTAGCTGGGGTTCTTCTAATACTAGTTTCTATAAATAAGATGAAAGTGTTTTGTTTTGTAAATTTTTTTCTCATCTCCTCATACCCTCCTCTTTGGCGACCATCAGCTTGTTCTCTATATCTTTGAGTCAGCTTCTGTTTTGTTTTCTGTATTCATTTGTTTTTTTAGATTCTAAGTATCAGTGAGATTATACAGTATTTCTCTCTCTATTTATTCCACTTAGCATAATACCCACTAGGCTAGTGATTTTTCAACCAGTTTGTGCCGTAAGAATTTTTAAAACATGTAATACCTGACTGTTTAGTCAGGGCACTGACCTCTTTTCCCTTAGGTTATCATATAAAAAATGACAGCAGTTCTGGCCGGGTTGTTCAGTTAGACTCTTAACTGTTAGAGCATCATCCCAATATGTAAAGGTTGCCAGTTTGATCCCTGGTCAGGACACATACAGAAACAGATTGATGTTTCTCTCTCTCTCTCTCTCTCTCTCTCTCTCTCTCTCTCTCTCTTTCCATTCCTCTCTCTCTGATATCAATAAATTTTAAAAATATTTTTTTTAATGGGACCTGGCCGGTTTCCTCAGTGGGTGGAGCACTGGCCCTGTGTGTAAACGTCCCAGGTTCAATCCCCGGTCAGGGGGAGCACACATGAGCTACGACCATCTGTTTTTCTTCCCCTCCTTCGCCCCCTTCTCGTTTCCCCTCCCACAGCCAGTAGCTTGATTGGTTCAAGCTTCAACCCCAGATGCTGAGAATAGCTCAGTTGGTCCCAGTGTCAGCCTCAGGCACTGAGGACAGCTTGGTTGATTCAAGCATTGGCCCTAGACAGGGATTGTCAGTTGGATCCTGGTCAGGGTGCATGTGGGAGTCTGTCTCTCTATCTCCCTTCCTCTCACATCAGAAAAAAAAAAAGGATAACAGCCCTGGCCAGGTAGCTCAATTGGTTAGAGCATCATTTAGTTACTCTAAGGTTGTGGATTTGATCCCCAGTCAGGGCACATACAAAAATCAAGCAATGGCCTTGTTGGGTTCGCTCAGCGGTAGAGCATCAACCCGGCATGTGGAAGTCCCAGGTTTGATTCCCAGTGAGGGCACATAGGAGGGGTAACCATCTGCTTCTCCACCCTTCCCCCCCTTTCTCCTCCCACTGCCATGGCTTGAATGGTTCAAGCAAAGTTGGCCCCAGGTGCTGAGAACAGCTCCATGTCAGGCACAAAAATAGCTCATTGCCAAGCAACAGAGCAACAGCCCAGACTGGCAGAGCATCATCTGGTAGTGGGCTTGCCGGCTGGATCTTTGTTAGGTCTGGGCCCATGCAGGAGTCAGTCTCTGCCTCCCCTCCTCTCATTTCATTTAAAAAAAAATTCAAACAATGAATGCATAAATAAGTGGAACAAATTAATGTTTCTCTCTCTCTTACTCTTCCTTCCTCTCTCTAAAAAATAAATTTAAGAAATTGTTTTAAAAATAAAAATAATTTAAAAATAACAGCCAAACACAACAATAGTCATCCAGTGTGAAAGAATCAAAATTATACCTATTTTTTGTCAGATTGGCAAAAAATATATTTTTTCATGTTCCTCAGAATTATAGTAATTAGTTTATGCATGCCATGAGATGAAAAAATTGAAAACCTCTGTTCCAGGTCTAGCCATATTGCCACAAATGGCAAGATTTTATTATTTCATTTCTTTTTCACTTTTTTATTGCTGAAAAAATTATAATATTCAGCTATAATTCATCTTTGAAATTAAGAAAATGAATGGTAAGAAAATACATTATTGCTAGAGTTAGTAAAATAGGGTAAATAAAGCAAGTTTCTCAGCCAAGGAAAGGGACCCTGTCATCCAAGTTTGAAATAAAGTAAGTTTTAAGATTATGCAGGTTGGCTTTTTATTCTTTCTTTTATATATAATTTCATAAATCAGCATATTCTTCTACACTTGAGTCAAGCTGTTAAAATTCTGAAGTTTAAGCCCCAATAGTTTTACTTGTCATAGTTGTACTTTGATAAATGAAACTACTAGATGTTGAAGACAAACACTAATAAATATTGACCTGGCAGTTTTAAAAGGCTTTTTTATTTCCTAAAAGAAATAATAACTAGTAATTAGAAAATACTGTGTTCTCCATGGATGGACCTGGACATTATTACGCTAAATGAAATAAGCCAGTCAGAAAAAGACAAGTACCATATGATTTTACTTATATGTGGAATCTAATGAACAAAATAAACTAAAAAACAAAATAGAAACAGACTCATAGATACAGAGCACAGACTGACAGCTGTCAGAGGGGACGGGGATTGGAGAGCTATGGAAAAAGATGAAGGGATTAGGCATAGACACAATAGTGTGGGGATTGCAGGAGGGAAGGGGGTGAGGAGCAGGGAGAAGGGGGGAGATGGTGATGCAGGGAGACTTTACTTGGGGTGGTGAACACACAATGCAATGTATAGATGATGTAGAATTGTACACTTGAAGCCTATATAATTTTATTAATCAATGCCATCCCAAGAAATTCAATTAAAATTTTGAAAAATAAAAATATATATATAGTGCTTGCTTTGGCAGCACATACATACACTAAATTAGAAAATACTATATTTGCCGCCTTTCTTGAGATATTTTAAGCCCGTAGGCTTAAAGCTCCACCAGGGCAGTAAGCTCCACTAGGGCCGTCTGTGGCCATGCCTCTTTCATTTGCCACTGTAGGGCTTTTCATTATACTCATCAGATGTATATTAGTGTCCAGCACAGAGCCTGCCATAAAATAGGAAGAGGAAATGAAAGACAGGAAGGAATGGGACTAGGGGAAGGAAAAAGAGGAAGAGAATGAAGTCAACATGTAAGACAACATATAGTTAGTGTTTTAAAAATAACAAAAGCAGAATGGAAAAGGGGGTTTCTGAACAGTCTTGATGCAGAAATGAGCATGGTGTCAAATGAGTAGTGTGAAGAGTAATATAATTTGAGGTTTGCATTGGAAAGAGTAGAAGTAAGATGAAGACAGGCCAAGTGTGGCTGCAGTGTGATTCAGGTCAAGAGGTAGAGGCCAGAGATTTAATTAAGAATTGCAATAGCCTGACCAGGTGGTGGCACTGTGAATAAAGCAAAGACCTGGGACACTGAGGACCCAGGTTCAAAACCCAAGGTTGCCATCCTGAGTGCACACTCATCCAGCTTGAGCATGGGGTTTCCAGCTTGAGCATGAAATCATAGACATGACTCCATGGTCACTGGCTTGAGCCAAAGATCACTGGCCTGATGCCCAAGGTTGCTGGCTTGAGCAAGGAGTCACTAGTTCGACTAGAGCCTCCCGGTCAAGGCACATAAGAGAAAGAAAGCATCAATGAACAACTAAAGTGATGCAGCTATGAGTTGATGCTTCTCATCTCTTTCTCTTCCTATTTTTCTGTCCCTGTCTCTCTTGAGCCCTTAAAAAAATGAGAGAATCACAATAATATGAGGTTATATGATCTAGGTATGAGAGATGAAACTCTTGGTTGGGGGATGAGGTGTTGGCAATGGAAACAGACAGGCAGAGTCTGAAGCCAAGAACATCTATGAGGAAAAAATTGACAAGACTGATAGAGGACTTAAAAATAACTGTCTGAAATTAGTCTGACTAGCAAGTAGTGTCATTTTTCAGAGAAACAAGGAATAAAGAAGATAATGAGCTCAAATTTCTACTTGTCAGGTTTAACTAAAACATTATTACCTCTAAACGTAGATATCCAGCATGCATCTGAGGATAAGGACTGCGGCTTATAGGTCATCAACATAAATGTGTACTTGGTGATGTTAAGCATGTATCATCACAAATATTTTTTCATATATTAGGACAAGGACAGTGGGAAGACTTCTGTGGTTGTCGGGACCTGGAACCAAGAAGAGCATATTGAATGGGCTAAGAAGAATACAGCAAGAGCCTATCACCTTCAAGACGACGGTACCCAGACAGTCAGGTAAAAACTGTTGGCCTTTGGATCTGATTAGTAGAAAATATTTAAAACTTAGAATATTGAAAAACATAAAATTTAAACGCCTAAGTAAAATCTTCGGTCAGTTGTTTTCTTTCAGAGATATTTCTTAGAGTACAGTGGTCCCTTGTCTGTGGCGGTGGTTAGGTTTCAGATCCCCCACCATAGGCAAAAATCTGCGAAGTAGTGACCTTGTATTTATTTTATTATTTATATATAAAGGCTTTATCAACCCTCCCCACACTCTTATAAACCTTTCCCACACTTACTTTGCTTATTTTACCACACAAATAATTAAAATAATAAATATATAAAAAGACCTTGCCTGACCAGGCGGTGGCGCAGTGGATAGAGCAGAAGTCCCCAAACTTTTTACATAGGGGGCCAGTTCACTGTCCCTCAGACCGTTGGAGGACCGAACTATAAAAAAAACTATGAACAAATCCCTATGCACACTGCACATATCTTATTTTAAAGTAAAAAAACAAAACGGAAGTAGTACTGTACGTGAGCGAGGCCGCGCTTTGCAGCGCCCGCACATACAGTACTCCAGGAGCACAGGATGCGGGCCATAGTTTGGGGACCCCTGGGATAGAGCATCAGACTGGGATGCAGAAGACCCAGGTTCGAGATCCCAAGGTCACTAGCTTGACACGGGCTCATCTGGTTTGAGCAAAAGCTCACCAGCTTGAGCCCAAGGTTGCTGGCTCAAGCAAGGGGTTACTCAGTCTGCTGAAGGCCCACGGTCAAGGCACATATGAGAAAGCAATCAGTGAACAACTAAGGTATTGCAATGTTCAACAAAAAACTAATGATTGATGCTTCTCATCTCTCCGTTCCTGTCTTGTCCCTATCTATCCCTCCTCTCTCTGACTCTCTCTCTGTGTCTCTGTAAAAAAAAAAAACAAAAAAAAAACATATATACCACAAAATCCCACAATATAGTGAAAAATCCGCGGAACAAAATTAAATATATACAATTTAAAACTCCACAATACTGTGAGACTGCAAAAGGTGAACTGCAATATGGCAAGGGATGACTGTATTTTCAGAATATGCTGTCTTCTTGGGCTAACCAAAATCAAAGTTAGCAAAATTAAGAGAGGCATTTAAGTATTAGAAAAATTAACATATACTTAAATAGAAGGATCTTTCTTATGTTTGTATATGTTTCATGTGAAAATATCTCATGGTTTCATGTGCAGCAAATACTGATGAACAGGACTATGTGGCTAGCAAAATTAAAGCTTTTCTTTGGATCCTGCTTGGTTGGAATTTATAGCTTAGCTGAGGCTTTACTTCTTTACACCTTCCCCACAGCATCTTACTGGGTGGGTGGATGGGGTGGGAATAAGGGAAAGCTGTTCCACAACGCAGACAACACAGGGCTGAGGAGGTAGTTCATTGTGAAAGAGCAGCGCTTTTAAAAGCAATTTAACCTTGTTGTATACAGATAACATGCAATGTGAAGATCATTCTTATCTCAGCTCTGTAGTCTCTTTATGGAATCTGACTCTCTGTGTGACATAGCCCTAAAAATAGGTATTTTTAAAGAATATTTTATAGTCAGCCTGACCAGGCAGTGGCAGTGGATAGAGTGTCGGCCTGGAACACAGAGGACCCAAGTCCAAAACCCCAAGGTCACTAGTTTGAGCGCAGGCTCATCTGGCTTGAGCATGGGCTCACCAGCTTGAATGCAGGGTCCCGGGCTTGAGTGTGGGATCATAGATGTGACCCCATGGTCCCTGACTTAAGCTCAAAGGTCACTGGCTTAAAACCCAAGGTCTCTGGCTTGAGCAAGGGGTCACTGGCTCAGCTGGAGCCCCCAGGTCAAAGCACATATGAGAAAGCAATCAATGAATAACTAAGGCCTGACCAGGCGGTGGCGCAGTGGATAGAGCGTCGGACTGGGATGCAGAGGACCCAAGTTCAAAACCCCGAGGTCGCTGGCTTGAGCACGAGCTCACCAGCTTAAGCGCGGGGTCACTGGCTTGAGCATGGGATCATAGACATGACTCTGTGGTTGCTGGCTTGAGCAAAGGGTCACTCACTGTGCTGTAACCCCCTCCCCCCCTATAAAGGCACATATGAGAAAGCAATCAATGAACAACTAAGGAGCCACAACAAAGAATTGATGCTTCTCATCTCTGTTCCTATCTGTCCCTCTCTCTCTCTGTCTTAGTAAAAAAAAAAAAAAAAAAAAAAAAAATGAACTAAGGTGACTCATGAAGAATTGATGCTTCTCATCTTTCTCCCTTCCTGTCTCACTATCTCTCGCTATAAATATATATATATGTATATTTTAACTAATGCAAAACTGACCCTCTAACCATCTTCTCTCCCTACCCATCACAGTTATTCTAAATTAGTGAAATTTTAGTTTGATAAAGCTTGTGTATTTTTCTGATTCAGGATGGTGTCACATTTTTATGGGAATGGAGATATTTGTGATATAACTGACAAACCAAGACAGGTGACTGTAAAACTAAAGTAAGTTGGACCATTAAATTGTGCTATATGCCTCTCTCTTTAGTTTGCTTCCTGTGGGCAGAAGTTTTATAAATATATATTTATGAATAATTGTGTATATTCATAATCATAAGTTATAACAATTATTAAATAATAAATTATTATTGATTCAATTCTCTATTAAATTATACAGGGCCACTTAGGTGGAGTATTTGTAGTTTAAAAGGAAAACAATTACAAATAATTTTGTATGGTATGGGCAGCCCCTTAAAGTCCTCTCTGTTTCAGGTGTAAAGAGTCTGATTCCCCTCATGCTGTCACTGTGTTTATGCTGGAACCTCACTCCTGTCAGTATATCCTCGGGGTAAGTAAAAAAGTAACAATCAGGAATTCAGTTTAAGACCATGTTTTCATTGTTAGCACTAGGTCTAGAAAGACCTTCAGTAATCTCCAAAATTTAATACTGCTTCTGTAAAAGCTGTTATCTTTTTATTGGTGTATATACTATGCATGAAATTAAATACAAAGACCTTAAGTGTTGAGTTTGATGAATTTTTACAATTTTATTTACCCATGTAACTCTTACCCAAAACAAGCTATCACTGTCAGTACTCCTGAATCCCAGAGACCCCTTCTGATTTCTGATGCCATAGGTCAGTTTCGCCTTTTTTTATTTCATATGAATGGAATTATGTAGCATACATTGGTTTTTATTATTCCTGGCCTCTAAGCGTGTTTTTCAGACTCATCCATGTTCCATGTACCCATACTTCGTTGTCTTTATTACTGAATAACATTCTTTTATATATCACATTTGCCTTCCATTCTTCTATAGATGGATATTTGAGTTCTTTCTCATTTTGATTGTATAAATAAGGCTGCTGTGAACATTGTTTTTTGAGAGTAAGTTTAATAAGGCTGGGAACAGTGAAACAAAGAAGGGCCTAGAATAGAAGAAGCCACAGGAGAGCCTCGATGGGGCTGCCTTGGCTCTCTAGAAACCTTACGAGAAAGAACTGAGCCCACACTGAGAAGTCGGAGAAAGGGCGCCATGGAAACAGGATCGGAGGTTAGCCTGGGACGAGATGCCACTGCCCAGGGCTCCCCTGGCTGCAAGTCTTATTAGGACCCTTAGAGTTTAAGAGATACACTGTGGGGGAAGGAGAGGGGGAAGGGAAACTGGCATGTTCTCGGGAGGGAGAGCACACCTATGAACATTTTTTACAAGTTTTTTTGCGGTCATATGTTTTCATTTCTTTTGTTAAGTACCAAGGAGTAGAATTGCTAAATTACAGATTAGATATATGTTTAACTTTTACTGAACACTTCTCCAGGTTGTATACCATTTCACACTTCTTTCAGGAATGTGTGAGAATTCAGTTGCTCTACATTCTCACTATCAACACTTGGTATTATCAGTCTTAGTCATTTGTGTGGTTTTAATTTGCATTTTCCATATGAAAAATGGTTTTGAGCACATTCTCTTGTGATTATTTCATATACCCTCTTGTGAAGTATCTAACCAAGTCTGTGTGTGTGTGTGTGTGTGTGTGTGTGTGTGTGTGTGTGTGTGTGTGTGTGACGGGGGGGGGGGGGACAGACAGGAACAGACAGACAGGGAGGGAGATGAAAAACATCAATTCTTCATTGCCACACCCTAGTTTAGTTCATCGATTGCTTTCTCATATGTGGCTTAATCGCGGGGCTACAATAAAGCAAGTGACCCCTTGCTCAAGCCAGCGACCATGGGGTCATGTCTATGATCCCACACTCCAGCCGGTGACCCTGTACTCAAGCTGGTGAGCCCATGCTCAAGCCAGCGACCTTGGAGTTTTGAACCTGGGTCCTCTGTGCCCCAGGCCGAAGCTCCATCCACTGTACCACTGCCTGGTCAGGCTAACCAAATCTTTTTAAAGAAAAAAATTGTCATGATACTCACTGAAACAGTATGGAGGACTTGATTCAGGACCATTGGAATAGGTGTCCAGACTATCACAAATGGGAAGAGAGCTCCAGCTCAACTCCAATACAGTAAAGACAGCTGGGAACGTAGAGCCAACAAGCAGAAACTGGAGGGTGTTGGCCAGTGAAGGAAACATTACTTAAGAGGAGACATTAAGGGTGGGATTCTTGCTAACCTGACTGAGCAGGATTATTGCTGAAGGCAAGCCAGGATTATCAGATATCAAAAGTAAGAGATGAAGAATTTTATCAGTTTGGAGTGTGCTTAGATATTGAGGGTGAGGGATCCCCTCTAAACTGACTTATCAGGATTTTTTGCTACCACTGCACTCAGCAGGCCCAAGATAGGACCCGTGGACAAAAAGAGGATTACAGTAGTTGAAAAGAGGGCTCAGTGGGGCCTGACTATGGTTTTTGGTCAAGAAGAGAGTCTTTGTCAGTCTTTCACCCACTTTTATTTTTGTTGTTGTTAGTCTTATTTACTTCTAGGAATTCAAATATACTATGGACATGAATTCTTTGTGTTTATATTTCATGTTTTTTCTCTACTCAGTGGCTTTCCTATTCATTTTTTAATGTCTTTTCATGAGCAAAACTTTGATGAAATTCATCTTCTGTTTATTCCCAATTACTGCTAATTTTTCTAAGAAATTTTGCCACTCCAAAGTCACAAAGATATTATCCCAGATTTTCTTCTACAAACTATATGGTCCTACCTTTGATTATATGATGCTTAAAAATGTCTTTTGTTGTTGTTTTTGTTGTTCTGGTTAGAGTTCACTGTGCTTCTTGGATTTGTGGGTTGATATAATTCATCAATTTTGGAAGAATTTTTCACATTATATCCTCAAAGATTTCTTCTACTCCACTCTTTTCCTATTTCTTGGACTCCAGTTAAACATGTTAGTTTGAAGTTGTCCCAAAATCTCAGTTACTTTTTATTCTCACTCTTTTGTTTCAATTTGGGCCATTTCCGCTAAATTGTTTTCTGGTGCAGTGATTATCCTCTGCTCTGTCCCACGCAGCTCTCTAAATGTATTTATTTCTGACATATTTTATTTCTAGCATTTCCACTTAATTTTTTTTTTTTTTTTGTGGCAGAGACAGAGTCAGAGAGAGGGACAGATAGGGACAGACAGGAACTGAGAGAGAGATGAGAAATATCAATTCTTTGTTGCAGTTCCTTAGTTGTTCATTGATTGATTTCTCATATGTACCTTTACTGGGGGGCTACAGCAGACCGAGTGACCCCTTGCTCGAGCCAGCGACCCTGGCCCCAAGCTGGTGAGCCTTGCTCAAACCAGATGAGCCCGCGCTCAAGCTGGCGACCTCACGGTCTTGAATGTGGGTCCTCCACATCCCAGTCCAACGCTCTATCCACTGCGCCACCACCTACCTGGTCAGGCCCACTTAATTTTTTATGGCTTCCTTTTTTTCTGCGAAAATTCTCCAACTAACATGCATGTTGTTTACCTTTTCCACTATTTCCTCCTTTCTATTTATTGTAATTATCTTACCGTCTGATCATTTCCCTACCTAGCCTTTCATTGGTTACATTTTCCTTTGCCTTTTTCTTGAATTGTACACTGGTAATTGTGCCATAATCTTCTATTTTTTGTTGTGTAAAAGCTAGCAGTGTATTCCTCTCTTGTCCTTTACTACTTTTCTCTCTCTCAGCTTCTTAAAGATAAAAATATCTTCTCTACCATTTTTGTATTTTATATGGATGACTAAAAATTATTTTTCAGAAAGCTTGATTTGTAGAAATAACATTGGGTGGTTTATGCAAAACAAGGGCTTATATACATTTAACACATTTATAAACATGTATCATTTAGCAGAATAATACTGAATAAAGAATGTGTTCAGCTTAGCAACTTTTTAATGATTTTATTGTTATTCTTTAGGTTGAATCTCCAGTGATCTGTAAAATCTTAGATACAGCAGATGAAAATGGACTTCTTTCTCTCCCCAACTAAAGGATAATAAAGTTCAAGGCAAGAAAAATCATTTGAAAGTCTTGATGATTTCTGTCTGACCATGCGTCTCATACAGAGTTCTCAGCCATTGGACCTCATCTAAAGGATCATATAAAGGACTCTCAACCACTCTGTGAATATATATATGTATATAAGAGGTGATTGATAAACTTCTAAGGCAGGCATTTGTCTTACAGTAATTTTCCATTTTTATAGTGTCTTACGAACTGATTGTTTTTCTTTGCTTGGATAATGTGATTCCAAAATAAAGCTCATCCAAGCTATTTAGAGTACAGCCTAATGAAATGCCATAATTGTATCTATTGAAAGTTTTTAAATAATTGATTTACTATGTAAATTACAGTATATATAACTAGTTGATGAAGTAAAGATAATGAAGAAAGAAATTGTTAGGAGGTTGTTTAAATGGGAGACCATGTAAAATATGTATTCTGATGACTGAAATTCTTTCAACAAATTTTTATTTTGCAACTGCTCTCCACAAGGTATTAAACTAAAAACTGGGCACATTGTAGAGCCTCACATATAAGTTTTCTTCACCTCTGTTAATCCCAAGAAACTCTCATTTGTAATAGCTTCCTCCTCTCTCCAAATTTTTGTCTGTTTCTTTCTCCTTGACCTATGTGTTTCCCTCAGTTCGTTCCTGGCACGCAGTCAGTGAGTCTCTCTGGGGACTTAGCAGGATTCCCCTGGCAGGCGTGCTGTGCCGGTTTCCCACACACCTGCCTGCCATGTATGGCAGACTGGAGCTCTGGACACTGTCACAGCCCAGTATTTATTTCACAGGGAATAAAATGTCCACAGCAGTGTTGTCATGGAATCAATGGCACACTATTTAGTTTCTTTATTTTCTCCACTGTCCTATGGCACACACATTTATCTTGTTGCATTTTAGACATACATATCTAAATAATAACAGAAAATAAATACTTTACTTTTCCTCCTTTTCAAGTAGTTCTGGCCAAAGATGTTTTAGTTTGGGAAAAGGTTAATACAATTAGCTATTGGAGGGCTATTTGCAGATTTTAGTAGGAAAGAGCACTTGAAAGAACATGCACTTTGAATTCAAACCTAGGTCCAGCTGCTGTCTTGAACTTAGCAGCTGTGTGATCCTGGACAGATCTGTTAACCTCTTTGGGCATCACTTCCTCTTTGTAGAGAGACTGCTTGCTTGGTAAGGTGCTTGTATCAATGCATTTACTGTCTGTAAACAGCCTCGCAAAGTACTTAACCAGGTTCCCAATAAGTGCTAGTTTATTTTCTAATATTGCCGTGGTCTTCTATTAACATAATAGGATGAGAGACCAAAGCCATTAAGATTTATTTATTCAATAAGTTATAGAATCATATTTATTATATCAGTGAATTAAGACAAATAGACTTACCCTCACATTTAGATTATACCTATGGCAGGGGAGGGAGTTAGAATTGTGAAAAGTTAGTGCTAGAAGACACTCTGAGAATATTTAGACCCCAAATGATTATCTTGTAAGAGGAGGGAAATATTTTAAAAACTGTATTAGAATAGTTGACTACAGAAGATCTTAAGACAAGTCATAATTATTTCAAAATAAAACTTTTTTTAAAAAAATGAGTCAGCTTTCTGTCTTGGCTAACAGCTTCAACTTCTTTGAGGGGAGGGCTAGGCCAGATATCTCCATATCCCTTCTACATCTCGGGCCCCTATCAGTCATCTGTGAAGTCTCATTGATCTTGAATTTGCTGCCACCTGTACTACCCAGCCATTCTGCTATCCACAAGTAGGCTGAATTCCAAATAGACGGGAAAGGGCTCAGCTATAATATGCCACACACGCTTTGACAAATCTTTCTCAAAGTGGAGACTGTTAAAGTGGGTGATACCCAGACCTACTGAATCAGATTCTTCAGGACAGAGCCTACAAATCTGCATTTGTAAATATGCTTCCTCAGTGGTTTTATTTTATTTATTCATTTTTTTAGTATTTTATTTGTTTATTTTTATTGGCGAGAGAGAGAACAGGGGGAGGAGCAGGAGGCATCAATTCCCAAATGTGCCTTGACCAGGCAAGCCTGGGGCCTTGAACCGGCAACCTCAGCATTCCAGGTCGATGCTTTATCCACTGTGCCACCACAGGTCAGGCCTCAGTGGTTTTATTTTAAATAAATTCACCAGTGATTGAAAATCACTGACTTAGGAAATTCAGTTTTAACAAGTTCACACATACTAATCCTGTTCGGGAGGCTGCCCAGGAAATCACTAGTAGTCATCTTAACAAGAAGAGTGTGACATAGAGACTTTTTTTTTTTTTTTTAGCTTGACCTACTTTTCTTCAAGATGCCACTAGATGGAGCCTATAGGCCAGCTCTAGTTTATATCCTCCTGACCTTGATTAAAGGGACTCTGGCAACAAGGACAACAAATTATCTCAGCGTAACTGAATAGCAAGCTTTGTGTATAGTTCCTGGTGAGCTATTCTTTTCAGTCATTCTGACAGACAAAGCTCTGACCTGATTTCTGACAATGCTTCCTAGTCCGTAATCAGGCCAAATTATTCACCCAGAAGTACCGAAAGATCTAATATAAAAGACCTTAACTAAACAGAAATTTTTTTTTTTTAAGATTTAAGTCCTGAATGAGTGGGATTTGCAATCAGAATTTCAAATGAAAATAAAAC
Organism: Saccopteryx leptura; assembly: GCF_036850995.1. Taxonomy (NCBI): domain Eukaryota; kingdom Metazoa; phylum Chordata; class Mammalia; order Chiroptera; family Emballonuridae; genus Saccopteryx; species Saccopteryx leptura. The sequence goes on along the minus strand of NC_089505.1, from coordinate 263,862,806 downwards.
ACAGCTATACTAGAATTAATTTTAAACTCTCTCTGGCTTGGGTGAATTTATTTCCCAGGGCTTGCATTCCCACTTGAATACAGAACTAAAACTGTCTCTCATATATATGGATGGTTTATGTTATAATGAGCTGTTGAGGCAAAAGTCTTCAGTATGCCACCATGGTGACATGGCTTAAAAAGAAAATCCATTTCTCAATTTCTTTTTTTTTTTTTTTTTTTTTGGTTGTTTGGCAAGGGATTTAAAGAAACCATGGACCGCCGGACCAGGTGGTGGTGCAGTGGATAAAGCATCGGACTGGGATGCGGAGGGCCCAGGTTTGAGACCCTGAGGTCTCCAACTTGAGCGTAGACTCATCTGGCTTGAGCAAAAAGCTCACCAGCTTGGACCCCAGGTCACGGGCTCAAGCAAGGGGTTGCTTGGTCTGCTGAAAGCCCGTGGTCAAGGCACATATGAGAAAGCAATCAATGAACAACTGAGGTGTTGCAACGAAAAACTGATTGATGCTTCTCTTCATTCCTGTCTGTCTGTCCCTATCTATCCCTCTCTCTGACTCTCTCGGTCCCTGTAAAAAAAAAAAGAAAAAAAAAAAAAAAAAGAAACCATGGACCATTAAGTACCCCAGGGCATACTTTATTTTATATGATGGTAGTCTCAAAGTAGGTTGTATAAGCAGAGTGACCCAGTGGATCATGGGAAGAAAATATTAGAAATTCTACTAACTTCCCCTCTGCAAAAGAGGAATTAAGCTTTACTGATATTTAATAGGTAGACTAACACTGGTGCACAGTCATTCATTAATGAGGTTAGTCTACTGGTGCACATGATACAGCACAGAACAACCTGAGAGAGTGGCATTACATGTGTAGAGGAGTTAACATGGATGCCATCATCATTCTTAATTTCACCATATTACGCTATTGTAGATTCACTAAATGCCTCCATCTCCTTCAGAAAATGGAATTGTCACTTTAAATATTAGCATCAAGAGTACACATTATAGGTATATAACTAGTCAGAATTAAGATTAGAAGTTAACAGGTTATTTTCACCAGCCATGACTCCAACCACTGTGAGCCTGGTATCATTAAGCCTTCTCTGTTGGAAATAACACAGTGGCCTGGCTGAATGGCTCAGTTGGTTTGAGTGTCATTGCCATACACCAAGATTGTGGGTTTGATCCTGGTCAGGGCACATACAACATCAAACAATGAATGCACAACAAGGTGAAACAACAAAATGATCTCTCTCAAATCAAATAAAAATTTAAAAATAACAGAACATGTTTTCTTCACTGGCAATTAGAAGAAACTACATTTTGAGGACTGTTGGAATTACACTCTTTATCACTTAGAGAAAGTAATGATATGCCTGACAGTCTCAAAACTTACAAAATAAAAGAAAGGCAAAAATATAAATAAATGAAATACAGGGCATGTAGTGTTTTGCACCAATACCTATCTGGAAGTTTTTAAACATTTTAATATTTTTTATATTTGATACAAAAAATGTAAACCAAAAGCAAGTAAACCAAGCAAAACTGGAAATGGTCATCTCAACTCAAATGCCTCATCGAAGGCATTTGTGAAACTATAAAATAGCTCTGAACATCTCACATCCAATCATGCTACAACATTATGTATTTCAAATCCATTTAATTGCTTTCCAATAATTTTTGATAGACTAAATTGTGCTTTGACTTGGATTTAAGAAAAAAAATAGCCCTCGCCGGTTGGCTCAGTGGTACAGCGTCGGCCTGGTGTGCAGGAGTCCCGGGTTCTATTCCCGGCCAGGGCACACAGGAGAAGCGCCCATCTGCTTCTCCATCCTTCCCCCTCTCCTTCCTCTCTGCCTCTCTCTTCCCCTCCCGCAGCCAAGGCTCCACTGGAGCAAAAGTTTGCCCGGGCGCTGAGGATGGCTCTGTGGCCTCTGCCTCAGGTGCAAGAATGGCTCTGGTTGCAACACAGCAGCGCCCCAGATGGGCAGAGCATTGTCCCCTGGTGGGCATGCCAGGTGGATCCGGTCGGGCGCATGCGGGAGTCTGTCTGACTGCTTCCTCATTTCCAACTTCAGAAAAATACAAAAAAGACAAGAAAAGAAAAAAAATTGTAGCTCCCAGTATATTTTCCTGAAGCATGATCAGTGTTCGTTTTTTAAATATGTAATAATACTAAAAATAAAACTTTCTTAAAAGCCCAGCAACTTAGGGTTTAAGACCCAATAAGTCATATCTGCTGTACATAATTCACTCTAGCTAAAACTAGAGAACTAGGTTTGGTTCCAACAGCCTCCTGTTCTCAATAAAAACTAGTTGCAAATTAACCCCCAGTGGTCCTTAATAGTGGCAAAACTAATTTACTCTTTTATGAATTCTACCAGAGCTCCAAATATTATTCCATCAATTAGAAAAGAATAATTGGTCAAGGAAGTTAGAAATTGTTTTTCCCTGGGATTAGTTTTTCATACTTGTTATTAATATTCGTAAGCTATGCAAACGGAAACCATTTGTTGGAAAAGCTTTCATCAACCCCCTCCAAGAAAGTTTCATCTCCAAAAGCCAATTGTGAACAATCATCATGAGTCATTAATCCTTGAATTTCAGGTGACAGGCTGCCCCAGACTCTGCTTTTGGTATCTGCCACTTATTGAACATTTATTAAGTACTAAGCACTTCCTAACCAGATGATGGTGCAGTGGGCAGAGTGTTGACCTGGGACACAGAGGACCCAGGTTCAAAACCCCAAGGTCACCGGCTTAAGCACAGGCTCACCAGCTTGAGTGCAAGGTCGCTGGTTTGAGCATGGGATCATAGACATGACCCTATGGCACTGGCTTGGGCCCAAGGTCACTGGCTTGAGCAAGGGGTCACTGACTCAGCTGGAGCCCCCAGTCAAGGCACATATGAGAATACAATCAACAAACAACTAAGGTGCCGCAACAAAGAATTGATGCTTCTCATCTCTCTCCCTTCCTGTCTGTCCCTATGTCTCTCTGTCTCTCTCTGTCTCTCTCGCTTAAAAACATAAAAAATTAATACTAAGCACTATGCTAAATACTTCAGATACCCTATAGTCACAACCCACTGAGGTAGATTTATTACCTTTAACTCACAGATAAAGAAAATGAGGCTCAAAGAATTGAACTAAATAAACTACAGGTGGCTGAGTCAATATTTGAATTAATTCAGAGTCTAGAGTCCATGTTTGTAAATACTACAGTGCTTTCTGTTCATGGAAACATCTTCTACCCCACAAATACCTCTGTTATCATCTGCCACCTGAGGGACCACTCTGAAGGGCTCAGCAAAATGCCCTGGAAAATGAGGGAAATGGCCTGACCAGGCGGTGGTGCGCTGGATGGAGCATCACACTGGGATGCGGAGGACCCAGGTTCAAGACTCCGAGGTCGCTGGCTTGAGCGCGGGCTCATCTGGTTTGAGCAAGGCTCACCAGCGTGAGCCCAGGGTCGCTGGCTTGAGCAAGGGGTCACTCGGTCTTCTGTAGTCCCCCGGTCGGGGCATATATGGGAAGGCAGTCAATGAACAACTAAAATGCCACACAAGGAATTGATTGATGATTCCCATCTCCCTTCCTGTCTGTCCCTCTCTCTGTCTCTGTCACAAAAAAAAAAAAAAAAAAAAGAGGGAAATGATTCATTTTTTTCTTGGTAACATATGACACTCATTTTTTCCCCATATATTACTTTGATCATGGAAACCACTACTTTTTCTTAACCTGGTAAATGAGAATTCACTAACTAGTAAAATTAAATTGTCACCTCGGGAAGTCTGACCAGGTTAAATGCCATCAAACCCTCCTTTCTCTGACAATCCATTTATGATGGTAAATAATGCAAGTGCATTGCCATTTATCTAGATCCAGATTGCATTTGTGATTTAAATGATAAAAATAATTCCTTCGTCTTTTATTTACAGAAGTAAAGAATATATCTTATTTTTATTTTATTTATTCATTTTAGAAAGGAGAGAGAGACAGAGGAGAAAGAGACAGAGAGAGAAGGGGGGAGGAGCAGGAAGCATCAATTCCCATATGTGCCTTGACCAGGCAAGCCCAGGGTTTTGAACCGGCGACCTCAGCATTTCCAGGTCGACGCTTTATCCACTGTGCCACCACAGGTTAGGTGTAAAGAATATATCTTATTTTTGTTTCTTCTCAGACTTCACATAAAATTGACACTCAATAAATATTTGCTAAATAAATGCATAAGCCCTAATCCTGTTATGCACATCTTATACAATCTTCCCCAACTACCCCAGTTCCTATGGGTTTCCTACCTGTCCTTCTTTTTCAGTACTTGGTGCCTGAGGGAAAAATTTGTTTTCTTTGGTTTTAGAATGGTTGGGAAAGAAAGAGGGGTAGACCTATCAACTTGTTCCTCTGTATTCCTTTTCACTCAGATTTTGCACCACATCATTTCATTGTTTGCTGTCTTAACACTGACTTCTCATACCTGGTTCTGTATGTTGCTTCTGCCTAACAATAGTATAGTCTCTGTGTCTCCTGTTTTATTTCCCCCATTTACAAGCAGTGATTAAAGAAAAGTCTCTGATCTCTAAGGTCAAGAAAAGAATTGAATTTTCAATCTCTAAATTTATAAACTGAAAATGTTCCAGTTCCAAGGTACTAAGGACTCCCCCAAAGAAAGTATCTAACATAAGAACACAATGCCCAATCATCTTTCCTCAAAGCAAATTAATAAATTCTAGTCTTGTAATTTCTTTGATATACTTTGTTGCTAACACCAAACAAATGAACAAAAAAGCTTTCATTAGCCCTTGCTAATATCAAATGTGACATGTGTTGAACCTGAAGCATTTACACAGGTTACAAAACCAATGCTTGTGCCACAGCCAGAGAAGACAGGCATAAAGCACTCTTTGTGAGCTGTTCCACTTTGTAAGGTCTATCTGGCATCTGAACAAGCTGCACTTCACAAAGCATCAGGCTTTGCATGAAAATCGAGATTCCCACATTGGGAGTCAGTGGACAGATCTCCCACTCATCAGCATGCTGCAGGGAGCTGAAGGTTCAGGAGAGTGTCAGAAAGACAAACCTGCCCTTAAATGGAACTCAGAGAAACAAACTAAACTTCTCTTGGCACCAGCTAAATGTATTTTTAAAAAAGCAAAATTAGCCTGACCTGTGGTGGCGCAGTGGATAAAGCTTCAACCTGGAACGCTGAGGTTGCTGGTTCAAAACCCTGGGCTTGCCTGGTCAAGGCACATATGGGAGTTGATGCTTTCTGCTTCTCTCTCTCTCTCTCTCTCTCTCTCTCTCCTCTCTAAAATGAATAAATAAATAAAGTTTAAAAAAATTAAAAAAAAAAAAAAAGCAAAATTAGCCCTGGCCGGGTAGCTCAGTTGGTTAGAACATTGTCCCAACATGCCAAAGTTGTGGGTTCCATCCCCAGTCAGAGCACATACAGGAATCAACTGATGAATGTATAAATAAGTGGAACAGCAAATCAATATTTCTCTCCCCCTTTCTCCTCTCTCTAAAATCAATTTTAAAATATTTTTAAAAGCAGAATTATCTGTTTATTGGGCTGGAAGGAAAATTCTCTAATCTGTCCATAAGCAATGAAGTGATACTTTGCTATAATTAAAATCAAAGGTATTGGACCTAAAGATATTGCCTGTTAACTTTTTTTTTTTTTTTACAGAGACAGAGAGAGTCAGAGAGAGGGATAGACAGACAGGAAGGGAGAGAGATGAGAAGCATCAATTCTTTGTTGTGGCTTAGTTGTTCATTGATTGCTTTCTCATATGTGCCTTCCGAGCAACCCCTTGCTCGAGCCAGCGACCTTGGATCCATGCTGGTGAGCTTTTGTTCAAACCAGATGAGCCCGTGCTCAAACTGGCAGCCTCAGGGTCTCGAACCTGGGTCCTTCCACATCCCAGTCCAATGCTCTATCCACTGCGCCACCGCCTGGTCAGGCGCCTGTTAACTTTTACACAAAGTAAAACTTCACTATATCTGCATCTACATTCAAATTGCCATGTTCTTTAAAGTAGTTGGTGTCCTCTTGTCTCTCCCCTGCTCTCTCTGACCCTGTGCGGTTGGTCAAGAGTGTGCTTTCATTTTCAGCGTCCTCGGGCTGCAGGAGGAGCCCAGGAACGCAGGTTGGCTGGCCACTCTCTGCCAGCCAGGTGGTCCCGTGGGAAAAGATGCCCTGAGTAAACAGTCAGAAACAGGATGTGTAGTCCTCTTAAATCAAGGCCTATGTCCTCTTTCATTAGGGTTCTGCTGACTATCATCCTGGGAATATAGGGAGGGATTAAAAAAATGACGAACGTGGGGAAACTCTAAGCCAGCCAGATCGAGATTTGGTTTGGCATCACTTTCAGGCCTCATACATTCATTTATTATTCGATTCATTTACTCAGCAGTTATGCACAGAAAGCCCACCAGGGCCGAGGACTGATAGGTACTAGGGATAAGGTTCTGAACAAAATAGACAGTGTTTATCTGACTGGCATTTTAGTCTAGTAGGGAGACACCCAGTAAAAACTACATGTAACTGTTATGGACTGAATTGTTACACACACACACACACACACCCAAAAAATTTATATGTGGAGCTCTAACCTCCAATATGACTATTCTTGGAATTAGGGCCTTCAATGAGGTAACTAAGGTTAAATGAAGTCATAAGGGTCCAATAGGACTGGTGTCTTTATAAGAAGAAGAGACACCAAAGGTATCTATCTCTATCTTTCTCTCTCCCTCCTTCAGTCTGTGAAACACAGAGAAGAGGCCGTGTAAGGACAGATGGACAATGTGGCCTTCTACAAGCCAGGAACACAGGCCTCACAGGAAACCAACCCTGATGGCATCTTGCTTGATCTTGGACTTCCAGACGCTTGAATCGTGAGAAAATAAATTTATGTTATTTGAGCTATCTAGTCTGTGGCATTTTGTTATAGCAGCCGGAGCAGACTAAGACAGTAGCACGATGCTGGTTAATGACAAGGACCAGGAGGAAAACAAAGCGCTGCAGAGGGGTAGACAGCGACGGGGTGGAGAGCTACGTGAAGGGCCACTGGGGGCGACTGTTCTAGGCTGAAGTTTTTCTGTGGAAATTAATTATCTGACGTGGGAACAAGATTGAGGCATGTGCGAAATAACCAGAAAGCCTGTGTCACCCAGGCACATTAGGCAGGGAACTCATGAAAGGAAATGGGGACAGACAGGGTCATCAGGGGCCACAACACACAGGGAGCTCTCATCTCCTAAGACAACATTGCCTCCTTCTGGAACAAGCTCCCTCCCGGGGGACCTGCCTGAGGCTCCTCAGGTGTCACTCTTTTCAGAAATGGGTCCATGGCACTTGATTAGTTTATGATTTTCATCACAGATGTGCTAGTAAACAGATACCGCATCATAAACACTCCTCTCGATTAATACAAACCTTTCTGTGTTGAGGTCCGTGTTGTGTTTTCAAACCTTTCAGGGAGCTCAAAACCCTGTACTATGTATTTTCTTGGGGGTTCTCCTTTTTCTTCTGAAGTTTCTTTTTCTCTTGCCTCTTCTTCAGCTATGAATTCCAGTTCCAACTACTCCTCATCAGTTACTTCCTCAAGATCTCCTCGGAGAGCCCCTCAATGTCATCCTCATCCACACTCAGCTTAAAGTGGTTTACCTTGTCTGCCATCTCAAGCACAGCCTTGAGTTTGGCAAATTCTCCAAAGTCATGGACAAAACTCTCTCTCTCTCTCTTTTTTTATTTCTAAAACCTTTTACTTATTGATTTGAGAGAACGAAAGGAAGAGAGAGAAACACTGATTTGTTCTTCCATTTATTTATGCATCCACTAGTTGATTCTCGTATGTGCCCTGACCAGGGATCGAACCCACAACTTTGCATTATGAGGATAATGCTTTAACCAAATGAGTACATGGCAGAGCATGGATAAAACTCTTGAGTGTCTTCTTCTACATGCCATTCATACACTCCTTGGTGATACTGCCCCAAACCCAAGCAAGGTTCTTTTTTTTTTTTTTTACAGAGACAGAGAGAGAGTCAGAGAGAGGGATAGATAGGGACAGACAGACAGGAACGAAGAGAGATGAGAAGCATCAATCATCACTTTTTTGTTGTGACACCTTAGTTGTTCATTGATTGCTTTCTCATATGTGCCTTGACCGTGGGCCTTCAGCAGACCGAGTAACCCCTTGCTCAAGCCAGTGACCTTGGGTCCAAGCTGGTAAGCTTTGCTCAAACCAGATGAGCCCACACTAAAGCTGGTGACCTCGGGGTCTCGAACCTGGGTCCTCCGCATCCCAGTCTGATACTCTATCCACTGCACCACCGCCTGGTCAGGCTCCAAGCAAGGTTCTTTGATGCAAATGTTGTAATCCTTCTAGAATGGCATCAGTGTCCTCCTCAGTTGCAGCAATAGCCTGGGCAAAGGTCCCCTTTAGGTAGTGGGCCTTAAAGGCTGCTATAACTTTTTGATCTATTGGTTGGATCAAGTAGGTGTTGTTTGGAGGGAGAAACACCGCTTAATATTGGAATGAAGCAACACCAATAAAAGGAGGAAGTCTGGGAGCATTATCAACAATAAGCAGAATCTTATACTATATGTTACTCTCAAAACAGTAATTCTGCATTTCACTGGCATAGCAATTCAGAGGACATCTTGGAAGGAGAGGTGGGTTGTCATTATTTCTTATTGCTCCTGTCGTACACTTGCAATGTGTGCTTATTGATGTGTGTGAAGGCCCTGGGGCTCTCACTGTGCCAGATCACAAAGGGTTTCAATTTGTAGCCCACAATACCGGCCTCAGGCAAGACTGTTATTCTATTCTTAAAAGTCTTGAAACTTGACATCGACTTTGCCTCCTTATGGATAAAGTCCTTTCAAGTATCTGTTTCCAGAATAAGGAGGTTTCATCCATAATGAATATTTGCTCTAGCAAGTAATTTTCCTCCACAATCAGCTTATCTAGAGTTTCTAAAACTTTTTCAGCTGCCTTCACATCAACACCTGCAGGTTCACCATTCACTTTCACATTATAGAATGAATAACAATTCTTGATTTAAGTCACCCAGAACTAGTGGTAACTTCAACACTGCAATTGCGGTCAGCCTTTTTCTTTCTTCTTTCTTTTTTTAACTGATTTTACAAGGAGAGGAAGGGAGAGGGGGAGAGGAAGAGAGAGAGACGGGAACATCAAACTTTCTGCATGTGCCCCGATAGGGGATCAAACTGGCAACCTCTGCATTCAGAATGATGCTCTAAGTTCCAGCCGTCCCCAAACTACGGCCCCCTGAGGCCATTTATCCACCCCCACCACACTTCCGGAAGGAGCACCTCTTTCACTGGTGGTCAGTGAGAGGAGCACTGTATGTGGCGGCCCTCCAACGGTCTGAGGGACAGTGAACTGGCCCCCTGTGTAAAAAGTTTGGGGACCCCTGCAACTGAGCTATCCAGCCAGGGCCAGCCTTTTCTTTCAAGACGGCAAACTGTTGCTTTGGCTGTGATCATCATGGTACTGAAAGGGATACACCTCTGTGTCTGGTCTTCAATCCAGGTCATTAGAAATTTCCTCTCTGATAAAGACCCTTAATGAATATTTGTTAGTCTTGTTGCCTTCAATGAAGCAGATCCTTTAAATGCTTCTGTCACTTTGTTCTTGTTCTTCAAGTTTGCAGCAATGGTGGCATGGGTCATGCCTGACTAGCAGCTGGTTTTCCATTCTCAGAGTCCTTAATCACTTTTGATTTTGTTCCCAGGTCAATCAGTCCATGTGGGCTCTTACTGGCAATACTGGCATTGGATTCTGTACACTTAGGGGCCGCAATGAACAAAATAACATGAACTTAAATCAAGCACAAGAGAAAATGATGCGGTCAAAAGACACAGCAAACATGAGATGCACAGGACTGCCGTCAGCATAGTACAGTGTACTACTGTTGGGCAGCAGACCTTTTTCATAAGTAAAAAGGGTACCTTCTACAATAACAATAAAAAGTACAGTAAATACATAATCATTTATCAAGTACCACATACTTTACATAATTGTGTGTGCTATGTTTTTATATGAATGGCAGCGTAGGTTTGTTTACTCACAAACACGTGAGTAGTGCATTGTACTCTGACAGTATAATGGCTACCTACATCACTAGGAATTTTTCAGTTCCATTACAATTTTATAGGCCTACTGTTGTATATGTGGTCCATCTTTGACCAAAACGTTATGTGACGCATGACTGTGCAACAGAGAAACAAAGACATAGACAGAAATTAAAGCCAAGGTAAGAAAAGAACAGAGAAAATGGGACAGAAACAATATTTGTAAAGATAATTATCCAGAACTGATGAAAGACACTGGGACATAGATTCAAGGAGTCCGACAAATCTCAACATAATAAAAAGATATATGTCATTAAAACTGCAGAACACCAAAGATAAGAAAGATAATAAAAGGAGCCAGGTTAGAAAAGAGGAGGCATATTTTTGTTTAAATCAGAGAAGCTGCATTATTTCAAGTGGGAGAATGTGCTGGTGCTGGTGCTGGTGCTTAGAAGAATGGCTAGAGGTGTGGATACAAATGTTGAGTACAAAAAAAAAAAAAAAAAAAAAGGCAGCCCATTGTGGACAGAGGAGATTGGAACTCAGGATCTGTTTGGAACCTCATTTCAGTTTACCTTTTTGGTGTAACTACAGTTACACTCAAGTTTTCAGGTTCTCAAGAAGCTGGGGTTTTAAACTCAAATTCGGTTCCACCAACTAAATGCACAGTGCCAAACCTTCTATGCAGCAGGGTCTGGCTGTTCAGCCGCGGCTTCGGAGGCGTCAAAGGCATTAGTTGAGGAGATCGCTGCAGCGGCAGCAAGTTCCTGATCTCTGGATAACTACTTGAACAGGTTGTCCTAGAAGTCCAGAGTCCCGGGCAGCCTCCTGACTTCCGAGGTAGCAGAAGGGAAGCCTCTCCTAGCCGGTCAGGCTGTTGTGTTTATTGGGGAGTCTTTCCTGGAAACCCGTCACAGGGCCCTGAACTTCTCCTCATGAAGTAGACATCAAATTTCCAATAGTGAATCCTTTTCTGCTTAAATTGATATTTTCTGATTCTTAAAACCAAGCTCTGATTGATAAAAGGGACATTCTAAAACTCTGTAATTTTTTCCCCCTCAATTTCAATCTTGTTTTAAAGACGTTTTTGAAATGTTTAATCTGACAGGTGAGAAATTTATTCTAATAAATAATTAACCTTTGGAGTTATTCTTAGTTACAACATTTACACATGCTACAAAGTGTGGTCAAACAAATTATTTCATCCACGAAGGAAAATAACTGTCTCTCAGCTTTAACACATCATTATCTATTGAACAACAATGATCACTGTTATTCTCTGATATTTTTTAAATGATTGGACAGAAAAGTCATAGTATTGCAATCTGATAGCCAGAAATGTCAGAATTTTTAATATTTTTATTTTCCAAACATTATTTTAAAAGAACATTAAAAGCATCAGAAATACAAATCTGGCCTAATTGTTAACATCAAAACAATTACAAAATGCTTGAAATACACACATAGTTTGCATCACAGTAAAGCATCAAGAGAACTAATGAAAACACCCTGATAATTAGTCACATTCAACTGAATTCTCATTACTTTTAGTTCTCATTTTAGCCCTTATGAAGAGAGAAGTTATATATGTCTGTTTATATCTATATTAAATATAGATACCGATATGGAAGAGGACTAAGAATCTAGCCCACTCTGTATTTAATGCAAATTAAGTCAGTTATTGATGAGCATAAAGAGACTAAATGCCTCATATGCACATGCTCAGTTTTCCTTATACTATAATTTGTACTACCCAAAGGTCACACAGAAAATCTATCATTTTTTTTTGAAGCCTGTCATCTTTAATTGTACTAGAAGTTACATTTTTAAAAATCTTCTATTGAATCACATTTTGGCCAAAAAGGAGATACATATCTTCAAAAGTCTGAAATATCTTCTTAATTAACATCATTAATTATAAAGCTGTTTGGCTTATTGGAATAAATACCAGGTTCTGATTTTAGACAAAAGTCTAATTCCTAAATTGTCACAATTCTTCAAATTATCCTGGGAGAGGATATTAGACAGCTTAATTCTCTGTTAAAAAAGACATAATATATTAACCTATCTCATGAGAGTATCAATAAATGAACAGTGTTATATTAAAAATATAAAAGCACAATTGAAACAGGTCATAGTAACTTTCAAAAATAGCATTCAATTATAAAAGAAAATGAGGGAATATTTTCTCTTCTATTATAAAATTGAATAGTAAAAGTAAAGAAAGAAATGGAGAAACGGGAAGAGTCCTAAAAGGTGAATAAAAAAAAAGAAATGAATCCCATACCTCATATTTCAGTCTCAGAAACAGAAATGACTGGCGGACACTGAAAGGAAAGAGTTGTTAGAAGATGCTGAGCAGAGTTCTAGCTTAGAGGCTACTGTGTCTTCCCCATGCCTCTCATGATCTCTGTACTTGGGAACAAACCTGGGAGAGCATGTTATAAATTGAGCATCTTTCATCCACAGGAACAAGTGCCTTTCAATCAGCAATAATTGTTCTTAAATATAATATATAAAGATAGATTTTGTATCTTGATGCTCATCTTGTGTCTAGAAGTTATACTTCCAAAACTATTGTATAACAAATTCAAATGCTAACTTGAATTATATAATAAAACTAGATAATGAAGCCCCTGGCCGGTTGGCTCAGCGGTAGAAGGTCAGCCTGGCATGTGGATGTCCCATGTTCGTTTCCCAGTCAGGGCATATAGGAGAAGCACCTATCTGCTTCTCCACCCCTTCCCCTCTCCTCTTTCTCTCTCTCTCTTCCCCTCCTGCAGCCATGGCTCAATTGGAGCAAGCTGGCCCTGGGCACTAAGGATAGCTCCATGGTCTCCGCCTCAGGTGCTAAGAAGAGCTCAGTTGCTGAGCAATGAAGCAATTCCCCAGATAGACAGAGCATGGGCCCCTAATGGCTTTCCAGGTGGATCCCAGTTGGGGCGTATGTGGGAGTCTACCGCTCTGCCTCCCCTCCTCTCACTGAATTAAAAAAAAAGAAAAAGAAACTACATAATGAAAATATTTTTACATAAAAATATGAGTTTACAGTTGTAATGCTAGGAATCACAGAGTATAGAATAAAATTAGTTTTAGGTATATAAATACTTAACCTATTTTTCCTTACTGCCTATCTCCAGTTTAAGATTAATGGGAGAGAAATAACATAATTAGTTTACAAATAGACCTTAAGAATTTTTCTATCACAATAACATATAAAGACAATATTTCTAAATAGTACATGGATACTCCTTGTCAGATTGTTAACATTCTCACACAGAAGGAAAGCATAAATCAAACATTCCTATTCTCATCCTTATACCTCCTCCTTAAGCAATAACAAAGACTGTCTACCACATGACAGTCTAGATTGCTTCCCATATAACAACACCCTGACTGAGATGAACACACTTAGCACTGACTCTCCCAGAACAGCATGCCTCTGCCATAGATGCAGTCCTCTTCACTGAGACTCTTGGGTAAACCCATTCTGAAATAGAATAATTCACTTTTACCAAGGAAAAACATCATTCTCTTTAAAAGAACTATAGAGCTATTCAATTGATACAAAATAATGTCTATAAAAAGAAATGGTAATAATCATAATACTTGGTCTGACCTGTGGTGGCGCAGTGGATAAAGCGTTGACCTGGAAATGCTGAGGTCGCCGGTTCAAAACCCTGGGTTTGCCTGGTCAAGGCACATATGGGAGTTGATGCTTCTAGCTCCTCCCCCCTTCTTTCTCTCTCTCTCTCTCTCTCCCTCTCTCTAAAAATGAATAAATAAAATAAAAAAAATTAAAAATAAATAAATAAAATAAATCATAATACTATTCTCCTGGTTGACTGTCTCATGTAAGTACCTAATACTTGTGTGTTTTTTGGTAAAAATAGTTATAGATAATATAGTTCTGATGTCCTGCTTTAACAATATATTATTTATTCAAATAACTCTGCTACCAAAAAAAGCATATCCTTCCCCATTCCAACACTTCAAAGAATCAAAATTTATAATTCAATTAATAAAAAAAAAACACCTCAGTAAAGATCACATCTTCACATTCTTTAAAATATCCAGTTCAGACACTTCAAGGACCCACAACCCTGAGTCAAACGATCACCATCAGTTCATTCTCTCCTTTCATATAGTAGTAGCATGATCATTCTGGGGCATCTATTTAAAAGTTTAGTACAAAAGACTGGAACACAGGTCAGGGTAAAACTCTAAATAATAAACTGTTACAGTAAATCTTAAAATGTCAAGAAACCACAAAGCAAACCAATAGATGCTAATACTTCAGACAAAAGAAAATGATAACTGCCAACTCTATAGTTGAATCTTTTAAGTTTTGATCTACTACTGTTCTCACAAAAGTGAGAAAAAACACACAATTAGTATCAGAAACAAAAACAGTTTACACAAGATTCTCCAGCCTCCGTGACTCAAACAGAGGGGATTGGAATCTGCTTGGCTGAAGTGCTGTCATAGTCTTGCATTAGGTCATTAGTGGTGTGATAATGCATGGCAATGTATGAATTGGCAAATCCGAAAGAGTTTACTGGCTGTAAGTTACACAGGATATTCTCTTCCTGGGATGGGCTGCTATTGTAGATGCTGTAGTACGGTTCAATCCGAGTGTTGATGGGCGTCGAGCTGCTCTGACCATAGTGCTGATGTCCAGCGGAGATCTTGGGACTGACCACACTTTCCTTTGAATGACTTGGGCCACAAGCCTGGTCCACAAATTTCTTCTGGGGTTTTGGAGACAACATGTAGGCAGAATTTGTTTCATGATGGGAGGATTTGTTTCTGTTGACTTCGAGGTTCCCTTTGCCCATGACTCGAAGTCGAGTCTTCTGTTTGCAGCAGAAAAAACCCAGGCCTACGTACTGGAGGCACCAGAGCACTTTCCTTCTCAGCCCTGCACTGTTCCGAGAGTATATGAAAGGGTTTAATCCCGACTTGAAAAATATAAGGGTGAATCCAAACAGTTCAAATTGGTAAAGGATGAAGCTCCCGCTTTGGGACAGAACCACCTGCACCAAGGAAATCCCCAGCGGAAGACAGCATACCAGGACCGACAGCACGATGACCACACAGGTGACCACTGCTTTGGAATCCTTCGCCGTGGAGAGATTGATAGCCGATACCAGCTGGAGCCGGCTGGCTGCAGGGGTTGGCAGCTGGTTGGGACTCTTGGTGTACCCATGGGACTGAACGTGCTGCAGTTTGTTATAATTCTGGTTCCTGTACAGAGCTGGCATGGTGCACTGGATGGGATCTCCAGCTCCCTTCATAGGCTCCCCCATGAAAGGCTGTGGTCTGGAAGCATCAACTGTGATCACAGGGGGGCATTTTCGGACTTGAGCATTTTTCCGCAGGGTCTGAGCAATCATGATGTAAGAGACAGAGACCACAGCAACACAGAAGGTGAAGTCGAACACATAGAGAGACAGAATGGCTTTCCCTTCTCCGGCAATTAGACTGGACATGGGAAGGCAGAGGTGGGATGTGCTGGTTTTCAGGGCGGCCAAGGTGGCCAGGGTGAAGCTGGTGGTCCAGAGGAGCAGAGTGAGGAGCAAGGTGCAGGGAAAAGAGGCCGCGTGGTTAGGCTGCTTCCCGAGCACCATGCGGAGCCGGTGCAGAGCAATCACCGCCACTGTCTTCAGGGACATGATGATGAAGCCAGCACTGGTGAGATGGAAGGTGAAGCAGAATGCATCTGGCACACTACTGACTGAGCTGAAGAACAACACAAAGGTGAACATGGGGGCTGTCACTCCACAAATGAACAGGTCACAGAAGGACAGGTTCAAGATCATGAAATCAAAGTTGGTTCTGAATTTCCGGAAGGCTGGATCAAAGAAGGACAAGAAGACAATGAAGTTCCCATAAGAGCCCAGGCAGAAGATGACTGCGAGTAGAAAAGTACAGGTTGCCAAAGTGGCCGTGTGGATGACATCCTGCAGGTCCTCCTGGACAGTGGTGCTGTTGCCTCCGGGGGAGTGAGGCACATGGGGCCAGGTGGTGTTGGGAGCATCCTGGAGGTGGTCTGTTGAGTTCATCTTCAGAGAGAAGGGCGTCCGCCTTCTGTGGGAAGGGAGTCAGGGCCTCCACTCACAGACGAGCGACATGGGACAAAAGAGACCCAAGGCAGAAAATTCTGCACACAAAAATGCATACCCTGAAACAGAAAGGAGTTAATGTAGCAAGTGGGGTGATCTCATGGTCTTTGACATAAAGCACCGAAATTTGTCAGCTCTGACCCAGTGCACAGAAAGCCCAACACAGAAAAGACACAAACACCTCCAAATACATTTATCCAGCTAATTTGAGGTTTTATGACGAAGTGGTTTTCAAACTACTTTTAAGCGTTAACTTCGAAAGTGGGTTAAAAAAGTAGACCCCGCCCTGGCCGGTTGGCTCAGCGGTAGAGCGTTGGCCTAGCGTGCGGAGGACCCGGGTTCGATTCCCGGCCAGGGCACACAGGAGAAGCGCCCATTTGCTTCTCCACCCCTCCGCCGCACTTTCCTCTCTGTCTCTCTCTTCCCCTCCCGCAGCTGAGGCTCCATTGGAGCAAAGATGGCCCGGGCGCTGGGGATGGCTCCTTGGCCTCTGCCCCAGGCGCTAGAGTGGCTCTGGTCGCAACATGGCGACGCCCAGGATGGGCAGAGCATCGCCCCCTGGTGGGCAGAGCATCGCCTCATGGTGGGCGTGCCGGGTGGATCCCGGTCAGGCGCATGCGGGAGTCTGTCTGACTGTCTCTCCCTGTTTCCAGCTTCAGAAAAATGAAAAAAAAATAAAAAAAATAAAAAAAATAAAAAAAAGTAGACCCCTGGGCTTCACCCATTGAGGTTCTAATTGAATGCTACTTTTATTTATTAAAAAAATTTTTTTTTTATGGAAGAAAATTTATTTACAAAGTTACAGAGGCAGAAGAAGGGCCCTTCAAGCTTAGGAGAAAGGCCAACCCAGGGCAGCTGGGTGAGGAGAGGGGGAGGAGAAGGCACGGGGATGCTCCCAGGAGGGAGAGCACAGCCAGATGTTACTTTTAGAAAGACTCTGGTGCCAGACACTGGACACACAAGACCATAACCTCTCTGCCAAAGAGATCGCAATCTAGCTGGAGATCAACCTAACTATGTAATTACAGCCTAATGTGTAAGTCAGATGAGAGCAGAGTGCTATGGAAGTAGGAGAACCTGATCCAACCCAGGATGGAGGATGAGAGAGCTGAAGGGAGTCCCGGTGGGGGGGAGCTAGCTGGGTGAAAGGTGAGGGGCAGGGAGCCGGGGACAGACTGTGTGTGGGGGGTAGGTCTTTGCAGCAGGATGGGGGCAAAAACAGCATGTGCTTAAAACACAAGCAGAAGGTATTGCTGAAGTATACTGTGGCCTTTTATGTAACTGCCACAAATTACTAACAAATCCTGTTTCTTTCCCTAGGAAGAATCCTTTATTTGACATCATTACAATTTCTTCTCCCTGCTTGTAATTTCTTTGAAAACCTCCATACCCTCCTTTGGAAAAAACTGTGTAGAACTAAATTTGAGGGGGAAATGAAAGCAATGAAGGGAGCCTGACCAGGTGGTGGCACAGTGGATGGAGCACCAGACTGGGATGCGGAAGGACCCAGGTTCGAGACCCCGAGGTCGCCAGCTTGAGCGCGGGCTCATCTGGCTTGAACAAAAAGCTCGCCAGCTTGTGTTCAGAGTCGCTGGATCGAGCAACAGGTCACTTACTCGGTCTGCTGTAGCCCCCCAGTTAAGGCACATATGAGAGAGCAGTCAATGAACAACTAAGGTCTCACAACGAGAAACTGATGATTGATGCTTCTCATCTCTCTCCGTTCCTGTCTGTCTGTCCCTATCTATCCCTCTCTGACTCTCTCTCTGTTCCTGTAAAAATAAATTAATTTAAAAAAATTTTTTAAAAAAGAAAGTAATGAAGGGTATCGGAATTATATTTGAAATTTACAAGGTGCAAAGCACCACTTTGTAATCTTTAAACTGCTATATAAATGTCAGTTACCGTTATTCCAATACGAATATCTTCATGGTGACGCAAGAGGCACGCACCCACTCATGCATTCATTCACTCATTTTACATCTATCACGTGCATACCACACTCCAGCTTTACGCTAGGTGCTGTGGGTACAAAGTGGAGTAAAACAGTCTCTAAGAGAACTTGTTCCCCTCCCCCTGCTCCCTTCCACGGCCTTCGGGCTCTCCAGCCTGAGATCTCCTCGGCAGCTCGGGGTCCTGGGAGTGGGGAGTCCTGGGGCAAGCTCCCCCCACCGCCACCGTCTCTCCAGGACGCGGAGCTGGGAAGAGCGCAGAAAAGGAACTGACTGCAGATGGCACCGGGACGAGTTGCCTTCTTTGTGTCGCACTCGGGGCTCTTAGGTTTTCCCCAAGATTCTCCAGTTCACTGAGGACAGATATCTAAGAAATGTTAAGTTCACTCTCACCTTTGGTTAAAAAGAAAAAAAGAAAACTGCTCTTTTATCCTCTCCGCGTTCCTGCTTTCACCAAATAAAGCATCCGACGAGCTAGGACTGAAGCCGGGGCGCCCGAGATGCGCAGGGAGAGGTTCCCCGCGGGCCTCTGCACCTGCACCCGCACCTGCACCTGCACCCGCACCGCAATTCCGGGATCTGTCAGTCTCATCCTGAACTCCAGGATCCGAAATACCCACGGATAGGTCAGCCCTCCGCGGCCCTTTCCCGCTGGCCCTCTGCCTTTACCAAACGAAATAAAAGTCTGCTTTCAAATTAAAAAAAAACAAACAGAAAAACTTGTTTTTCTTTTTGCTCCTTTATTTTCTTAATCTGTTCTCCCCTATTTTTGCAATGAGATTTAAAGTGCACTCACACAAATCTGTTATCCCAAATCCCCGAGTGGCTTGGTGCTCATTCTGCTCCCAGAGATGCTTCCCAGTAGCACAGCTTAAGTTGTTCTTTGGAGACTGATGCAATGCTCTTGACAACCGAAAGGTATTTGCTTTAATTCAGCATTTTAGTAATAACCAATAGCCCTGGGAAGGTCCAGAGGCAAGGTTCAGAATATTTAACCACCAGCTCAAGCCAAGTGCCTGAGGCCTCCAGCTGTACCAGAGGTTAACCCTTTAAGTGCTGGATTATGGGGGTACAGAGGAAGGGGATATAGGCCAGTTAAAGATTACTGGGGGCTCTAAGAAACAATTACAGACCACCCAAGCCTCTCATCATCCAATATCAGGTCTGACTGTGCCACTGAGTAGCAGACAAATTTCAATCCTGGGGAGATTTCTATAACTAACTAGTGCCCTTCATGAAGAAAGTAGATAACCTCTTCTACATTCTCAGTGGTGAGTTGGTGCAGATCCAAACAGTACAATGAATTTCTCTACTTTTCTTGTACTTTTCTCATAAAAGTTCAGTGAGAGAGAAGAATATAAATCCTGACCTTTTGTTTCTCAAAGATTAGAACTTAAAAAAAAATGGATAGCTTATTGTTTTCACTTAAAATTGTATTGTTTCTGAACACCTTTGATATCTATGTAGTGAAAAAGACAGCCTTTTACTGTTTTTGAAATTGTTCACTGGAGGATTGGGGTTAACTAATGAAAAGAGACATAGAAGTGAAAACCCAGTTTGAGAAGGCAGGAAGAGCAGAGAGGTGATACTGATGTTTATAGCAAACTCAACTTCCCTCTCCACCCCGCACCCCACTCTGAGGGTTTGCTCTTTGGAAGTAGGGAAATTAACAGCGGTGAAGAGAGAGGCAGGAAATTGGTTGAGGAAAATTAGAAGAATGAAGAATCTGGAATTAAGATGCTAAGAGAAGCCTGACCTGTGGTGGCGCAGTGGGATAAAGCATAGATTTGGAACACTGAGGTTGACGGTTTGAAACCCCAGGTTTACCTGGTCAAGGCACATATGGGAGTTCATGCTTCCTGCTCCTCCCCCTTCTCTCTCTCTCTCTCCCTCATTCCCTCTCTCTCCTCTCTGAAAATTGAATAAAGTCTTTAAAACAAACAAACAAACAAACAAACAAAAAAAGATGCTAAGAGAAATATTGACTAAATGGGTAATACTGAAGAAGTAGGGTGATGGAGGTTATGAAGACTCCAGGCTAGGAGATATTTGGAAATGGAGTTGTCAAAGGGCAAATGAGATGAGAAGGAAAAGTATCTGGAGCAGCCCTAGCCAGATAGCTCGGTTGGTTAGTGTCGGCCAGAAACACAGAGGTTTCTGGTTTAATCTCTGGTCAGGGCACATGTAGGAACAGACTGATGTCTGTCTCCTCTCTCTCTCTCTCTCTCTCTCTCTCTCTCTCTCTTCCTCTCTGGCTAAAATCAATAAAGATAAATTAAAATAATAATAATAATAATAATAATAATAAAGATTTGGGGCCCTGGCTGGTTGGCTCAGTGGTAGATCATCAGCCTGGCATGTGGATGTCCCAAGTTCAATTCCCAGTCAGGACATACAGAAGTGCCCATCTGCTTCTCTACCCCTCCCCCTCTCCCTTCTCTCTCTCTCTCTCTCTCTTTCTCCTCCTCCTTCAGCCATGGCTCCATTGGAGTGAGTTGGCCCCAGGTGCTGAGGATGGCTCCATGGCCCCTACCTTAGGCGCTAAGAAGAGTTTGGTTGTCCAGCAACGAGGCATCGCCCCAGAGGGGCAGAGCATGGTCCCCTAGTGGGTTTGCTGGGTGGATCCCAGTTGGGGTGCATGCAGGAGTCTGTCTCTATGCCTCCCTTCATTGTTGAATTGAAAAAAAAAGATTTGGAAGCCGATGAGGGGCAAATTTTACTTTCTGAACAGTTATAATTTTTTTCAAAAAATTACATTCTTTCAATAGATGAAAAAATAATGGATAATTCCAGGCCAGGAATATAATTATGTTATAATTATAATATTAGCATGTTAACTTCACTGAGTGCTTATGATATGCCACCCACTGTTCTCACTGCTCCATGCTATTAACTTACTGAATCCTCACAACAATGCTGAGATAGTTGATATAACTTATCACCACTTTACAGATGAGGAAACTAAGTCAGAGAGAGAACACCTAACTTAAAGTGATAGAGCATGAATCTGAACCAAAGCAGGAACTCTCTAAAGCCCACACCCTTCACCACCATGCTAAACAGAACAGCAAAGAGATCAAGGGAAGAATCCCTAGATCAGAAAATTATTACAGCAGCTATAATCCTTTTTTCTTTTTGAGAGAGAGAGAGAGGAAGGGAAAGAGATGAGGAGCGTAAATTCATAGTTGCATCACTTTAGTTGGTACTGATTGCTTTTCATATGTGCCTTGGCCTAGGGGCTCAAGCCAGTGACTTTGGGCTTCAAACTAAAAGACATTTGGGCTCAAGCTAGTGACTATGGGATCATGTTGATGATCCCATGCTCAAATCTGTGACCTCACGCTCAAGCTGGTGAGCCTGTGGCTCAAGCTAGTGACCTTAGGGTTTCAAACATGGGACCTCAGGCCAATGACACTTTATTAACTGTGCCAACACTGGTCAGACACAGCAGCTGTATTTTATTGGGTGGTTATTATATGCCAGGAACTTACACTAGATCCTTCACATAAGTTATTAAACTTTATTTCATTCTCAATATAGTCCTATCAAAGAGGTACTGCAATATCTTTCCAACTTAAAGTTCTTGGAACCCAAAATTTGAACACACACAAGTTTACACATACTTTTGTGTACCTTTTATTGTTAAGGTTGATAATTATGGTCTGGTATAAAGTAATTATAAATTACTCCTTTTGGGATAATTTGAAAAAAAGGAATCAAGCTGGGAAGAGAAACCAGGAGGAAAAGCTGAAGACAGAACAGAAGTAAAGGCTTTGGCAGAGAAATTTTAGAAGAAATGAAGGAAATGAAGGGAAAGTAAATCCAGGTCTTAAGTACTAACTTTGGGACTATAAAAAAGAGGAAACAGATCACAAATTGGAACGGAGTTATGAAGGCAGAACTATAAAACTCAGTGATTTGAGGAGGAGATAGTTATTTGCTATACTTACATATTAAATAGGCCCTAGCCGGTTGGCTCAGTGGTAGAGCATTGGCATGGTATGTGGAAGTCCTGGGTTCGATATCCAGCCAGGGCACACAGGAGAAGCACCTATCTGCTTCTCCACCCTTCCCCCTCTCCTTTCTCTCTTTCTCTTTCTTCTCCTCCTGCAGCCAAGACTCCACTGGAGTAAAGCTGGCCCGGGTGCTGAGGATGGCTCTGTGGCCTCTGCCTCAGGCACTAGAATGACTCTAGATGCAATGGAGCAATGGCCCAGATGGGCAGAACATCACCCCCTAGTAAGCTTCCCAGGTGGATCTCGGTCGGGTGCATGAGGAAGTCTGTCTCTCTGCTTCCGTTTCTCATTTCAGGGGGGGGGGGAATAAAAATAAAAAATATATATAAAATAAAAGTTGTCAGTGTTCTTTTTCTTTTTTATTTTATTTATTGATTTTTGAGAGAGAATAGAGAAAGCAGAGAAAGAAAGGGGGAGGAGGAGCAGGAGACATCAACTGGTAATAGTTGCTTCTCCTATGTGCCTTGATATGGCAAGCCTGGGGTTTTGAACCAGTGACCTCAGCATTTCAGGTCCATGCTTTATTCACTGCGCCATCACATGTCAGGAATGCCAACGTTCTTTTTTTTTTTCTTAAGTGAGAGGCGAGGAGGCAGGGAGGCAGAGAAACAGACTCCAGCATGTGCACCAACCCAGATCCACTGGCAAGCCCCATACAAGGTGATGCTCTGCAATCTGGGGCCACTGCTCATTGCTCAGCCACTGAGCCATTTCAGCACCTGAGGTGAGGCCATGGAGCCATCCTCAGTGCTCAGAGCAAAACTGCTCAAACCACTGGAGCCATGGCTGCGGGAGGAGAGAGAGAGAAGGAAGAGAGGTGGAGAAGCAGATAGTCGCTTCTCTGTGTGCCCTGATCAAGAATCAAAACCAGGACTTCCACATGACATTCTACCACTGAGCCAACACGCCAGGGCTGCCAATGTTCTTTTTCAATGCACAATGTAAGTATACAAGCTACTCTTTATTTATTGCTGGGGCCATAAATAAGTCCTGAAGGATGAAGTGATTAAAGTCATAAAACCAGAAAAAATTTAAGTTGAAACACCTGTCTTAAGCAGACATATGAGCTACAATAACATGGAATGAACTCATATCATATGTATCTTGTTGTGACTGAGGAGGGATCCTAAAGTAACTGGTAAGCAAGGAACAGTAAATGAAGAGTCTCTGACACTTAGTGTGCTGTCGTAATATTTTAGTACATATTAAAACATTTTATATGAGCTTTCCCAAGTCACCTCATGACCTACTCTTCCCAACTCAATCCCCTCCCTCAAAATGCCTTATGTTTCTTGGGGACAGCCATCTTCAGAGTCTTACCTCCACAGAGAGCAAACTTTTGTATTATTATCACTCCCACTGTATTTTCATTGATCTGGAAAACCTCAGGAAAGTTAGATGACTTGCCCAAGATCACTAAGATTCAAGCCAGATTTATCTGATTTCAGAACCCACAGCTCTTTGTCCCCAGTTGAACAACCTCTTGCAGCCGGGAGCCACAAATGGGGTCGGGGAGGGTCAGGGGTTGAGGGGGACAGGGAGGCTGTGGAGCACCCCCATTCGGGATATGGAATGGGGTCGGGGGAGGAGGGGTCGACCCCTGCCAGGGGCTGGGGATGGGCAGGAGCTCCCGGGGTGGGGAAGTTTATGGTGAGGAGGGCCTAGGCCGGGCCAGGAAGCGTGTAAGAGTCGGGGGTAGCGTTCATGGGTGAGGAGGGCTCAGCCAGGCCTTAGGCAGTGGGGGAGGGGTCCCACGGCCCGCAGAACCTAAGAGCAACCAGGCAGGGGCTAGATGGCTGCCCGCGGGCTGCGCCAGGAGCGCAGGTGCACGGCGGCCGGGCCTGGACCCACGCAGCGCGCTCTTCGCTGACCCTCCTGCGGCCCCGAGCCCGACCCTCCCTGTCCACGCGGAGTCGCCTCCTCCAGGGGCCCGAGACCTCTCACCTGCCCGGTGGCCGCAGCGCTGCCCATCCTCCTCCATCTCGCAGCCCTGACCCCAGCTCCGCGCGCCGCCGGGGATGATGCAGGGCTGGAGGTATCGTCGCCATTGCCATCGCCGCCGCCTCCGCGCGTCCCGGGAGCCGCGGCGAGCCGGGGGCGCAGAGGCGCAGTCACGGAGCCGCGGAGGGCGCCGTCCCCCCGCCGGACGCCGCCGCCTGGCGCCCCGCCTGCCCCAACCCTCTCCGCCCCTGGCCTCCTGGCGCTCCGGGGTCGGCCGCTGCCGGTCCTGCGCGCTGTTCGCGAGGCCGCGCTCCCTGCTGTCGGCGACGGCTGACAGGAAGAGGGGCAGGACGACTGGGTAGAAAGGAGGGCACCGACGGCACACAGCGGCCCACGGGGTCGGGGCCCCAGAGGGAATGCAGCCGGGATGGGGGCCTCCTTGGGCTCCTCGTCGTCCGCCGCCGCCCGCGCTCCCTACGCTTCCAGGCTCGCCACGCTCCTCTCCGGGCTGCGGCTGATACGTTTGCTCCTAAATTGGCAACGTCGTCCAGTTTCGTACTTGGAGACAGAATTCGTAAATCAAGTCATTATAACAATTTAATCATACCAACTTTATAAAAAGAATTACATTTTCCTCCTCTCAGCTCTCTGAAAGTATTAATGAAATTACTAAAGGAACTCAGCAAGGGTAAATACTAGGAAACAAATGCAAAGTAAAAAAACACCCATGCAAATAACCAAGCCAAGAAATCATGGCCATGAATGTTCAATTTTATAAATCACTGAAAATGGTGGCAGGTATACAGCTAGGCACAATAAACAAGACTATTCTCTCCTTCTAGAGGCCCTATATCCAAAATAATGAACTTATAAAATGGAGTTAGTTTTAGTCTGAGCCATCATGTAACATTCCTAAGTATGTTGGCTATTCTGGGTAATTGGGATCTTACTACTTTTCTAACCTCAGGAGGCTAGTATTTAGAAATGGTGAGAATGTTACTGAAATGCCCTTTCCTTCATCCCAGTACCAGAAACCCAGAAAATTAATTCACAAGTGAAATACTTGAAATGCTGCTGTTTTGGCTAAACTGGCACCAACTACCAAAGGATTTATGCATACCACTTACCTTTCTCAGTCTGTGGACCTTCATTCCACTTGACTATGCTTCCAAAAGTTGGCTTAGAAATGAACTTATTTTTAAAAATAAAAATTTCCCATCAATTCCCACGTACTATATTGCACTCCCAACATCTGCAATGCAAGGGGGTTTAATCTATGTTTCCAGTAATGACCTTGGGCCCTGAAAATAAGATGGTTAGTATTGAGAGTGGCAACTCCAAACTTGTATCCCTCACCATATGAATTAGCTACTGCAAACTATCAGGCACCCGCCATGCCAGGAGCTTAATAGATTTGGGCTGGAATGCAGTAACACCTGTGGGAGAAATAATCTCACGGAGGGGTGGAGGGAGGGAGGAGGACAATTTCCAGGCTATAAAGGATTCTAGATACCTAGAAGAGAAAATCACCTACCAAAGTTCCAGAACTACTTAGTACCATCAGCAAGACTAGAGCTGCCATAATTATGTCTACAAAATGTACCAGCCAAGTGTGCCAAATGGAAAACAACACAAAACAAAAAAACCCACTGGTTTAGTAGTCAGAAAATGGAAAATCTGCAAAAAACAAACAAAATAATCCAAGCAGGGCTGTCTATATTTAGCATGTTAAAATATGGATTATCGATTTGCAAGAAAATCAGTGTTCTAACAGTCATTAGCAATGCAAGTTGGTCCATGTGCACTTTGAGGAAAACATCAGAGCCACTTAATGTTGAGATTCTTGATCTAAAAAGCTCACTCCTTGGAATTTATCCTAAGGAAACACTTGGAGAAAGTTTTAAGCATCAAGATATGAAAATGTTCACTGCAGAATAATTTGTAGTAGGGAATACTGAAAATAGCCTTCATGTTTGACAATGGGGGAATACTCACAATTATATTAACAAGAGAAATGGTCAGTCCATAAAAACTATAAAGACCACGTAGAAAAAAACTTATTTTTTTCCCAGTAAAATAAATTTCCTTTTTTTTCTCCTGACCATACTAATTACCAAAATTGGTCTGCAACCTAGGGCTTGGCAACGCCCTTTCAAATATTTGAAAACAGCTTTCTCAACCTATAATTTTGGGGGCACCAAAACTTACTCATTCACATTAAGTGAATAGGTGGATAAACTTTCCTTCGAAATCTTGATATACACTGTGCCAAGTTGTTTAAAAGATCTATTCAGAAACTGAAGATTATTAGCTCTTACCTCAAAGAGGCTTTCCTCTCACCACTCACACCCTCCCCATTCTAGAAACTTACCTTACCATTGTTCCTACTCCGTCATCCGTTCTTTTTAATGCAACATACACTTTAAGAATTGTCTGAGGCGACCTGTGGTGGTGCAGTGGATAAAGCGTTGACCTGGAAATGAGGTCGCCGGTTCGAAACCCTGGACTTGCCTGGTCAAGGCACATATGGGAGTTGATGCTTCCAGCTCCTCCCCCCTTCTCCTAAAATGAATAAAAAAATAAATTTATCCCGGAGGGGCAGAGCATCGCCCCCGGTGGGCGTGCCGGGTGGAACCCGGTCGGGCGCATGCAGGAGTCTGTCTGCTGTCTCTCCCCGTTTCCAGCTTCAGAAAAAATAAATAAAAAAAATAAAAAAAATTAAGAAAAAAAAAAAAAAGAATTGTCTGAGGCGCCAGATCAGGCGGTAGTGCATTGGATAGAGCATCAGACTGGGATGTGAAGGACCCAGGTTCGAGACCCCGAGGTCACCAGCTTGAGCGTGGGCTCATCTGGCTTGAGCAAGAAAAGCTCACCAGCTTGGACCCAAGGCCCCTGGCTCAAGCAAGGGGTTACTCAGTCTGCTGAAGGCTCACCGTCAAGGCACATATAAGAAAGCAATCAATGAACAACTAAGGTTCACAATGAAAAACTGATGATTGATGCTTCTCATCTCTCTCTGTTCCTGTCTGTCCCTGTCTATCCCTCTCTCTCTGTCCTTGTTAAAAAAAAAAAAAATCTATCTATCTGAGGCAATAATTATCCACCCACCCCTTTCTCTCCCTCCTCCTTCATTCTTGAGGCCACTGGTAGAAAATTAAGAGAATTAAATAATTCACAGCAAGGTAATAAGCAACTTTTAAACCTGGTATCTGAATTACACAGGGCACATGTTAGAAATTCAGATTTATATCGGTTTTAGTATGTAACTGGCCTTAGTCTCCACCAGTGGATCTCAATCCTGGTTGCACAAATGAAGCATTATAGAGCTTTAAAGAGATGCTGATGGTGAGTCCCAACAAGAGAAATCCTGATCGAAGAACACACTGCATCCAGCATCTTATATTTTTAATTTACTATTATCTTTTTTTTGAGTTGCACTTTAAGAATGTTGCTCAGGTATAATTTCATACAGCTTAGAAAAAGCTGAAGTGATAAATATAAAGCCTCACTACTCAAAGTGTCGTCTCAGGACAAGGCATCAATACTATGAACTGGGAGCATGAATTAAAATCCATATTTAACAAAATCCCCATGTGATTCTTAGACATATCAATCAGCTAGATCACTGCTGTCCAAAAAGCTTTCTGAAGAAAACACTGGTCTGTGATATTCAATTGGGTAAACCACTAGCTACAAATGGCTAGTAAGCACTTGAAATGTATCTAGTGAGACTGAGGAAGTGAATTTTAATTTAAATGTAAATAGCTACATATAGCTATTAGCTATTATAGTGGACAGGTCCAATCTAGATAACTGACTTTGATCAGGGGCATGAGTTTACTGATCCTGATCTATGGATGCAAAAGAAATCCACTAATGTCACTGCCTACAGAACTGCAGGCATTTAATAAAGACAAAATCCAGGTGTTAAAAACAATTCATTTATTGGGTTTTAAACTAGTTACACAAGGAAATAATCAGTTTGGCACTACTCTATACAGGTATTATGTCTGTGTATGCTGATCCTTAAATACTGACCGGGACCTGTGCTGTGCTTAGGTCTGTATTGAGTCATTCAGCAAGTATATACTAAAAAATATACTGTAGTGTTCCTTTAAGGAAGACTGTGCAGAATGTGTTGCAAGATGACTTTCACCAATTTGTGAATCACTTTAACCTAGAGGATATCTTGCATTCTATAAATTTGTCAAAGGCAAACATGTGGTGTTTGCATTCAAAGACACACACAAAAAAGTTACATAAAAATCCAAACATTCTAACATTAAATGAACACAGAACCCCATACCTCAACTTTTGTAACATGAAAAGAAAATAATTTAAAAACGCAAAAAAATGGCATTCAATTGGTACAAAGGCCAAAAATCACTATAATAAAGAGCTACACGTGAATCTTTACAAATTAATTAATTACACAGTGGTGTTGTGTAAAAGGTTGCATCTGTACAAAGTCTTGCCAATGCTATCTCTACATTTTATACAGTCTTTTACATCTATATAACATTTATTAAACAAGTCTATTAAATATCAGGACTTCTTAGCCTCTCGATTCTGCAGGCAAAAATCAAAGAAAAAAAAATTACAGAATTTCCGCAAAAACAGCAGTGTTCCATTAGGTGAAGTATAACAGTTTTCAAAGAGAGTCAAACAATTTTTAAAGAATACAGGTAAAAGTCAACCAGTCAGGGTTTTTACTGTTGTTTTATTTTCAAAAGCAAACACTGTATACACACACAACAACCAATCAAAAATTTAATCACTAAACCCCCAGTTTTTCAGCAACTGCTCTTCTATTCAGCACCAAAAACTCCAGTCTGTGGGAAGCATATGGTGGACACAGACTTCACTTTTGCATTGTCGAGCAACCCATCAGGTTCTTGGTTAGGTTCCAGACTTGTCCTCTTTTCCTTCCATCTTCATGGCTCTCCAGGCTTCAAATGTATGGCCCACAGCCCTACTACCATCTAAACCCAACAACCATTTGGAAAGAATTCAAAATAACTTGAGATGAATGAAATGACAGGACCAGTATTACCAATGGATATTCTCCATTCCAAATAAACTGTTTCTTAATGAGTTCCTAGACTCTGTCTGGTCTTGGGTGCCGTGATCATATTGGGTAATTACAATATTTCTAGTCTGAGACATTGTGGCTTTGTCAGATGTCTCAAAGAAAAAGTGGTCAATATTCTGGAAACAGTTCCGGACAAGTTAGGAAATCAAATGGCAGCTGAGAACCTATGGAACGCAGACTAATGAGACCAAACACAGAAACCGCCAAAAGGATGAGAACTTAACAAAGGCAGAGCTGGAAAACCTGCAGAGCCACCACGGATGGTACCTGAGGATCTGGAATTTTTGATGAAAAGAGCTTCAACAGAGGATTACTCATCTGTATCAGGGAGGAAAAAAATTTCAGTCAGACAACAGGATACTCAACCTAACAATAAGTGAATTTTTCTTGATTTTCCTATCCAGTAGAAAGGTTTCTGGATCCTCCCTCTTTAATACAGAATGGGTAACAAATACTTAAGAGCCTAGATTAAATGTTCTCACTACAGTATAGAACCTCTACTCCTCTGGGCAACCCAAAGTGCCCAGGCCCCACTCAGGAGGCAATAGTAATTAAATTTCTTTTGTCTAACCACTTCCAGGCTACTAACCCTCCTCATTTATAAAGGTCTAAAAGCAGTCACATAAATTGTCTGCTTAATACCTAAAGCAGAAATGAAAGGGAAAATACTCTAGGAACTTACTTCCACAGCAAAAACTGTATTAAAATTTTTTTAAAACTAAACAATGACATCTAAGAATATCAGCAATGAACACCCACTTCTCAGTCATCAAGCCATGACATTTGCCTGAGGATATCAGAACTCTGCCGACTTACCCTTCTATGCATAATAGCACGGTGACACAAGGAGATCTGTGAGAACAAGCAGCTGGTCGTCCGTGAACTGCTGTTTGTGTTCCTGCCAATTGTCATGGTGCGTCCTTCGGAAATTGGATAAAGTCTTCTTTACAGTCATCTGTAGAGTGGGCAACCCACATATATATTACTGTGACCTCTCTGAACAGCATGGGTTACATTTAGGATACTGTTAGCTAAGTGACAAATCCTTTAGACTTCAGATCTATCTCACTGTTCACCAAATGTTATAGAACCAACAAGCCAGTCCTACTTCACAAGGCCACCAAGCTCACTTGGGAATTACTTGGACAAGCTACTGGAACTTACACATTATTAAACCAGTTTCAGTATTCACTTAACATCTATTTATTATGGTAAAAGGATAAAGTCATTCATCTTTGGAGTTGTTTAATGTAGAAACATAAGTGCTCACTAAATAGTACCATTATAATTTCCTATTTCATATTAGCTTCTAATTAGATACTTCCTAGATATAACATGTTAGTAAAACAAGTATAAAATTTATACTGACAATAATTCACTTCTGTTGATCTGAGGAGGATAAAAGTTATAATTTCCTCTCTATCAAAGATGTTAAATATACACATAGGAGCAAGGTCTCTGCAAGATTTCAATATTGATAAGAAGACCTGGCCCTGGCATAGCAATGGCTTTATTACAACAGAAGGTTTTGAGGATATAGGAAATATCAGTATAAATGCTGTGTTACAAAACATCAGTGATAATATGTGTGCAAAGAAACTAACAAGGAAGATTTTTACCTCAATAGGCTGAGGATCATTCAGATGTGCACTCAGATTCATAAGGAGCTGGGGCATCCAGGTGGGAACATCGTAAGGACTAGAAAGAACACACGCACCAAGTCCTAGCACCCCCGCATGGCGTTTGACTAACTCTGTAGAGAAAACAGCAGTACATGTGCAGATATTTATAGGGCTCTATAGCACTTGTTACAGTGAAATACAATTAGTTTCAGATTATGCTGGTTGTTTCAATGTATAAATTTCTGCATTTAAAATAAATCTTTATGTATACACACCAAAACATGGTTTGAAGCTGAACTAAAGACATTCTGTAGCTGTCCTTCAATGACAGCCTAATCACATCTATGTTGGATATAGGTAGCATATTTGCCGAAGCTAACAAAACAACGGCTTTTTTGATCAATTCATATCATGTGCAGAAGTACAATTCCTGATCCTAAAACAAATTCCAATCAAAATTACACCCACTTTTCTAGATGCAACATTCTCTCATAGAATGCCTCAGTTCATTAGGTACAAACTCAGAACCACAATGTGTCTGTCTTCTACAGGGTTTTTATTCTTTCTTTAGCAACAGAAGTTAAAAGTGCTTTCTGATTTTCATTACATTTTAATACAGGTATGTGTATGTGTATTATACAGTATACATGAAACATGGTGGATAGGGAGCTGAGGAGCAGTCAGAATTACAGACAAGGCCCTTTGGTAAAATAAAGACCTAAAACTACTTCAGTACTTAATTATTAAAATATACAGTTCTTAAACAAAGAAACTAGACTATGCATTGGTATTCTATTGATAATTGCTATCAGGTAACAATATAATTAAGAGCTTACTATAATCAGCATTTAAGAGCTTCATATTCAAAAGCACTTACTACAAATTCAATAAGCTTCCTACTTACTAATAATCTCTATATAGTCTTCACTATTCTTGCGACTATGGTTGCCTATGGCAAGATCAGATGCTTTTTTGCAATCACATTTAAATTTTTCTTTCAACATAATCTGCCATCAGATCTTATTCTCTTGTTTACCTCCGTGTACAGGTTCCTGAGTACCTGTTTCAATGTTAACTTTCCCATGCCAGGTTCTATACGCAAAGCTCCTCAAGAGTAGGAACAACTATACCCAGTGCCTAGCACAGACCCAGGGCATATACAAGTAATCAATAAACATTTATTTAGTAAGACTGGTTAATTCCCAAAAGAACATGGATATTTCCTACCAGTACTGTTACCTGCAGAAGGAATTGTATCTCCTACAAAACCAGGGTCCCGCTTTCTTTTCTTCGGTAGTTTTGTTTTACAGAGTTGTTCAAAATGAATCTGCATAGGACTGTCTATAGTAAGGAAGTTACACTGTAACAGACCACTTAAGGTGGTTGCAGCCATTTCTCGAACCTGCAGAGATAATCACTTTTATTAGTGCTAACATCCCAAGTCTGGTGGAGTAATAGAGGCTCTAAGGCTGTATGGGAACTGCAGTGGGGACTTTCCTGGCATTTGTACGCCAACTGTATAAATGCTCTTCTGTGGTTTCTTACTAGAAATTTTGTCAGATTGTCAAAGGGTCTATGGCAGGGGTAGTCAACCTTTTTACACCTATGCCCACTTTTGTATCTCTGTTAGTAGTAAAATTTTCTAACCACCCACCGGTTCTACAGTAATGGTGATTTATAAAGTAGGAAAGTAACTTTACTTTATAAAATTTATAAAGCAGAGTTACAGCAAGTTAAAGCATATAATAATAATTACTTACCAAGTACTTTATGTCAGATTTTCACTAAGTTTGGCAGAATAAATCTTTATAAAACAACTTATACTATAGTTAAATCTATCTTTTTATTTATACTTTGGTTGCTCCACTACCACCCACCATGAAAGCTGGAACGCCCACTAGTGGGCAGTAGGGACCAGGTTGACTACCATTGGTCTATAGCTTCAAAAATGGAAGAAAACTACTACATTCAGGTAAATGTTTCACTATTTTATTCAAAATTAAATTTCTCCATAAATTATTTTCCTGATAGTTCTCCTTAACTCTAATAAAGTTTTCTTTATACATTTCTCATTTAGATTACTACAAAGCTTTTTCATGATCCTAAATAGCTGGATTTGACTATTACTGATATGCAGCATCACATTTCTAAAATATAATAGTTTTAATAGAGATCATGGTTATGTTTAGATAATGTTTATGGTAACAGCTACATTTAAGCCACACCACATGGAAGAAAATATAAAATACATAAAAATCTTTAAAAACAAAGTCCAGAAAACAGTAAATTTTAATGCAATTGCTACAACCTTGAAAGTTTCTGTCTAAGTGGTGGCACAGTGGATAGAGCATGACAGGTTCAAAACCCTGAGGTTGCTAGCTTGAGTGCAGGGTTGTCAGCTTGAGAATGGGATCACAGACGCGACCCCATGGTCACTGGCTTGAGCCCAAGATTGCTGGCTTGAGCAAGGGGACAGTGTATTAGCTGGAGTGCCACGGTCAAGGCACATATGAGAAAGCAATCAATGAACAACTAAGGTGCCACAATGAAGAATTGATGCTTCTTATCTCTCTCCCTTCCTGTCCGTCTATCCCACGCTCACTTTTAAGAAACAAACAAACAAAAAAACAGTTTCCACCTTTCCATTACCATTCTTTAGTTAACAGCTGTAAATATTTTCACTGAAGCCTGTCTGAGCTGTTGTAAGTACTGTGCGAGTTCCCTGGGGACTAGACAATACCTGCTCAAAGAACATAAAGCACTGGATAGCAAAATAAACAGGCTCATTAGGGAGGCGGAGAAATTCCCATTCCCAGTTTCCTATAGATACAATCTATTTCTAGTGCTCTAAAATAAAACATGTAACTACTGGGAGTACTCCATTACATGGAAAACCCATTAAGTCCATAAAATAAGTAAACATTTCAATTCCATTTTCTTTACCTAAAGCCAATTTAGGTAATTAAAACTTAATTCCATATTTATTACAACATGTTTTTCTTATATCAGGCTACTTGTAACTAATAAATATATCTTTTTGTACAAAGCGTTAATGCAGCCCCACAACAAAAATTGCCTTTAATTTTTCTACTAAAGAAAATAAAAGGGCTTGACCAGGCAGTAGTGCAGTGGATACAGAGTTGACATAGGACACTAAGGTACCAAATTCAAAAACCTGGATCTCAAGCTTGAGCACTGGATCATCCAGCTTGAATGAAGGCTCACCAGCTTGAGTGCGGGGTTGCCAGCTTGAGCGTGGGATCACAGACATGACCCCATGGTTGCTGGCTTGAGCCCAAAGGTCACTGGCTTGAAGCCCAAGGTCGCTGGCTCAGCTCAAACCTCTGGGTCAAGGCACGTATGAGAAGCAATGAATGAACAACTAAAGTGCCACAACTACGAGTCAATGCTTCTCATCCTTCTCCCCTTCTGTATGTTCTTGCTAAAAAAAAAAATTAATTAATCAATAAAAGGGACAATAATTCTATCGTAAGTGTGCTAGATAATAGAATTTATGTGTAGATTTTCATTATCTTAAAACAAACTTCAAAAGAAATATACTTTCATGTACATTTCTATTGGTCTTTTAAAAATCAGTAAGAAAAGCTGAGTACTGGCACTTGCAATTTCGTAGATAAGAAAACTTTGGTTCACAAATGTTATCTTCCCAACTGCACAGAGAAAACCAGGACAAGAACTGCCCAGTGTTTGTTTCTATTTGTACTACAAGAATCAGAGGATCAAAGTTAATCCCACAGGGCTATGTTAAAAATTAAAGTTATTTTTAGTAATTTATACTAAATAGAACATATCTTCTCAATGTGTAAATACTAACGGGTAGCCATGATCCCTTCTTTAAATTTATTAAAATTCTATTTGCTTTAGCTTAAAGTTTACCTCTAGCTGTTCATCCTCCAAAAGACTTATAACCAGCCACCTGATGTCTTTAACTGCATCTTCATTGTTTAGGAAAATAAAGAGGTTATAAAATACCATGGTCTGGAGGTAGGTCAGTACTGTATACCTAGCATGCCAAGAACTGCTTCTTGCTGTCTGTGAATAAGAAGTAGAAACAGAAATCGGTGCTGACAAGAACATTAGATGATTGACATCAAAATAGTATAATCTTCTAATATAAATCTACCTATTTTACAGGTATAGTTAAAGCAAGCTTGTCGTATAGCTCCTTCTAAATAAAAGGTTATGCTTCATGTAAAGGTATTCAGGACAGTGATTTTCAACTGCTGGTCGGCGAACTGGCATTTGAAAAACTGATTCAGGACATCTGAATGGTTAAGAGTAAAGGAAAAGGGAAAGATAAAAGTCACTTTCAGAAGAGAGAATTACTTATAGTTAATGACTAAGTCCTCCAAGGGTTGCACATTATTTTATTTTACTTTTGATAGTAGAAAGGTACTGAAAGCAAGAAAGATTGAGAACTATTAAATGCCACAACAAAAAGAATAAGGTATTGATCGACATATGACCTATGCAACTTACAACCATTCTCGACTTTACGACCACAATCGCTAGCCACGACTAGCAAATATTAAACCAGTTGTACTGGTAATGCAGTGTTTTACTTAAACCTGACGAATGTAAAAATAAGAAACAAAATGGTGTACAGATGATACAAATAGCATAAAATGAACAAAGAAAATTATGATATATAATAATGAAAAGAAAATTATGATAAAATATGACTTAAAGATTTTTATAACATCATTTCACAGTGCTGTACATATAGCCTACTCAACTTACGACCAAATTGTGTTACGACTCATCTGTCGGAACCAATCGTGGTCATAAGTTGAGCACTACTAGCTGTACCAGAAATTTGGGCTATTAAAATATTTTTCAGTGTTATTCAAACTTAAAAATCTGAAAACCATGGGAAACCGTCCATTTGTACACTAATACTAATATATGTATAACTTGGACAAAGCTGAGCACACAGGATATATAATCACTTAGGTCTTTCTACCATAGGTCAGGAAATATAACTGAATAAAATAACAGGAAGATGGTAAACAAACTCTTACTTGTTTTAGCACCTGAAGTACCAAAGGCACTTGTTGAGGGTAAAGCAACCCCTGAGACATTAGTGATAAACATAACTTTGCATCTCTTTTCAGTTCATCATAGCTATTGTCATTTTCCACTGGGGCAATCTAGAGAAAAAAACAAAGACACAAATTGAAAAATAACAGCCAGTAAGTACAAAGGTAACCAACTTACCCTCACTCAGAACGATTTCCTTCCTATCCTCTAAAAGTGAATAATGATTCTTTTTATAAGTATCATATGAACCAATAAATTTCAACAAGCTGAATGGTTTGGATCCATTGTAATTATTCTTCTTACTGATGGGCTCCTGAAACCTTTAACATAACTCTAGCGTCCTTGGTTTCCAGTATGACAAGATGACCTCGGTTTATCCTGTACATTTCTTGGTCTAAACCTGAAATTAGCCATTTCTCCAAGCAATCTGGTTCTTGTAGTGGGAAATGACACTTAGGAACTACAATCTGGACATTAGGAGTATTGACTGATGCTAGGTTAATTAGTGTTTTGGGCTTTTTTAGTAAACACTGTTAGGAAATAAGTATATTTTCTACATAGAAATGTATCACGAGATCAAAACAATAGTTTCAAATTTAGGATTATAGAAATTTTTACTAAACGGCTTATATTTTTTATCTCTTATGCTAAAAATCTTGGTTCCTATTTACAATTATTATTTGCTCTTGACTATACAACATACATTAATACCTTCACTCCACTATTATTAAGGATATAGTCTACAAGGCATAAATGAATTTCTGTGCTTTTAAAAGTCATTGCTGAGTATTTATCCTACCAGCCATTTATATAATAAGGTCAAGTTTATTTATTTTGCCTTTTTGGGAGATTTTTCTTTCATTTAATTTTGTTTTGTGATTATAAAAAGTATCACAGGGTCCTAACTAAAAAGTCATGAAACATGATACATTCTCTACATTTTTTTCATTGTCCCTAACCCTTAAATAAATACCCACTATAATACTCTAAATGTATTGCTTGTTATTTTTAAAGTATAGTTTTCATTTCCAAATGGAAATTATTTTTCTCTAGCACACCAAGAATTATATCAACATAGGTGAAATAGTCAAAACTTAGTATTACAAAACTCCTTTGCATACCCATAACAAATGGAAACTTAACCAAGCCTTTACTGTGACCAAGACTGTCCTTACAGGGGATCAAACCCACAACCTTGCTGTGTTGGAACAATGCTCTAACTATCTACCCCACCAGGGCCCTTACCCAAAGTTCAGACAGGCTCCTTCTGAGCCCTCTTTTGATCTTACTTATTTTTTTAGTGGGAGAGACAGAAAGTCAGAGAGAGGGACAGATAGGGACAGACAGACAGGAACAGAGAGAGATGAGAAACATCAATTCTTCGTTGCAGTTCCTCAGTTGTTCATTGATTGATTTCTCATATGTGCCTTGACTGCGGGGCTATAGCAGACCGAGTGACCCCTTGCTCAAGCCAACAACCTTGGGCTCAAGTTGGCGACCTTGGGATCTCAAACCTGGGTCCTCTACATCCCAGTCCGACGATCTATCCACTGCACCACCGCCTGGTCAGACTGATCTTAGTTTTATTACCTCATCCTCCAACTAGACAAATAATTAAAACTACCTTAGGCTATACTTTTTATCAAATAAAATTTCAATCTCACTACATAATTACCAGATACTAGTTACTTCCTACAGATATTTGTTATGACCAATTATAGTGCAATTTAATACTGTAAAATAAATGCAATATACTAGGATGCAGGAGCCACGCACTGGCATGGAGCAGTGACTCCGGGATCCTGTCCAGAGACGCTTCTGCGGGGTCCGTGCGCTAACCTCGGGGAATGACATTTTATGGACAAGCTAAATTGGCATTCAAGAGCAAGGCTCCTGGCTTCAAGTTCAAGATGGCAAAGAAGGAAGATCCTGAGCTCACCTCCTCTCATTAACACCAAAACTACAACTACATATAGAACAGCTATCTCTGTGAACAATTTGACTACTAGCAGAACAGATTTTCTACAACTACAGGTATAAAGAAGTGGTTAGGCGTAGAGACTAAGTCTAGTCAGGACCCATCCTACTCCACACTCCCCATGCAGTGAGTCACAAGTGGATGGGAAATCACAACCTTGGAGGTTGTCCCAGAAGAGAAGGGTGTGAACCCTAGCCTGGGAGACCTGCACCAGGAAGAGGAGTGTCATCTGGCTTTGAAAACTAGTGGGGCTAATGGCTGGGGGAGCCAAAGGGCTGTAGGAAACCCAGGATGCATATGATCTGAATCCTGGGACAGGGACAGCAGTTTGAAAAGCACCTAGGTCACATGTGAAGGTGATACATGGGCTAATTTTAGGGTGTGTGCTGGAGGGACAGAGGTTTGATGAAACTTTCTCCCGCGAGGTGCTGGTGTGTGCCATTTCCTGCTCCCCAATTCTATAATCTAGCTGGTCTGACTCTGGTAGGTACCATTTGTGACACTATTAACCTTATTAACACTCTTCACCCCACCCTGGCATTTCCCTGAGGACCCAATCAGGTCAGCACCCCTCCAAATGATTCTTGTTTTGCCACACCCAGTGGGTGGCCTTAGTTGGAACTGGCACACACCAGGGTGTCTGTAACAGTGTGGCTGAGCCTCGCAGCTAGCCACATCAAAAGCCTGCCCTGCACACTAGTGAGCTTGAAAGAGTTGTGTCCAGGCCTCACCTGCCAGTGTGTCCATAGAAACTGTGGCCCAGACACAACAGGAGACTACACTAGTCCATCCAGGGGACACATCTGGAACACCTGGCTCTGGTGACAAGGGGGATTCGACTACCAGTCCCCACAGGGCACGTTCCAAATAAGGCCACTTTTTCAAGACCAGGAGTTTTAGCCTACCTACCTAATTCCTAGAAACAAACAGGTAAAATGAGAGAAAAGAGTATGTTATAAAGAAACACACAGGATAAACCCCCAAAACAGAACTAAATGAAACTGAAGTAAACTGTCTACTAGATGAAGAGTTGAACGCAGTCATAAAGATGCTCATTGAGCTCCATGAACAAATGGATAAATTCAATGAGAAACTCCAAGAGAAAAAATGATAGGAAGGGATCTATCAGAACCACAGAATTTAACAACTAATAGCAAAAATACATTAGAGGAAACCACCATTAAATCAGGTATCACAGACGAATGGATCAGCAATCAGAAAGACAGGATAGTAAAAAATACCCAACTGGAAGATCAAGAAGAAAAAATAATTAAAAAGACTGAGGATAATATAAGGTCCCTTTGTGACAATATCAAGCATACTAACATTCAGATAATAGGGGGCCCAGAAGGGGAAGAGAGTGAGAAAGGGACAGAATATCTATTTGAAAAACAATGGCTGAAAACTTCCCTAACCTGGTGAAAGAAACGGATATCCAAGTCCAGGAAGCAGAGAGTCCCAAACAAGATGAATCGAAAGAGACCTACATCAAGACAGATTATAATTAATTGTTAAGAGTTAAAAATAAAGAGAGAATCTTAAAAGCAGTGAGAAAAAACACCAGGGAATGCCCACAAGACCATCAGCTGACTTTTCGACAGAAACTTGGCAGGCCAGAAGGGAGTAGCATGATAGTCAACATGATGAAAGAAAAAAACCTACAACCAAGAATACTTTACCCAACAAGGTTAGTTTTATTACCTCATCCTCCAACTAGACAAATAATTAAAACTACCTTGGGCTATACCTTTTATCAAATAAAATTTCAATATCACTACATAATTACCAGATACTAGTTGAAGAATTGAAGGAGAGATTAAGATTTTCCCAGACAAGCAAAAGCTAAAGGAGTCAATTACCAGTAAACCACATTACAAAAAATGTTAAAGGGAATTCTTTAAGTGGAAAAGAAAAGGCCAAAACTAGAAATAAGAAAATATATGAAAGAAAAACAAATATTACTAGTAAAGGAAAACATAGTGTAGTAGACCAACCATTTATAAATCTTGTATGCAAACAATTAAAATGGCAGTAAGCACATACCTATCAACAACTACATGAATGTAAACTAAGTGCTCCACTGAAAAAACAAAGACTAACTGAATGGATATAAAAACAAGACTTTCACATATGCTGCCTACATGAGACTCCAGATTGAAAGACATATAGACAGGAAGTAACAGGATGGAAAAGATATTTCATGAAATGGTAATAAAAAAAAGAAGCTGGGATAGCAATACTTGTATCAGACAAAATAGACTTTACAACAAAGGCAATAATAAGAGACAGAAAAGGACCCAGCAATTACACTTCCGGGTGCTTATCTAAAGAAAACAAAACACTAATTCAAAAAGATCTATGCACCCCTATAACACTGCCACATTATTTACAATGGCCAAGATATGGAAGCAACCTAGGTGTTCATCAATAGATGAATAAAGAAGTAGATACACAGACAGACAAACACAAGAACATTAGCCATGAAAAAGAATGAAATCTTGCCATTTATGTCAATATGAATAGACCTAGAGGGTACTGTACTAAGTGAAATAAGTCAGAGAAAGACAAACACTATCATTTCACTTACGTGTGGAATCCAAAAATATGAAACTAATGAACAAACAGACTCACAGATATAGAAAAACTGACAGTTTCTAGAGGGTTGAGCAGTTGGGGTACAGGAAAAAAGGTGAAGGGGATTAAGAGGTACAAACTAATAGTTGTAACATAAGTCATGGGGATATAAAGTAGCATATAGGAAGCAAAGTCAGTATCACAATAACTTTGCACAGTGGCAGATGAATAGTGGACTTTTTGTGTTGATCACTTTGTAAGATATATATATACACCTGTGAAATCTCATTATGTTGTACACTTGAAACTAATGCAATGTATGTCAACTATAATTTTTATTTTTTATTTTTTATATTTTTCTGAAGTTGGAAACAGGGAGGCAGTCAGACAGACTCCCGCATGTGCCCGACCAGGATCTACCCATATGCCCACCAGAGGGCGATGCTCTGCCCATCTGGGGCGTCGCTCTGTTGCAACCAGAGCCATTCTAGCGCCTGAGGAAGAGGCCATAGAGCCATCTCCAGCACCAGGGCCAACTCTGCCTTGGCTGTGGGAGGGGAAGAGAGAGACAGAGAGGAAGGAGAGGGGGAGGGGTGGAGAAACAGATGGGCGCTTCTCCTGTGTGCCCTGGCTGGGAATTGAACCCGGGACTCCTGCACACCAGGCCAACGCTCTACCACTGAGCCAACCGGCCAGGGCTCAACTATAATTTAAAAAGAGCTTACATGCCAGAATAAAAATTAGGCACGAGGCCAAAATAAAGAATAAATGCAATATACTAAACATTTGATCTTTAGATTCATTACATTCTATATTAAAAAGTCAGAAATAGATGTCTAATCCCTGGGTTGCATACCTGAAACTAATACAATATGTTTACTGTAACTGGAAAGAAATAAAAGAAAAAAGCCAAAAATAGCTGTATTCAAAAATTTCGCTGTGAAAACCGAATGGGGAGCCAGATCAGGCGCAGTAACATGGCTATGCCCCAGGCTTTCCAACTGAGAACCCTCCGTGAGCCTGCAAATGCTCTGATGGAGCTCCAACCCTGCCCTCAAAGCTTAGCTGAGGGCTTTCTAGAGGAGGAGCTTTGACTCAATGACGTTTTCTAGCTTGCGGGCATTACCTACAATACTGGGGAGTATGCGTGGAAGCCACACTGTAGCTATGTGACACGCTACTGTCAGGGCTCCAAGGAAGGGCACTTCCTGGGCATGAACACGGGACCCTTGGGCATAGCCCAGACTGAGGTATCCTTTGGGAAAGTGTGTGTCATCTGGGACTGGTTGGACATAAAGGGCCCTGTGCTGAGACCTCCTCAGGTGAACCAGAAGCAGCCAGTGCTGGGACTGCAGTGCCCACAGTAAGAGGTATGTGGTCCTCGGTTCTGGGGCTATAATCAGAACCTCTGTGGACAGCCTGAGGTCTTCTTCTATCACTGTTGTGTCCACAATCTGTGTCCTCTGCTCTTCCTGGCTCCCAGTGGCTGCAACCTCTCCCCAGCTCCCCAAGCTGCCTGCCAAGCAGAGAGAACAGCTTCTTGGGCTCTGCGACGGCTCTCTGCCAGCAGGGACAGTGGCCAGTAGTGGAGCGGCTTCTTTTCTCTTGCCTCCTGGTTGGGGAGCACTGCACTAAAAGGGAAGCCCCTCCACTTGAAGGTGAGCAGTAGGGGGTTGGGAAGAAATCTCAGCCTCCACCTGTGGCCAGGGTGAGGGGCAGATTAGCCCTGCCAGAGATCAGAGATGGAACAATGACTTTATGAAACACCTAGTCTGTGAATTTTTAGCTTAAGCATTAAAAGCTCCTAAAAAAC
Organism: Saccopteryx leptura; assembly: GCF_036850995.1. Taxonomy (NCBI): domain Eukaryota; kingdom Metazoa; phylum Chordata; class Mammalia; order Chiroptera; family Emballonuridae; genus Saccopteryx; species Saccopteryx leptura. The sequence goes on along the minus strand of NC_089505.1, from coordinate 263,820,534 downwards.
AAACAAACAAAAAAACACAGTGGCTTTTCTTTTAAACTATCATTATTTTCCTAAGCTATTACTTAGAAACTGGCTATCAGTGAACAAATGTTCTGTCTGTAAACTTTTCATCTTATTAAGGTCCTACTCTTAGCTAATTCTTACCTAATATTAAAAAGATTACTTCAAAAATATTAAACCACAATCACCTAATGATGCTACTGTATCTATTCTATTTCTTCGAGATACAACCAAATCATACACTGTCTGAAAACCTATCAACTATCAGGTCTTAAGTATAAATTCCTTTTGAAGGTCAAAAAAGGATGCATTCTTAATTTTAGCCATAAACTTACCTTAAAAAACAAGGGTAAAAGCTGAAGTTGTTCTGTGACTGCTGTAGAGAAGGATCTTCCGGCGCTCGCCATCAGCCATTTCAGTACTATTTGGAAACAAACATCCAGTGTCAGTCTTTGCTAGCCAATTACAGGGCACAAGTAGAGAGGTATTGTAATGCTAGTGTCAGACAGCCACTGACAGCGCTTCAATATATAAACAGACTGTCTATATTATTCATAAATTAGACACTGACCAGAGTATAACAGGCCTCACAATAATGGGTCAGCAAATCTAGAGTACTGAAGCGATTCTCAAAGAATAAATCGGCAAACTATTAATAAAGCTACTAACAATCATACCAAGTACAAATTAAAACTATCTTTCAATAATCCCAATGTTGCAAAAATAATGACTAAGCTGTCTGTATTTAGAATCTGAAAATATTTTAGATATAAAGACAACAGGACACCAACAATAACCAAGGTAATTTTGAAAAAGAACTAAATTGGAGGACTCATACTTCCAGGTTTCAAAACTTACTACGAAACTACAGTAATCAAAACAGTGTGTTACTGACATAAGGACAGACATACAGGCCAATGAGGCTAGAGAGCCAAGAAATAAACCTTCACAAATTTGACCAATTAATTTTCAACAGTGCTAAGACTATTTAATGGAGAAATGACAGTCTTAACTGTAATACTCTGAAAAGAAAATCTAAGTTAAGAACTTCATGACAATGGATATGGCAATGATTTCTCTGATATGACACTAAAAGCAAAAAAGCAATAAAAGAAAAAAATTGATAATTTAGACTTCATCAAAATAAAACACTTGCCACCCTAGCTATTGGCTCAGTGGTAGAATATTAGCCCAGCGTGTGGATGTCATGGGTTCAATTCCCGGTCAGGGCACACAGAAGCGATCATCTGCTTCTCCACTCCTCCCTTTCCTCCCTTTCTCTTTCTCACTCTTTTCTTCTCTCTCTCTCTCTCTCTCTTTCTCCCCCTCCCGCAGCCATGGCTCCATTGGTTTGAGCGACGTGGCCTCAAGCACTGAGGATGGCTCCATGGTCTCTGCCTCAGGTGCTAAAAAAATTGGCTCCACTGCTGAGCAATGAAGCAACGGCCCCAGATGGGCAGAACGTCACCCCCTAGTAGGCTTGCTGGGTGGACCCTGGTTGGGGCACTTGTAGGAGTGTTTCTCTCTCTCTCTCTCTCTGCTTACCCTCCTCTCAGTAAAAAATAATAAAAGCAAACAAACACTTGCTCATGAAAGTACACTAACAAGAGAGTGAAAAGACAACTCCCAAAATGGGAGGAAATATTTATAAATCACACATCAAATAAGGGATTACTACCCAGAACATATAAAAACTAAAATTCAACAAAACCTAATTCAAAAACGAGCAAAATACCTAAATAGGCACTTCTCCAAAGATACAAAAATGGCAAATAAGTAACTGAAAAAATGTTTAATCATTAGAGAAATGCAAATCAAAACCATGAGATACTTCCATTACACCAAATGGGATAGCTATATTCATAAAAATAGAAAACAAGTGTTGGCATGATGTTAAAAAAATGGAACCTTTTTGCATTGCTGGTATGTAAAATGGTGCAGCCAACATGGAAAATAGCTTGGCAGCTACTCAAAAAGTTAAACAAAGAAATACCACAGGATCTAGCAATTCATTTTTTATATCTACAAGAATTGAAAGCAAAGACTCAGATATTATCCATTGTAAAAAAGAGGTATAAAAAACCTAAATGTCCATCAACAGATGAATAAACATTGAAAACATGCAAAATGAGAAAAGCCAGACCTCTATGACTCCACTTATCTGAGGTACCCAGACTAGGCAGCATTACAGCGACAGAAAGGAGAATGGTGGTCGCCAGGGACTGGGGCAAGGCGAGAATAAGGACTTATTGCTTAACAGGTACAGTTCAATTTTGCAAGGCTGAAGGAGCACTAAAGATAGATGATGGTGATGGTTGTATAACAACGCAAATGTATTTGATGCCACTGAACTGTAAATTTTATACTATGTGCAATTTACCACAATAGAAAAAGGTGGAAAAAAAGCCCTAGGAAAGATACAAAAATGTCTGTTCTTAAGCAAGGTTTTACTAATTTTAGCCACTCACTAGTTTTTAAGAGTTTAATGCCCTGAGTTCGTTCATCTTCTTCACCAATTCCATTTTCTTCCATAACATGGTTCTGAATTTCTTCATCTACATCCATGAGGGGTTTCAGTTTCTCTAGAATTCGAGCAGTAAACTCAGGGACACGAGGGGACGCTGTTGGCGCGGTGTTTGGCAAAGAAACATCTATCATGAATATGTAGGTCAGCACACTGAAAAATAAAACACATGTAATAAGAGACGCCACATTCTCAATAAAACTAGGGTTCAAAAGTTATAACCCAACCAAGACAATTCCTGGAGAGGATCTCCTGGGCCTGCAATGCTGAGGTAATGCAAACTGGGGTGTGGGTGTGGCAACTGAGCAGCCCCACACTGCTGTCCTATTTTCCATTCAGAGCCTCTTGTCTAGTATCCCGCTACACAAAAGACGAAGAGGACACCATGAAACGCAATAGTAACATAACCAGTATGTACTAGTAGATATTAAAATTTAGTTAAAATAGCTCAGGAGGTAAATCACACTACAGAGAAAATAATACCTACCTCCCTATCCTTTCCCTGACGTTCTTGTAAACCTGGGTGAGTTTGGGCTCCAAGTACTTCAACAGTCGGTGCAACAGCTCAGGCACTCTCCATTCTTGCTGGGCAAGGCCACCTTGCAGTACATAGAGTCGACTAAAAGGAAAGCACGGGAGTGTTATAGTAAAGTCTTTACATATTGACAGTACAGATGAAAGCTGTATGTATTCCACTGAAAATTTTATTTTCTCATGTAATAAATATCAAAACAGCATCTTTATTAAGATTCATTATTTTTCCTGCATCATTTTCTCTGTATTCTCATTTCATCTCCACTATATAACCAAAAGAAATACTGGAAAAAAAGAAAAGAAAAAAAAGAAATACTGACTTCAGAATAGTATTTGATTTAGTTGGTATGTATCAGAGTTCCTCACTTGTTAACAGGACTACTAGATCTCTTTCTTTTATCCATTAATTTTTTCTCAGCTCCTTAACGCCACCAAGTGTATTTTTCCTTGAAAGGATTACTCTCTTCCACCCTCTCCCAAGTTAGAAGCAGGGAGGCACACAGACTCCCACATGCGTCCAACCAGGATCCATTGAACATGCCCATCAGGGGGCATTGCTCCTTTGAGGCCAGAGCCATTCTAGTGCCTGAGGCAAGGCAATGGAGCCAGCGCCCAGGACCATTTCCTCAACTTTAGATACTGAATGTTGGCTATATAACAATGATTTGTAACCAATACTCAAAAGCAATATAGAATTGAACAGTTCATATTTCAAGTATTACTATCTATTGTTGGGAATTACTACATAAATGGAACAGGGAACATGCTGCTGCACAAATACATCACCTTTTCAAATGTCCAATGCTTAGAACCTCTGATTAAACCAGCTATAAACTGGTTTTCAGCTATAAACTGAATTTTTTTAAATGAAAATAACAGATGATTAAACTCAAACATTGATCAAACACTTTAAAACATAAGAACCTACAAACTGACAGTCATTAAGCTTTATGAAGAAGGGATATAAAGAGGTTACCTTAAAGAGGCAAAAATGTCGATTGTATTGGTTACAAATCATTGTTAAATAGCCAACATTTAGTATTTAAAGTTGAGGAAACACATTTCCTCAAAAAAAAAATTCAGTGTTGAATCAAGAAGACATAACAATCCTTAATATATATGCACCAAACCAAGGAGCACCAAAATATATAAGACAGCTACTTATTGACCTTAAAACAAAAACTAACAAAAATACAATCATACTTGGAGACCTCAATACTCCGCTGACGGCTCTAGATCGGTCATCCAAACAGAGAATCAATAAAGATATAGTGGCCTTGAACGAAATACTAGAACACCTGGATATGATAGACATCTACAGGACACTTCATCCCAAAGCGACAGAGTATACATTTTTCTCTAGTGTACATGGAACATTCTCAAGAATTGACCATATGTTGGGCCACAAAGACAATATCAGCAAATTTAGAAAAATTGAAATTGTACCAAGCATATTTTCTGATCATAAAGCCTTGAAACTAGAATTCAACTGCAAAAAAGAGGGGGAAAAACCCACAAAAATGTGGAAACTAAACAACATACTTCTAAAAAATGAATGGGTCAAAGAAGAAATAAGCGCAGAGATCAAAAGATACATACAGACAAATGAAAATGAAAATACGACATATCAGAATCTCTGGGATGCAGCAAAAGCAGTAATAAGAGGAAAGTTCATATCACTTCAGGCCTATATGAACAAACAAGAGAGAGCCGAAGTAAACCACTTAACTTCACACCTTAAGGAACTAGAAAAAGAAGAACAAAGACAACCCAAAACCAACCGAAGAAAGGAGATAATAAAAATCAGAGCAGAAATAAATGAAATAGAGAACAGAAAAACTATAGAAAAAATCAATAAAACAAGAAGCTGGTTCTTTGAAAAGATCAACAAAATTGACAAACCCTTGGCAAGACTCACCAAGGAAAAAAGGCACAGGACTCAAATAAATAAAATCCAAAATGAAAGAGGAGAGATCACCACAGACATCATAGATATACAAAGAATTATTGTAGAATACTATGAAAAATTATATGCCACCAAATACAACAATCTAGAAGAAATGGATAAATTCCTAGAACAATACAACCTTCCTAGACTGAGTCATGAAGAAGCAGAAAGCCTAAACAGACCAATCAGCAGGGAGGAAATAGAAAAAACTATTAAAAACCTCCCCAAAAATAAAAGTCCAGGCCCAGACGGTTATACTAGTGAATTCTATCAAACATTCAAAGAAGACTTGGTTCCTATTCTACTCAAAGTCTTCCAAAAAATTGAAGAAGAAGCAATACTTCCAAACACATTTTATGAGGCCAACATAACCCTCATACCAAAACCTGGCAAGGATGGCACAAAGAAAGAAAACTACAGACCAATATCTCTAATGAATACAGATGCTAAAATTCTAAACAAAATACTGGCAAACCGAATACAACAACATATTAAAAAAATAATACATCATGATCAAGTGGGATTCATCCCAGAATCTCAAGGATGGTTCAACATACGCAAAACGGTTAACGTAATACACCATATCAACAAAACAAAGAACAAAAACCACATGATCTTATCAATAGATGCAGAAAAGGCTTTTGATAAAATACAACACAATTTTATGTTTAAGACTCTCAACAAAATGGGTATAGAAGGAAAATATCTCAACATGATAAAGGCCATATATGATAAACCATCAGCCAACATCATTTTAAATGGCATAAAACTGAGGACTTTCTACCTTAAATCAGGAACAAGACAGGGTTGTCCACTCGCTCCACTCTTATTTAACGTGGTGCTAGAAGTTCTGGCCAGAGCAATCAGACAAGACAAAGAAATAAAAGGCATCCATATTGGAAAAGAAGAAGTAAAGGTATCACTTTTTGCTGATGATATGATCCTATACATCGAAAACCCGAAGGACTCCACAAAAAGATTATTAGAAACAATAAACCAATACAGTAAGGTCGCAGGATACAAAATTAACATACAGAAGTCCATAGCCTTTCTCTATGCCAACAATGAAATATTAGAAAACGAACTCAAAAAAATAATCCCCTTCACGATTGCAACAAAAAAAATAAAATACCTAGGAATAAACATAACAAAGAATGTAAAGGACCTATATAATGAAAATTACAAAGCATTGTTAAGGGAAATCGAAAAAGATACAATGAGATGGAAAAATATTCCTTGTTCTTGGATAGGAAGAAGAAATATAATCAAAATGGCCATATTACCCAAAGCAATATACAAATTTAATGCAATTCCCATCAAAATCCCTATGAGATTTTTTAAAGAAATGGAACAAAAAATCATCAGATTTATATGGAACTATAAAAAACCCCTAATAGCCAAAACAATCCTAAGGAAAAAGAATGAAGCTGGGGGCATTACAATACCTGACTTTAAACTATATTATAGGGCCACAATAATCAAAACAGCATGGTATTGGCAGAAAAATAGACACTCAGACCAATGGAACAGAATAGAAAGCCCAGAAATAAAACCACATATATATGGTCAAATAATCTTTGATAAAGGGGCCAACAACACACAATGGAGAAAAGAAAGCCTCTTCAACAAATGGTGTTGGGAAAACTGGAAAGCCACATACAGCCTGTCCCCGTGTACTAAAATTAATTCAAAATGGATCAAAGACCTAAATATAAGACCTGAAACAATAAAGTACATAGAAGAAGACATAGGTACTAAACTCATGGACCTGGGTTTTAAAGAACATTTTATGAACTTGACTCCAATGGCAAGAGAAGTGAAGGCAAAGATAAATGAATGGGACTACATCAGAATAAAAAGTTTTTGCTCAGCAAGAGAAACTGATATAAAAATAAACAGACAGCCAACTAAATGGGAAATGATATTTTCAAACAACAGCTCAGATAAGGGCCTAATATCCAAAATATACAAAGAACTCATAAAACTCAACAACAAACAAACAAACAATCCAATAAAAAAATGGGAAGAGGACATGAATAGACACTTCTCCCAGGAAGAGATACAAATGGCCAACAGATATATGAAAAAATGCTCAGCTTCATTAGTTATTAGGGAAATGCAAATCAAAACTACAATGAGATACCACCTCACCCCTGTTAGATTAGCTATGATCAACAAGACGGGTAATAGCAAATGTTGGAGAGGCTGTGGAGAAAAAGGAACCCTCATTCACTGTTGGTGGGACTGTAAAGTAGTACAACCATTATGGAGGAAAGTATGGTGGTTCCTCAAAAAACTGAAAATAGAACTACCTTATGACCCAGCAATCTCTCTACTGGGTATATACCCCAAAACCTCAGAAACATTGATACGTGAAGACACATGTAGCCCCATGTTCATTGCAGCACTGTTCACAGTGGCCAAGACATGGAAACAACCAAAAAGCCCTTCAATAGAAGACTGAATAAAGAAGATGTGGCACATATACACTATGGAATACTACTCAGCCATAAGAAACGATGACATCAGATCATTTACAGCAAAATGGTGGGATCTAGATAACATTATAAGGAGTGAAATAAGTAAATCAGAAAAAAACAAGAACTACATGATTCCATACATTGGTGGAACATAAAAATGAGACTAAGAGACATGGACAAGAGTGTGGTGGTTACCAGGGGTGGGGGGAGGGAGGACAGGGGGAGAGTTAGGGGGAGGGGGAGGGGCACAGAGAACTAGATAGAGGGTGGCGAAGGACAATCTGACTTTGGGCGAGGGGTATGCAACATAATTTAATGACAAAATAACCTAGACATGTTTTCTTTGAATATATTACCCTGATTTATTAATGTCATCCCATTACCATTAATAAAAATTTATTTAAAAAAAAAAAAATTCAGTGTTTAAATTTTACACACATGATTCTGAAAACATTAAAATTTGTCAAGTGTTGATGCCCAACAGTACACTGTATAAAGTCCTTAGTGCCTGGGACAACTTTGCTTCAATGGAGCCTTGGCTGCAGGAGGGAAAGAGACAGAGGAGAAGGAGAGAGGGAGGGGTGGAGAAGCAGATGGCTCTTCTCCTGTGTGCCCTGACCCAGAATAGAACCCGGGACTTAGACACACCAGGCTGATGCTCTACCACTGAGTCAACCAGCCAGGGCTCTCTTCTTTTTTAATAGGAAAGAGTGAACAACGAGAAGCTGTGAGAAAGAAGTTAATATTATCATGGTACAAAAAGGCAGTCTCGATATAAAAAGAATTGACAGTGGAGTAGGCTGATTCAAACTTATGTTTGAATTGCTTAGGTTGCTTCCATTTCTCTTACTTGTTCCCAATTGAGAAATAACTCTACTTAGTACCATGGTGTACTGAAGTGGATCACATAGAAAAAAATACAGTTGACCCTTGAACACGGAGGTTAGAGGCCTTGCTTAACTTTTGACTTCTCCCAAATTTCAGCTGTCCCTAGTTATCTGCAGGGGGGTTGGTTCCAGGACCCTCCACAGATGCCAAAATCTGCAGGTGTTCAGGTCCCCAATATAAAACGGCATAGAACAATGTGAACAGTTGGCCCTTGTCATCCATGAATCCCTAACAGTATTTTCACATATACATTATTTTTCTTTATTGGTTTTAGAGATAAAGGAAGGAAGAGAAAGAGAGAGAGAGAAACATGGATTTGTTGTTCAACTTATTTATGTATTCACTGGTTGATTCCTGTATGTGCCCTGACCAGGGATTGAACCAGTAACCTTGGAGTATCAGGGCGATGCTCTAACCAACTGAGCTACTCAGCCAGGGCTCAGACAGTATGTTTGATCCAAAGTTGATTAAGTCCTCAGGTGTGAAAGCTGGGGATGTGGAGGACTGACTGTATATTTATTGAAAATATCTGCATGTAAGTGTTGCTCAAGGGTTAACTGGAGTTAAATTATTGAGCCTTTAAGAGTGCAGGCAGTTCATTTCCACTCATACATCAAGCGCAAACAAGTTACAACTTTTGTTGTAAAAATTTTCTGTAAACTGCGTTGTTTTTATTTACCATGCATCTACAAAGGATCCACCTTCACCACTCAATGGTGATTCCAAGAGCAGCTCAAAAAGCCAATGAAGTTTCCGGGGATCTCTGCTTTCCTGTGTTGAAAATATAAAGTAACAAAACAGGCATCTTATACTTCTGTAAATAAGTCAGATTCTGTTATTTAAAAAAATATAAGATATATTTTTTAAAAAATATAAATAAATAAGCCTAGAGGAAAAAAATCAAATAAAAACTCACAAGTGAGTCAAATTCAAATGTGTTATCATAGCTCATGTTAGAAAGGTTAATGGTAAGAAAATAGATAAATAAATTTTCTTTAAATCAAAGTATACAAGCTATGGACATATTTAATGTCAAAAATAACACTGATAACCTTGTATTGCCTGGCTTTTACTATATATAAGTTACATACGATTTATAATATAACCTAGAAATGTATTACCATGGCTGATAAGATATTATAATTGCTTAAGGTTATCATTCAAAGCTTATTTGAAAGACTAAACGAAATCACTTCTCATTATATTAAGGTGATACAGTAACTATGAACAAAATTTCAAATTCCAAGAGGTATAATGAGATTTCACAGATTGTGAGACAGGGTATAAGTTTGAATAGATCCATTAGACACAAGAGTAAAAAGAAAAACTTACACAGGATGTTGCTATACAAGTTCCCCAGGCATTATAAGTTTCTACTGTAATGTTAGACAATGCTGTTCTAAGCAGAGGGCACAGAAGTTCCCAAAGCTTCTCCACCTACTCAAAACAAAAGACATGGGAAAAAGTTAATGATACACAGAATATTTTTCTTCCTCTTTTCCAGGAAACACACACATACAAACACACACACTGATTCTGCATTTATTTCTTAGAATACCCACATAATCCAGGAAAGTAACTTCACTATATTATCAACATATATACCCAGGTATAAGGTGAACTCCCCTCACCCCCCAAAAAATTATTCAGAAAAGGAGACATCTTACATGATTCCTTATAAAATCATACTACTGAGTTTTCTTTTTAGAATTTTGAATAATATTATATACTAGGCTGAAAAAAATTTCATTATTTCTTCTTCATCTTAAATGAGAGGAGGGGAGAAAGACTTTTGCATGTGCTCTGATCAACATCTACCTGGCAAGCCCCCTACTGGCAATGCTCTGCCCATTTAGGGCTGTTACTAGGCAACCAAGCTATTTTTAGCACCCCAGGCAGAGGCTCCACCCAGCCACTGCCCCTGCCAACTTGCTCCAGCCATCCTCAGTATCCAGAGCCAAATCGCTCAAACCAATTAAGCCATGGCTGCATGACAGAGAAAGAAAGAGAAAAACAGGGGAGGGGTAGAGAAGCAGATGGCCGCTTTGCCTGTGTGCCCTGGCCCAGAAATCGAGCCAGTGACATCCATATGCTGGGCCAACACTCTACCACTAAGCCAACTGGTCACTTCAAAATTTTGTGTGTTTATCAAGGACTTGGTTGAATCCTAACATAGGAAGCGATGACACTTTAATAAAATTTAGTATCTGTCTGAAGTATAATCTGCAAATTCCAAGTTTTGGATTACCACCGATAGTCTTTAAAGAGTGTTCAATTATACAGAGACAGCAAATATGTGTACAGTGTACAGGTGCTGCTCACAGTTTAATGAGAATACAAATCACCTTGAGATCTTGATAAGTGCAGACTGTTTCATTAGATTAGGGTGGGGACCCTTTCCTAACAAGCTCCAAAGTGATGTCCATGCTGCAGGTCCCTGGACTGCTTGTCTCAAAAAGGATGGATACAGAACAAATGGGGAGGAAGGCCTGGGATAAAGTTTCCAGTGGTAGCACCAGGCATTGATTAAAAATAACAACAAGCCTGATGTGTGGTGGTACAGTAGATAAAACGTCAACCTGGAATGCTGAGGTTGCTGGTTTGAAACCCTGGGCTTTCCTTGTCAAGGCACATACAAGAAGCAACTGCTATGAGTTGATGCTTCCAGCTACTCCCCACCCCAACCCTTCTTTCTCAAAAAAAACCAAACAAACAACAAAAAAACCAAAACACTCTCAAAATATAACAATATGACAAGGGTATGTTTGACATGTTTAAATAAAGTTGTTTCATGATATAGGAAAAAAGTAATAATATAAACTACAAATAAATTTATTTAATAAGTGATTTAAATACATAATTAAATTGACATCTTAAAAAGCATTCAGAGGTCTTCTAAAAGTATGTGTAATTAAGTTGGCCAAAACCAGTATTTCTGTCTTTTCTTTGAGGAAATGGTGGCCTAACTTATATTCAGGCATTCTGGACATTTCATCAGGTTATTTTCAGTCTGGTGCATTTTGCTAAGAAACTAACCTTAAAGCAGGTACGTAAAACTAAAATTTACAATTAAAAGGCAGGATATTAAAAAAACCAAAAAACAAAAACGGGAGGTGTCAAACTGAAACCGCTCTAAGAGCAGATTTGAAATGGAGATGAGCGAGGCTAAGGGAAGGGATTTAGGAGAGCCCATGAGCAGCGCTGACCGGTGGACTGCGAGCAACAATGTGGGACCAGTGCTTCAGGACCTTCTTAGTTTTCAAGGGAAACCGAAATCTTTTTCCTATGATACATTCTAATTTTTCCCCTAATGTTGGCAAATAATTCAAAATTTAAAAGATACTGAATATTGGCTATATAACAATGATTTGTAACCAATACTCAAAAGCAATATAGAATTGAACAGTTCATATTTCAAGTATTACTATCTACTGTTGGGAATTACTACATAAATGGAACAGGGAACATGCTGCTGCACAAATACATCACCTTTTCAAATGTCCAATGCTTAGAACCTCTGATTAAACCAGCTATAATTTCTGCAACACATCGCTGGGTGCTTTCATGTGAATCTGCAACCAAACGTTCTAAATGGGGCTTCAGAACTGGCAAAAAGGCATCATCAAAATTTCTGAATATACCCTATAAAAACAAAGAAAAGACAGTTCTTCAATAACTAAAGGCTATCATCTCCATTATAATTATATGCTTATATTTGTTTAGTACATTACTACTGTGTTTTAAAAACCTCCAACAGTTCTCTACCCTACAACTTTGTATTTTAATGTGATATGTAAAATGACAGTATTCTTACCACTTTAGAGGCATTGTTAATCAATATAGAAATTAACAATCTTTCTGACCTTAAAAATATTCCACACTTTAAAAAAATCAAATGAATATAATTTTGTGGGTTTTTGTTTGCTTTAACTTCTAATTACAAATATTAATGATAAATACTAAAAAGCAAGAGTTCTAGGACATTAAGCCAAGATCAATTTGACTAACTTCCAGAGCCATTTTAAATGAAAGTAACAGATGATTAAACTCAAACATTGATCAAACACTTTAAAACATAAGAACCTACAAACTGACAGTCATTAAGCTTTATGAAGAAGGGATATAAAGAAGTTACCTTAAAGAGGCAAAAATGTCGAGGATTAAATTTATCTTTTCCTTTTCTGTCTTCTAAAGATAGAAAAGTAATTAACTGTTCAACAAACTTAGGATCAGAAAAATAATCAAATATAATCTGTTCTGCCTGTAAAGTTAAAAAAAAAAAAAATTCAGTGTTTAAATTTTACACACATGATTCTGAAAACATTAAAATCCTCTGCTTGGGAATTAAAGACTTAATGTTACTGTACCATTTTGTGTGCAATTAGGAAAATGTTCCCAAAATGCAAACCAAATCCCAGCAAATTATTTCCATATTTATAAAACATTAGAAATTAAAAGGTATCCTTTGTTTAGAATCAGAAAATAAAGCTACAATACCAATAACTTAATTAAGGAAGGTAAACTTAAAAGCTATTAATCAACTTTCAAAATGATAAATGTTGTACGAAGATTAAGGAGAGTTTTGCCTTAAATCTACAAACATCTTTTTATTGAGAACCCATCATTTATATGCAATAAAAAACTAAAAGCCAGTCATTATCCCTGCTTTCAAGAACGTTGTTAGCAAACAGAAATGATACAAAGAACAAGCAGCTAGCTAGCTACAAGTAACTAAGTAAATGCAAAGTGGGGCAGTAACTTGAGAGTAACCTTAGATACAAAATGACTCTGGCCAACTGGCCCTAATAAAACATGAGAACAAGGGAGTTGGGCAGGGTGGAGTAAGGGACTACATACACATTTACCAATATTTGACCCAGTGCTATACTGAAATACACAAATTAGGGGAAAAAACATGAACTGAGTTTGGAATGAATCTAAGTCAGATGCATTTGAACCAGGCGTAAGTGTTTTCCCATGGTGAAATGGAATGCTTACCTCTGTCAAATCCTCCCTGCCTCTGCCAAGCTTGGGCTGCTCTTCCACACCAGCATAAACCACCATATTCCTACACAGTAAGAGTTTATATTTGTAATACACATAGAAGAAAATATTAGAGCTTCATGGATACAAAGCATTAGATGGCACTTTGAATGAACTCTAATTAATTAGATGCTAAGTTTGGGGATAGGAGTATATCACTAACAGTCTTGACCTTAAAAATCTATCAGATCATTGTGTCCTTATGAAAAATTATTGAAGTCAACAGTAAGAGACAAATAGTATTTCTCTGGGCTGTTTTAGGCATGTTTAGTATTAATAGGTAGGAATATAATTTAGAGCAGCTATCAACAAATACCTTAGAAGTTTAAGGGAGTCTATGGGTTTCAGTGGAAAAAACAAAAAGGCGGAGGCACAGCATTGGCAGGAGCAACACAAAAAGAGGAAGAGAGAAGAGGAAAAGAGCTGAAGAGTGTGTACTTTTGGTGGCAGAGTCCCTCTAACTGCTTCAAGTGCTTCTGAACATCCCCAGAAATTCAAAGATGATAGAACAAATTATATCAAAGATAACCTGCTTAAGAATAAGGTGCATGGCAAGTTGCAACTTACTGTGGCCAGGTGTAGTATCCCCAGTGAGTTTTTTCCACAAAACAACTTGACTCCCATTCTTTTTTCGTTTTTGGTAGAGTTTTGCTATCATAATGCAACCAATGATTATCAGGCCTATCACCAGCAAGAATCTGAGGGGATTTAGGGTATCCACCTAAGGAAAAGACGAATACATTGATGAACTTAAAATATCCATGTGATAATTATTCTTAACTCTCTATCAATAGGATTAGTGTGGCTCTGTTTTCATAACAGGACTCTCTTAAAATTCTCTCAAGGCAAGACCAACCATATGTATTGAATATATTGGGTATTTCAAAACCAAAGGGGACATGGGATTATCCTCTATAAATAGTGTTGGGATAATATTTGGAGAGAGTAAACCAAGTATGATTCATACTTCATTTTTTCACAAAAATTAAAAGGATTAATTTTGTGACTATTTTTTATATATATGTATTATTTATTCATTTTTAGAGAAAGGAGAGAGAGAGAGAAGGGGGGAAGAGCAGGAAGCATCACTCCCATATGTGCCTTGACCAGGCAAGCCCAGGGTTTTGAATCAGAGACTCAGCTTTCCCAGGTTGACACTTTACCCACTGCACCGCCACAGGTCAGGCATTTTTCTATTTTTTAGGTTTTAATTAGTTTCAGACTTAGAGCTCAAAGAATTCCCATATATTCTTTACCCAGATGCTGCAAAATTTAACATTTCACCACATGTACTCTGACATTACACACACTGACACACTTTTTTCTTTTCTGAGCTATTAAATATTCATTTAACATGGGACTTACAAACATGTTTCAGTGAGGATAAAACAAAATTAGTAGTGGGGAGTATAATGAGCATCTTCCCAGATTTAGCTGCCACCATTTTATAGTGTTCCAAAATAAAGATGGCAGTGTACAGCTATACTCCCCTCAAAAGTGGGGGTGGGAGCAAAGGAAAGATAACTGTTTGAATATCACAGGACTTTTCAGAGATTTAAAAAAAAATGTAGTAATTAAAGGAATAAAAATGACATTTTCCCCCCTCCAAATTCAAATTAGCTTTATTAACGGTAATGGTATTTAAGTCTCTGAAATACAGTTTGATAAATTACTAGTGTAACTGCTTAGTTGGTGAAGTAAGTATCAGACATGTTTGCCCAGAGTGGACAAAAAATATGTGTATAACGACAATACAGAGACTCAATCTATTCACTAGTTTCTACTAAGCCGTTTTCCTTTATAATATTTCATACTTTGATTTAAAATCTTTTTATACTAGGCCCTTGCCCAATAGATCAGTTGGTTGGAGCATCATCCCAACATGCTACGGTTGCAGGTTTGATGCCTGGTCAGGGCACATACAATAACCAACCAATGAATGCTTAAATAAATGGAATAACAAACTGATGTTTCTCTCTCTCTCTTATCCTTTTATCTCTTTTTCTTTTAATATTTTTTTTCCTTTAAGATTTTATTCATTTATTTTAGAGAGGAGTAAGAGAGAGTGAAAGACAGAGAGAGAGAGAGAGAGAGAGAGAGAGAGAGAGAGAGAGAGAAGGTGGGGAGGAGTTTGAACCCCTGGTTCAAATTCATATGTGCCTTGACCAGGCAAGTCCAGGGTTTTGAACCGACGCCTCAGTGTTATAGGCTGATACTTTATCCACTATATCACTATAGGTCAGGCCTCTCTTATCCTTTTATACTTCTATAGTTTGTATAGAAAAATATTTGAGATCAAGTACTATAATTTTATTTTCTTAAGTAAGAAGTGGGGAGACAGAAAGACTCCCGCATGCGCCCCGACC